>NW_024609882.1:17502204-17575619 GCF_016920785.2 Ixodes scapularis | reverse complement strand
GTCAATTGTATTGCAGCAATTAAGCTAAAATAGTTTTCACTCCCAGTGATACATTTTTTTATGCCAAATATGTTATGAAAGGTGTCGAAGTTGAAAGCATAAAAAGCAACTGCATCAGCACTTAATGCGTCAAATGAAATTTAAAAAAAGAAACAGTAAATTTTTTTCGAGATATTGTTTCCTGCCAACGCTTACTTTTATCAACATGGTCCCACAAAAATGCTCAACATTGTGTTTTTTTTTTTTTTGCCTTGTGTGACTGTCTTAAAAAAAAACCAACCTTTTTCACGTTGATACAGCGATATAAAAATATTGTCAATAAACGAGCAATTTTTTCTTCCGATATTTTTCCACTAAGGGGAGGGGCACAACGGAGCATGCGCGTCGGGTATCCTGCAAGAACGACGGTCATTTCCAGCAATGTTTGGATAGAAAATGGCGTACCATTGCGATTCACACGGTTACCAGTGAACTCCACGCTTCCCCATGCCCCGTTGTTCAGCAGCACCATGAGTTGCAGAGCGAATTTTACGACAGCGTGAAATGCGGGACATTTTGAAGATGTCCCACATTTCATAATGTCCCGCATTTCAAAATGCGGGACAGTTTGAACCACGCGTATCCCTACATGTTATACATATAAGTCGTATATAATTTGTTATATTATCTTGTGCGTTTTCCTGTGCTTATCGAACAGGTGCATATATATATATATATATATATGCATAAACAGAAACAATCGGCTCCGACATGCTTGAAACACGTGCAGCATGCACGCGACGGTACCTTTAGCAAGCTTGCGGTCTCTCGGTGCTTGTGAAGTAAGCACGAGTGATCGCAAACCTGCCAAGGATGCATTCGGGTGCTTGTTGCGCGCGTTTGAGGCTTGTCGGTGGGGGTTTCTGTTTTGTCGCTCTAGTCGGACTCGGGCATTATAGAGATCCATTCGTAGCTCATCTATGTAAGAAGGACAACAAATGCCAAAGCAAAAATAATGTTTGTCGCAAAATAATAAAAGTGTTATTGGGAGTCGTGCTTATAACGGGCTCCAAATTCAGCGCATGATGTCGTTGTCCGTATCACTGGCTGCACTTTGCACATCACAATCATCTAACGAGAGAACGCAGCCAATTTACTAGCGCGCCAAGAAACACATGTCGACATGTCACGAAGTCATCTGCACCGTGTGCATTACTTAACCTTCGGTAAGATGTGGTAAATCGAGCGACGGCGGAGATGTATTTGTGTTCAGTCCGGAGTGAACTTTAAAGCATGCAATAAACGATACCCCAAATTAACTTATTCAAATTAACTCTAATCCACTCAGAAAACAAAATCAAGGCAAAAACTATACTTTCGTAAATTCTTGTTTTACCTTGAATCGCAGTCGACAGCTGATTGAGTCAATCAAGTATAGTGTCAAAAGCGGACATCACGGCTTTTGTAGTCTTCGTCAGCATGGTATTAATGTAAGGTGTGTGCGAATATTCGGTCGAAACGAATAGTCCAGCGACATGTATAGCTTCAACAGCGTTAAAAGGCCACTGAAACGAAAAACAAATATATATTCTTATTAAACAGTCATGTTGGGATACGCAAAACAAAAAACAAAAAAAGTTCCGATATTTTTTTGTTTGTTTTAGAGAATATTGAGATCGCGAGAATTAACACAAATTCCGCGCGCAAAGTCCATGACGTCACGGAGTAGTCAAGCACTCTCTCCACTTCAACGCGATGGCCAAGCCGATCCACCTCTCCTCCACGTGCCTGACATGCCGAGAGAGAAAGCAAGTTTGAAAGGAAGTGGCTACCGACTAAATCGCGCCTGTTGTCTTCAATATTGCTCTAAAGAATTATTTTTTTCACCTACAATTTATTTTTGGACGCGCGTGTCCCAATTAGATTGTTCTAAATGTTCTTCTTTTCAGTGGCCTTTTAAGAGAACTAAAGTCCCCTGATACTTTTTTTACAAGTAACGACAACCAATACAAGTGACAAAGCACTTTCCGCTGGAATAAAATGGCGTCATTCAGTTCAGTGTTCACACTGCGGTGCGCCGCCATTCGCTTCCTAAAAACTGCATCGTGACGCAGTCGGCGCTTCGAAGGACGTCGCTACTTATTGAAAGCTTTTGTCTCGGAAATTTAAAGAGAACGGGTAGCCGCGGCTTTACCTTGCATAGTAAAGGCCATGAAAGACTCAGTGAGTCATTCATGAACGAATGAAACAATGAATGATACAATTCGAAGCACTCTTAGCACATCGTCAGTTGGCAAGTTGGCAGAACCAGTCAAGTTCTGTAACTGCGCCGTGTCTTTGGGCGTTTTAGTTGTGAGTTTCAATATTTCGTGTCTCTGCGCGTGTTCTGTCGTCGCTAGTCCGATCATGTACAGGGAAGGCCCAATGACTTGCGCTTTTGGCATCTGGGTTCGTGGTTGGCCTTGGTCTGGGCTCGGGCATACGATGAACCAACCGAAAACGAAGTTTTCATTGCGCTGAGTGACACAGCAGAAACCGTTTTTTGGAGTTTGAAGTTTATTATCAGCCTTGTGATTGGCCGAGCGACCTCCGTGGATTGCAGCGATTGGCTCGTTCAAGTGGCTTGCGGGAGAGCCGACGCTCCAGAATCCTTACCGTGCAGGATTTGTTTTCCCTGCAATCGAGAATTCTCGCAATCGTCCGCGATGTATGGTCTCAGCTGTCGCGTTCTTTACGCAGAGCTCCGTCGACATCCGACGCCAACCGAAGATGCGATGAAAAGATCGCTGGCATATAGGTTTCGCAATCTACGGCACGCCGGTAACCCGAAACACGGACTGCACACACAAAGGGAGGCCGGGGAGGATGGGCAGGCGGCTTCTGATTACGAGAGACGCAGCATCGGATCCCAGCGCGATGAAATGAGACTCTCTAGACATATAATTAAAAAAAAAACCTAAAAGATATTTCTGATTGCGTTGGAGGATAGGTACAACATAATTACCACAAGGTTTTGACGAATACGAACACGTATTCTTACAAAATTCCGTTACTGCTTTTTTCTCTTTTTTTTTTTTTTTGTTGTTATTATTTTTTCCAGATTACTCGAAGTAAACGCCTTGCGTTATTTTTGTTTCTCGTCAGCGTGAGATTTAAATTATATTCTTATATATAACTAGGCCGTAAGTTTTCCGAGTTTCTGTTTATTCTCTACAAATTGGCGTATTTCTGTATTAGAACCAAGGGATGTTTATTCGTGTTTTTTTTACCGATTTTGTATCTATCATACTGACGGATGTTGATCGGTGTTTTTATAGTTAAAACTGGAATGTTCTACTACCTATATAGTAACATAGTCTAACATCTTTCATTGTTGCTGTTGTAGTTTTAACAACAGCGTCAGGTGTAAGTTAACTTCATACGTAAAAGCTTCTCGCTGCTTTTTCCAAAAAGACTGCGTACCAGCCATTTTTCAGCAAGGTGCACCACCGTCGACCACGACGTCGCAACGTTAGAAATAAAGGGGGGGGGGGGGGGGGGCGGCCGAGTCCGATACCGCGACGAAACTGCGAGCTCTCCCCCTGCGTGGTGATTAAGTCGCAGAGGGGGGAGGGGGGGGGGGGGGGGGGGAGGGACCTTCACTCCGCGGCCTTTGCCAGCGGACCCAGTAAACAAAGTTTCCCTGTTTCTGCTCTCGGTGGGGAGGTTGGGAGGGGGAGCGGGAAGACGGTCGGGGGTCCAAACGCAATTAGCCTGTCGCTTTTCCTGACCGCGACCAGCGGTGGGAACACGCCGGCTCCCCGTTGTCGTGTGCCGGAACACGTCGAAATCGCTTGTATATAGACGCCACGCGGGGGCAACCCCCTCCCCCCCCCCCCCCTCGTACCCCACACACTCTCGACAAGCGGCACCGAAGTGAGCAAAATGATGACCGTGGACGTCTTTCAAAAAAGGAGAGCTGGAAGCGGTGTGCGCCCTGTTTAACTTTTTTTTTCTTTAACGGAAAATGCTATTTTGGGATCCTCCCTCTCCCCCTTTGTAACGTGTAACGACAAAATGACGTTCACCCTCTAAATTTACCAGGACGTAACGTGACGTGACGTAACGTCACGTCATGTGGTCACGTGACACAAGTGGTTGCGCTAACCAGAGAGCCAAGGTTTAAGGGGGAGCAGCCCCACCCCGTTTGCATTTCAATGGAGGACGCTTCCTGCTATGAAGGGTCGCTAGTGCGCATGCGTTGGTTGTCGCTCGCAGACGTTGAAGGCTTTCGTCGCCTCTTGTCCGCTCGTATTGGAAACGCGGCCCGTGAACCACGTGAAAACCACCGAGCACTTGGAGACACTCTCCAATCTAGGAACACTGGCACCAAACCCGTCACTATTAGCGGGGAGATGTTCTGGTGGCGCACTCTTACGGTTCCCTCTCGTGAATTTATCACCTTGTGAACATCACGTTCGGTGGTGTTTCTAGTTAGCATGGTGAAAGCTTGAAATCATTGCACTCTGAAACCAACGCTGCGAACACCTCCAAAAATTGAAGTTCTTTCATTCCTCCTATTCCCGTCCAAGAGAATTCCTTTGCTGACGTCAAAGTCAGCATTCGGCCAATTGTGGAAGGCCGATCACAGCGAAGCTTTCGATCGCGCACGTCGCCAGCATGACCCGCACGGTCGCAACCCACGTGACCACACGATTCACAGCCGTACCAACCGCGCGATCCAGAGTGGCACAAACCACGTGACCGTCCCACCTAATTTTACACCGTCTAAAAGACAGGGCCTGCACATGACGTCATGATTGGTGGGTTCCTCAAGCCGTCCCGAGCGGCAAACGCGCCACAACACACGAGGTGTCGCTGAGGTCTGTAGATCACGCGAGCAACATCGAATATTTTAATGTCCTATTTTGATTGCGCGTCCTTACGCTACCTAGTGTTGCTGAAAGGCGCTATGAAAGACAGCATGTACAAAACAGCCGAAAGGAATGTATTCTTGGCTTTTCGAGGGGGGGGGGGGGGAGGGGGGGAGAGGGGGGGGGGAGGGGATTGCGCACGCTAAAACGTAGCCTCCTGTATGCTCACAAAGCCTGGCAGTTCGACGACGGAGCCCTATTAGCCCCGAGAAGTTCGGGTGGCGCCCCCTTACGGCGAACCGGGGTGACGTCACGGCGAGGAGAGAATTTTTCTCCGACTCGGCCCGCTCGCCCTGTGGAGGCTGTGACGACGCTAGCTGACGGCGCGCTCGTTTCTATTTATTTTTTTTTTGCGTGTTTTTCGTAGGAAGTGTAAATTTTTATATGTGCCTTTACTGAGGTATGGCCTGTAGCTACAGGCGAAACTTCAACCAACATTTTAAGCATGGTTGACAGGGCAGGCAACGCATGAATCACAGCCAGTATATGAAAATAAAGAAATATGGCCACAATTGCAGGAGCATCACTATAGATTTACATTTTGCACAATAAATGCTGCTGATGGTCTGAATGAATTGGCAGGTTATGTATATTATTTTTTTTTGTATCTCTGTTTTTAAACAAGATCGCCGAAGCAGAAAAGCTGCATGCTGCTCGAGCAACATGTTAAATACAGCCTGGGCCATGAAGAGAGGATTACAAGTAAGACAGCCCAAGTGCAGGGGCAAAGTAAAAAAAAAAAAAACAAGGAACATTTATTATATACATTGCTCGCATTTGACCTTTGCTGGATTCGGATAGTATTTCAATGGACTACACGGGTGGGATCTGTGGACTTGTTTATATCAACCCTCAAGTAATGCATAACAAACGTAAGCGAAGGTGTCTAGCTCGTTATTAGCCCCTTAAGCCCTAAAATTGACATTTTACTTAAATCGAATTGTCCTGAAGCTAAAACACATGAAGCTTTTCTCCCACAGACTGTCGCCCTTCACAGGTTCCACATTTTCTGCTGCTAGTGCTGCATCTACCAGTGGACAGACGTTCGAATGCTTGATTTTACTCCTGTTTTCCTCTGATGTCAGAGAGTCCAGCTCTAGGGAATTTGCAGGCTGAGGAAGCTTTTGGGGACCTGCAGCGGTGTTTCTTTTAATTGGAAATGACAATTCAGACTAAACGGTGTATTTTCGGAATACCCAAGGCTGGAATAAAGAATGTCAGGAAAAAGTTTAAACATTCCATATTACGGCACTATTGCCGTGCACAGTTTGGCAGTTCAATACATATACAGACAACTGGGGGCAATTCGGCCGTTTTTGCTGCTACCATACAAACTAATTTCCAGTAATTGTGCAGCTTCTAAGAAATATGCCTGCATACGTGTATAAACTATATAATTAATTCACGAAGAAGCTACATTTATTTAAAACAACCCTGTTCCACGAGCACTTTCAAGATCATCAGACGCAGGGCCTTTAAAACATCTGCGAACCAGCGCATGCAGAGTGGCAGCGCAGAGTCAGGGTCGCGAGATAATTTGCCGACCACCCAAAGGCCCATGATATAAATGCCCCTTCAAATGCCTTGAAAGCGGGATGTAATATCGTCTTAAATCATGAACGCGCAAGGAGCAGAATTCCAGCGTCTGAAACACTCGCGCCACCGCTTCACCGACCTCTCGAAAGATTGCCTTGTGTCGTGTGGACGGACGGGGAGGTTCATCGGCGGAATTGCCTCCGCCGATAGCTTTCGGGATTTTTAACCCAATTTTAAGTTAAAAAGGACAAGCAGGCTTATAAAATGTACGGAAGCACGTCAATATCGGCCTAACTCAACGGTACACCGGGTAAACGAAGTCCAGCTCCTCGAAGAGCTTGCGGCACACAACGCCAAACCAGGAAAACCGGTGCTGGGAAGCGAGCCGATGCGAGATCGCGGAGCGGAGTACTCCCCCTGACGTCACGGTACACCTCACCCAATCCGGGCGCGGCGACCGCAGCGACGCTTGTGTTCGCTCTCGGGGCTAATAGAGTGCCCCGTCGCAGATTTTGGAGCGCGAGGATCTTGTAGCTCAGAGCATCAAAGAGCCATTTCTCGGGGAACCTGGACTCCAGCGCACAGCTTTTGCAGCGGCGAGGACCCGAAACACGCTTGTTCGCTCGGGAGAAGTGTGTTTCGGCGTCTCGCCACAGCGGGGCGCCTGTCGCGTGGCGAGACGGCTGAGCACTTGATACTCTATTTAAAAAGGGCTTACCCTATGCCTACCGAAGACCACATAGATTTAATAAAGTCATTGGGTTTTAGAGACAGCGAAGGAAGAGTGGATTTCAAGACAGTAGAGATTACCAAGCATAGATTAAGTGAATGGTGGCAGAAAGCGAGAGAAAGCTAGGTATTTTGTTATTAACTGATGGCGAGAGGGTTTTATAGCCTCACTTTCTTTGCAGTGCGGAGTGAAAATAGTTTTCACCTTTAAATATTCTAAGCTTAAATGGTAAAACAAAATGGCTAGGTGGCGTAAGTTACCGCCCGATCCAAAGGGCTCAGCTACCCTCTCATCCGATGTCTGCCACTCCACCTTTCCCATTTCGGCGGCCGCTTCTCGTGGCGATCAGTATAAAGTCGGCTATGCTTTTACGCGCATGAAGAGACGCTCACAGACGCTAACATTCGAATGTGGCTCGTGCATGATCAAACGCTACACCGCCGCCTTTGGAATTGCCTCTTGCAAACGCCAAACACCCCCCCCCCCCCCTTAAAAAAAAAAAAAAAAAAAAAAAAAGCTTTGTGGCGTTTTGTGAACGCGACAATACTGAGAAGCCTGCTGCACTCAGCCCCCCCCCCCCCCCCCCGGGGGGGGGCTGAGTGCAGCAGGCTTCTCAGTATGAGACGCTGCGAGAAGCGCTGGCGGTGACGCCGACGCAAGGTGGGCGACGCTGTCTGCATGCACTGGGGATGACGTTTGGGGGGAAAAGGTACACGTCTCTGTTTTCTAGTTAGTATTGCCCAAAATCAATACCACCTAGAACAGAAGGCGTGCGCGTTTCCCCCTCTAAACTTCATCACTAGGAGATCCCCTCAGCGCCCCCTAGCAATAGCCCGGATGAGCACCATCGTCAGCTACATCGTCTGCGACATCGTCTGCGACATCGTCTGCTCCATCGCCTCCTTCAGTGGCTTGTGTAGCAGATAATGAAACATATACTCACGCCGAGTGTCTGTTGCTATAGCATACGATGAAGCTAGACGTTCACGTGGAGCGTCAAATGCATGAGCCTTACTGCTGTGCGAAGGGCTGCAAAGCCCTTCGCTGGACGCTGGCACTGGACGCCATTTTCGAGGGCGCCGATCCGCCAAAATACAATTCCCCTTGCCTTCATCGCTGTCTTTCGAGTGAATACCAACAAAAGCTCCCAAAACTTTAACTGTCCGTGACAGCAAGATGAAAACGAGTAAAGCAACTTCCACGCCACGTTATCCAGCAAAGCAACATGGACGCTCGCAGGGCCGGTCGGACCGGAACAACAGTGGAAGGCACGGCGGCGTTCTGCGACGCGCAAACGATGAATTCCGTCACATCGAGGTAAGCGCCACATTTGTTTCGGCGGAAGCAGAGACCATTCGTCCGGACCGACTGACCCGTGCCCGAGAGAGATCGCCATCCCCCGGAATACAGCGGCCCTAATGTCTTTAGGAGATAGTGCCGTCTCCGCCGGCAGCCACGCGAACGAACAGACACAGAAGCAAGAAAGCGGGGAACATCTAGGTTGCGTCTATTTGGCCGTTCACAAGACGTTGTCTATCTTGCTCAGTCTTGTCCTTCTAGGCATTCAGGACAGGCTTGATTGTCCTGGCTTATTCGTGTAATTCATCACCGAAACATCGATCTTTCTAACGAAATTGCTTACCTATATGCGTACGCAGCGCGACGCAGCGCAAACACGACATCGGCGCTTTTATTATATTTTACTCAGGCAGGGCACGGATTAGCGCCGACGTTAAACTCTTAAGGCGCATTCTCACCGGCGATGTAAACAGTCGCGCGATGCGACTAGATCGCATCGCTAAAAAAAGCTAGATGGCCACACCGGCGTGCGCGATGAGCGAGTCCAACGCCTTCGCTGGCGAGTACTCGTTTCTCAAAAACTGTCGCTCCGAACGCCGTTGATTGGCTCAGCCGCTCCGCGACTAGATCGGATCGCAAAAAAGTCGGGTCGAGTAGCGACTGCTCAAATCGCGTCGCTTTTTGCCCGCGATGGTCGCTTTTGCGATGAAAGTTATCGCGCGACTAGATCGCATCGCCGGTGGGAACGCGCCTTTAGTCTGGTTCTCGGACCAAGTACTGTACGCGACGCAAGCAGTTCTCACAACAGTCCTGACTTAAAAAAAAAAAAAAGTAAAAACAACGATCTCTCGTTCGAGCTAACAGTGACGCACTCTATAGGGAGTATTCACTGGCGGCCATATCCGTGCGCGGTGCTTCTGAGCGCGTGCTGACGGCGAGTTCCGCAGTCCTTTTGGAGCGTGCATTTAGCACCATCAAGGTTGACGGTCTTAGCAGGCTATTAATGTGAGCTCGTTCTGAGCATGCGCCCTAAACATCGCCCTCAAATATGGCGTCCAGTGAATACCTCCTATACTTCTGGTGTTATAAAAGACAGTTCTAAGCAGGCATCTAAGACAGCACGAGTACGGGAAGAGCGATCACCAGTCCCAACATTTTGTGCAGGTAAAACGTTGTTCTGTACTTCTATCTATCGTAGTATATATCCGCGCGCTACATAATTCATTTGTAAGAAATATATTTGAGATTTGGCTAAGATGTCCACACCCTGGCTAAGAAATAATAGTTTTTGATTATTTACACGCCCTTAATTGTTCCCGCTAGCCATTGTTCCTCCGCGAGGTGCAAATCGTCCGCCACCGAAGTGCACGTCGTGCTGACGACGTCACAACTCTTCATAACTATCCTGCATTGCTTTCTTTGGCGTCTTCCGAAAATGTGACAATTCTGCAGGCACTGGCAGCGACGAGATGTCTACGCTTACCCGACTTTTACTTCAAAGTGCTCCGCTGCCTCAGGTTACGGCATATTGTGTTATGAAGTAAGAACTTAAATTTCCCCCAAAATGCGGTTAGAATTTGTCCACGGCCAGTCCTACAGGATCTTCGCTTGGCGCAGAAACAAACATCTTATTCATCATAGTCATTGTGAAATAATTGTTGATTCGTTCGCACAATTGTTCCTTTATTCGATCACAAATTATTTCTAAGTACTTTAAGAACCCCGAATTCAGGCTATTACACAAGTGAGAGGGTTAGTAAAATAGCGATGTTCACATGTCGCCCAATAAGGCAACGTCTTGGCCAGAAAAAAATAATTTTTTGCGGGCCACTCCAGTTTAGAGATATTCCCGAAAAAATACATGTTTATTCTGCGTATTACGGTTCTATTTCGAGATATTATTAAACTGTTATGTTTGACATATTAGGACAGTTACCCACACAGTAAACTAAGTAAAAGAAATAAACAAAGAAACGTCCGAAGTTACAGTTATGCGTGACCTTCTTTTCCACTAAAAACACGACCAAACGTCGTGACACATCCTTTTTCTAAGATATATTTGCGTAAAAAACAAACACATTGAAACGTTTTGTTACATGTTGATGGAGGGAAAAGTTACATGTTACATATTAAAAGAAACAACAAGCCTAACGCCTCAAACGCAGAGGTAGGTTTTTATTATTAGTAATTATTTTATCGTTCTGAAAAGTGTCACCCTACAAGCACCTTACTTTGATACGACCTCGCCTTCCTTTCGCTTCATTCTTTAAAAAAAAACTAAAAAAAAACTAAAAAAATTTTTGAAGAAAAAGGAAACGAGTTAGAGGCGAATTTTACAGTATTTTTATGCCATGAATCTGAATGTCAAGTTCCACAAGTTCGCTTTCCCCGAAGATGTAAATAAACGCGAGAAAACACAAAACGCCTCCGACACCTACGTCATAAAAAGATCTTTCGGCTGCCAAGTGCGTGTCACTCGTGTGGGCAGCGCGTGCAAGTACAAGCTTCCCAGGTTTTTTTCCCCTTCACTGAACCCAGTCGTGACGTGTTTTTCTGACCTTTAGGCAAATAGCAAGAGTGCGCGTTCATAGCCCTGATAGGCGCTGAAGAGGCGCGAAAGCGGAGATTCTAAAAACATCTTTTATGACGTAACGCTTGGAGAAGAAGGGGCTTCAACGGTACTTCGAAAAAAAGTCTTCTGCAGCATCTATGCACCAAATTGAAAAAAAAAAAATCTTGATATTCGTGATTTTGGAGGCCAAATAAAAAGGATTTAAGTGTTTTTACTCAAATACAGAACGGCTTCAGCTTCTTTTTAACAGCCTCCCAAAACCGCAACGCGTGCGCAAATTAAAAGAAAGGAGATTTAGAAACTGACTAATTTTAGACGTTCATAAACATTAAATGCGAAGCCAAGCCGCCCGCGGCGCACCAGACGACTAAAAAAAAAAAAACGAGCAGATAAACAACGCGTTTCCATAGTAACCAAAACGCCAAAATCCAATTCAAGCAGGGGCACACACACGAAAAAAGAAAAAAAAAAAGGAACTGCTTTCAATTACGTTCACTAAAATGGAACGCATCGATTACAAAGGGCCGCTGCGATCTCATGCCGCACCCACGCACAATGTTGCTTCTCTCAGTCAACACGGAGTCCTTTAACGGGACCCGGCTTTTACCATAGGGAAACCCTGAGTTTCGTTGGAAATTACGCCCACAACCGCCTCGCCTTCGCCCTAACGCCTTCATGTGTTGTCTGAGACCACTCTAATTTTAGCGTTGTTTAAACCTTGGGGAGCTGCTTTTAATTATAAAACGGACGGAGAAAAAAAGTAATTAATCTCACGTTTTATAGAATTTCTTTTCCAAGTGGCAGTTTTTGAATGCTGTGTTTTAATAGCGTTTTTAGAAGTGGAGACTAATTTTATGATTAAAAGTTTGCGCGTGTTCTTTAGTTAAAGTCTTTGCTTTCGACTGAATCCGCCGACAACTTAGGTGTGGACCAGTTCCAGACATTTTACGATCACACCAGAGCCAATGAGGTGGATGCATTACCTGGTAAGAAAGCCATATAGTGAATCACGCAGCAAGTAAAGCGAACAAAAAAGCCTTTTTATTTTTTAGTTTGTTTACAGGAACCTTCTTGAGAAAATTTTCGCAACCAATGAGAATTTAGATGCCGCCTCGCTGCTACAGACAACGCCCAGCCAATGGGAATTTAGTTGCCGTTTTCGCCGGCTTCACCGGCTTCGCTCAGTGAGACAGTTAATGCTTTCGCATTAAGAAAAGCCGCGCTCTGAGCTCCTTACGCTTTCGGCGATTATAATACAGTTCATTTGAACTAATATTTATGACACAGAAAGCTGTCTGGCTTATACAATTCAAGAGCCGCAATTAGTATTTGTGCAGCGACATTTTCTGCTCGGCCATATGCGTTTCTAACAGCCATTTCTATATCTACAAGAAACTTGAGTGAAGTAATTTTGACTGTTCGATTTCGTGTTCTTTCCATATTGAGGGGTATACTGCTGGCAATTTTACGGTACAGCATTTAAATTTTGAATGCTTAGGGATCGTACCCTAATAAAAGCCACTTTGTGTCTTTTGTATTTGGAGATACAGGAATATCTGCTTGTGTTCTCTTGCTTTTTGCTGTTTCAAGTCTTTGTATAAACAATACCTTTGATGTTGTTTTTTTTTTGTTTTTGTGTGTGTGTGTTCGCCTTGTGTTATGCACGGATGCGTAAGCAATAAACAATCTGGCGAGCTTCCTGGGAATGTCCGGGTAACGCGATATATGCAAATATCTGGGTGGCAAATATTCTCGAGTGCAGTACCGTGGTCACACTTTTAACTTAATAGAAGTTTTTTAATATCACGAAAATATGATATTTCAAAGAGGCCTAGACTAGTCTCCCGTTACCAACTCCACTCTTTCTAAGATTTTTTTTTTTTCTTTTTCCATATAGCACACTTCGACATTTGCTCTTGAAGATCTTTTTTTTTTTTTTTTATTGAAAACGAAAGTTACTCGTTTTCGCGGAAACATTTTAGAAAAAGTCGGCAAAAACACGTGTGAAGTAATCCAAATTATGTTGTATGTTTTTTTTTCGCTTTGGTTGATGGCACAACTTACTTTTGCTATTTCCCGGCACCCTTTCCTATCGATTTAAAAAAAAAATGTTATATAAAAGAATGCATAGAAAATTGCTAGGCATTTGTATTGCACGTGAACCGTGTGGTTTCAGTCCGATTCCTCTGGGATTGACATCTACGCTCTCGGCGCTTTTTATCGGTTTATTTAGCGACTGTCTTAACGCGTCGCATGTACATTCGATAGCAGTTCCTGGGGTAGCCTCGCGCGTGACGTCATACCTGAGCCAGCCAATCAGCGTCGAGCTACGGGGTGTGACGACATTACTTGGCTCAACCAATCAATAGCAAGTTAATCGGCGGCCTCACCTTTTCGGTTTCACAAATTTCCAGACCTCCCCTGACTAGACGAAGCACCTTTCACGTCAATATTGTGAGAACATGTGCAGCTGCGATATTTAAATTGCTTTCATTGCAAGTAAAAAAAAAAAAAAGGAAGACTACTTTCTACTCTTTAGGCATTTTTTTTTGTGTGTGTGTGAACATTGCGCGAAGTAATAGACATTTGCATAAAGCATAGTGGCGATGTAAAAGTACCAGGTGTTTTTTTTTCTTTCAATAAATATCCAAAGGTAAGGAGGCAAAAAACAACGGACACACTGAAAGGGACAGCCAGACAGGCACATTCCATCATGCTTCCTAACGTTATTCTTCCTCGTGTCCATTGCTTTTTTTGCGCCTTACACCATGCTTCCTAACGTTCACCAGCTAGCCCAATTGCAAGGTTTTCTACAATGCAAAAGTAAAAGTATATCTGGCAAAGTACTAGTTTAGCATGGGATTTAACAGATTGAGAAACGTCAATTCTCCCTCCATATATTGGCAAGCAAAATATATAAGGAATAACAAAATTCTACCATTACAATATTCTACGAGCTTTGTTTTAGTCAATTCGAATACAGATAATTATTTGAGGGTCTGACGAAGACTATCAGACCCTCTTTCGCCGGACGGGGCGTCATTTTGACAATAAAGTTTACACACACACGCATGATTCAGGGATGATTCACGGTCAACTTGATTGTGCTATGCGAATTTCCACGCACCCATCCGTGTTAGTAAACATGCCTATTAATGTTATCATTTTTATTAGGAGACGCGATGCCCCATTACACGCATGCAACTTACTTATAATGACATTTCCACCTACGCTGTGTATTTTTGTTAATTACGAACATTTTAAGCCTGAAGTTGAATCACTACTGTACACATAGCTACCATATCGAGTTTTAAACATTTTTTATAATATTGAATGCGTTGGACGTATGCGTGTTGTTATGAATGTATAACTTGATGTGAGCATGCCATATATTGTACTTAATTACCTAATACAAGGACTTCGGTTGTTCTGGAAACACCGAACCAAACAAATAAAAAAAATATCTAGAAAGTTTTATTTCGATAATATATTTGCAGCTTGGAACGCACACTTGCGATTTCACTAAACATGAATCTTTCGCTGATATTAAAATTAAACTTTTTGGTTTTGTCTAGATATAAGCCCTGAGGCAAGCAAAAATATAGTAACAATCACGGTGACATAAAAAAAACCCCGCTAACATCAACCCGTTTTCCAGGCGCATACTATTCCAATAGCTAAAGTATAATCCACGACGTAGTACACGAGATGTATGAAAAATTTACAAGCAATCCCACTTCATTATCCTGAATCACAATAGTAATCTTCTTCAAGCAACGTTGAACCACGACTTTTGTCTTTTGTCGTCGTTAAAAAATACGAAACGTTTCACAACTCTCGTCGGCGTGCGTACAAATACAATAAATTTAACTGGGTTGAGCAACGGCTACAGTCTTGCTCCAAGCCATGCGACTGCTCGGAAGCCAAGCCAAACGCATCCAAAAGTGCATCGCTGATGACGATGACGATTGGTGTGCGCACCCAGCCGGAGCAGACGGCGCCGGGGAGAGGCGGAGGGCGCACTTCCCGAAAAATCAATGGCGCCGTCTCCGGCTTCTTTAACAGACGACGAAGACTTGACTCAGAGCGGACACTCCAGCCACACTCTCACGCTCTGTGTCCGCGGGAAACCCATGCTCGTATATCCATCCCTTCAACAATCATAGCCCGGGAACTTTTTTTTTGTTGTTGTTGCTTTATCGAAATAATACGAATGAGCTGTAATAGTTCGGCTGTTAAATGGCTCTTGCCGAATCTGCAGGTATTGGGAATCCCATGCTTGTATATCCATTCGTGCAGCAGTCACGGTCGATGCAATTTTTGGTTTATCAAGATTTCAAAATGGACAAATTGGTTGACAAAGATCGGCGTGCATTCGGTTCTTGTCGAATTAGTATTTATTGTCGACCATGTAAGTCTGCTGCGTAGTCGTAACTTTATTTTTATTTGCCCTCAAGGCCCTTATGAGCATTATAGTATATAGGGACTATTTGCTAGAACAAAAATTATGTACATTTCGCTCAAACGAAAACACGCACGCACACACACGCGTGCATGCACGCACGCACTATGGTGGTTGGCAAAATTTACATTAAAATACAAACTAGAAAACAAACACTAAAACACAGTTAGTGCTAATATAATGCCCGGAAAACAGATCTTCTTGAACACTTCTTTTTTTCTCGACATTTGAATGCACATTGAAGCATTATCATTATTAAATATTCATAAGGCAAAACGCTATATGGTGTTTCATGAAAATTTAAAAGCTAAAACGATACGTCGGTTTCTTTTGCTCACCAAGAAAACAAAAATTATATATTGATGTTTAGTCCATTTTTTGCATTAGCTGATGCATGAGTACCGGAAACTGTATTAATCTGTTTTTTTATATAAAAAAAATACACAAAACGGGGATGAAGCTTGGGTTGTAGACGTTGAGTGATAAATATCTTGTTTATTTGTTATATATACAGCTTCTAATTTTACGCTTTTAAGCTTAGCCACAGCAAAACTAAGCAGTATCAGACCGACTTGAGGAAGTTTATGACTTCCTACAAGTCAATTCAAACTAAATTGTCCCCGGTTTTTCTTTTCTTTTTTTAATTGAGACTTTGTGGCACTCGGTTTACTCGGTTGACTTTTGAATTTCTTTATTGCTCTAACAGTCGTTACCCATGTTGTAGTATGAGCTCACATTCAAATTAAATCTGCATTTAACGGTGGTAGAGTGAATAATCCATCGGGTAAGGTACAGTTGTGGACAATATTATTTGAAACACAAGAATGTCCTTCGTTGCTTGTGTTAGCCCCAAGGTGGCGCCGTGGTGGTCTGTGACGGGGTTTCAAATAGTAATTTTCTTTTATAGCAACCAGCTAATACCAACCATTAAAATTAAGCGGTTTCACGTTTTTTTAAGAACTTGCATTTTCCCCTCTCTCGTTCTCTCTAACGTTTTAGCCTTCTGTTTTATCTTTATTATGTTTAGTATTTACTCATTTGGGTTGTCGAGCGCTGGTACGGCATTATCACAGGGGACAAATAACTACAAAAAGGACTTGCCAACATTTTCAACACACTCCGTAACTTATTCAAGCGCATTCCAGTCCTTGACTATTTAACAAAAGACAACAAAACAATTCTAGATAGCTACGTTCTGGTCTTGTACTCACGATTTTTTTGCACGTGATCTTTGCGATGAGAAAATAATTCTGTGTTTAAATAACGTTAGTGGATTTATGATAAATAGTGTATAAAATTTTCAAATGTTCGTTCTTGCGCCTAAAGTCCAATAAACACCAGCATAGTATTTTTTCTTATCAAGTAACATTTTAAAATCGGTCGTACTGGCCCAGGACAATGCGAGCGGCACCCAACTCTGTATTTTCTTTTTCCAAAATATCACTGTGTGTTTATATATATATATATATATATATATATATATATATATAATATATATATATATATATATATATATATATATATATATATATATATATATATATATATATATATATATATATATATATATATATATATATATATATATATATATATATATATATATATAAGGGTCCCACATAAGGTTTGTCCTACATAAAGGCCGATAAGGGTTCGCTATCGTATCTTCAAACACAGGTTTTACATCGCGCATAATTGTTATGTCACAATGCGTAGTTGCAGCCGTTCTTTAGCCCGTTACTTATGGAGAGAGAGAAAAACAGATAAAGATGGTTTCTGATGAGCCCTACTCAACTCCTTCCACTCCACTTGACCATAAAGGTTTCGCACACGAGTTATCGCGTACGCCTGTTTTATGTTCGAGACCTGCATGACTCGGCGTTAGCCGTCTGCGCGGAAGACAAATTAGTATACCGAACGCTAGGCGCAAGCGGAAGTTGGAAAGGGAGGCTTCCCCTTTTCTCCCTACTACTTCCGCTTCCTCTCTATAGAAAAAAAGAAAGCCTTTGTTGCCCTTATTATTCGCGAAGCGCAGAAAGGATTCGTTCTAAGTTTACGCTCCAAAGAGCAGAATCGAAGCCTCGCAAAATCTTTTGAATACCCCGACATGGCTTCTCTAACGAGAAGCCATGTCCGCATGTTTTCGCTCTGCCGATTCTTGCTCGTCAACTGTTCTTAAAGAATCTTTCTCTCCCTCTTTTTTTTCTCCCTCTCTAATTAAACTTGTAGCTTACTTTGATACAAATATTTATTTGACAAATAGTTGAGCTCTTCAATCTTGTTGGTTTTGTTGATCAAGATCCCATAATTTTGCTCCCTCTCCCCCCAGAAATGAAATATATTTTTTAACGTTTTAATGGAATTTACAATAAAATAGGAAAGTATATTATTTGCAACTTCGTTTGAATTCTGTATTTTCGCGGGTTTGACCATTCCCAAACTGGCATGCATTCGACAAAGCGAAAGGGATTGCACTCATTCATATATAGACGTTCGGACAGAGCAGACCGTAAATTAGCAAAACTCTGCAACCCGTTCAAAATATGCAACTTTTCGACATTTCGGCACTGCCTCGGAGGTTATCAACCTGTAAATTCTTACATAAAACGTACTCGGCCTCCCACTAGAAGCTAGCCTCAGCCCCGAGGGGTACACCCACAAACCATTTGTTGCCGGGATATCTGACGTCACTTCGGGGTCATCAGATGACGTCACCACCAAGTTTAATTAAGTCGTCCCTTCTAGCCTTCTCGTTTATGTGTGTGATCTGGGGTCAGGAGTGCACCCTCCTTGTTGACATTCACAGCGCCCCCTCACCCCCTTTCCCTGCTCTGTCATCCTCCATCTCTCTCTCTCTCTAGCCATTGCTGCCTTCCGGCCACTTCGGCCCGTACGTAATTTCCGGCGAGGTTAGATTTCAGATATGGTGGCGTTCGTCCATATCATCTCTTATGTTCATTTTGCGGTTGCTACGGCACGAATATTTCTTTGAATTTAGACTGGTTGCTTGGGAGAGAACGGCACGTCTTGTATTTACAGCTTAAGAAACCGAGGTCGTGGCCTATTCGCAACTTCGAGCGATAATACGGTACCGCGGTGTGCGAATCGCGCTTCCAAGCGCCAGGATTATCGGCTTCACAATGGAAGTGCTTACTTACGCCTTTCTGTCATGAATGCACGAGGTAACGGTTCTCTTCGTCAGAAGGGAACGAGTGCAGGCGAGCTGGTTAAACGCTCGTATTTCACAAAAGCTAAAATTCCTCACGCGTCGCAGCCTCAAGCCTTGTACTGCTGTTCTTTGACGATCATCTAGATGGCAGCCATATTGAGAGGAACTAGCGCGCCTCCTATACGCCGTGAAAGTTGCGAATTACGTTGACGCTCTGTGATGACAATCTTAGGTGTTCTTGTCGAATAATGCCGCAATTTAATCTGGCGGAGGATCGATCATGTGATGCGAGGGTCCCATGAAGCCCTTCGGGTTTTCCCGGAAAATATTACGTTTTTCCCGCCATATTTATGGGGAAAAAAACCCGGCGTATAACTGACGCAGTGTCTCATCGCGTGACATCGAGTCACATGTCGCGGCGTCACGTAACGTCGCATACGTCACACCGCAGAGTCATGTAGCGTGACATCATGTTATGTCACGAAGAGTAGCATAACGTTAGAGTGTGCGACGTCGTGACTTACGTCACATGACGCAATATCGGATGACATCACAGTGCCACGTCACGTCGCAGTGTCGACGGACGCCCGCAGCGAGGCAGGCAAAGGATCTTGAAGGCTATCGCACTACATCTCCTTTGGCAGCGAGCAGAACCGAAGGCGTAGTTTTCTTTTTTTTTTTTCTCTCTTTCTTTCTTTCCCTTTCCTACCTACCTTCCCTCCTCATTTCACCGAACCACCGACTCCAGCTCGGGCCCACGCAAACTCTGCGTTTCCTCAGAGATCGGCGTGCAGTTTTATCGCTTCGCTCCGGCGCGCCTGCTTCCAGACAAAGGGTAGAGAGAAGCAGAAAAAGTAGGCTCCCCCCGAAAGAAAAGTGCTCGCTGTGCCCGTCTCTGCTCGCCAGTAGTGCGTCCGCGTCGCTGACCGTGGGCCGATAAGCGACGCGCGCTGCGCAACCCACCGGACGCTATTGTTCTTTTGGGGATCGACAGACCGGCCGACACGGCGAGGCAACAAAGGCCGGATTAACGTCTCTGGGGCTCCCATAAAGAGAGATCGGTCGCGGCAAACAATGAATGGGGCTTCGCGACACTTCGGACCTCGCCGGATCGAAAGAGCAGCCTCCCTTGTTTTTTTTGTTTTTTTTTTCTTGCCTACCTTCAAGCTGTAGCGTTTGTTTTGAGGGCGGGCTGTCAAGACCTGGTTCAGGTTTCAAGGACTGCTCACCAGTCCACTAACTATAGGGGGCGCGAGTTAGACTCCGTTGGCACACTGACTAGGTGGCGCGAGCCAACGCCCAATTAAAGCTTTTCAGCTGTCTTCATCTGTCCATTTATTTTATGGGCAGGTATTCGTTCATCTTATTGGGAGTCTACAATACGTGCTTGCCAGCAACCACGCTTCAAAAGCTAGCCTGGCCCCGGTAAATTGAGACTTTTTTTTATAAATTTTTCTATTTGGAAGGGACAAGGGGTTGCCCGGGGGGGGGGGGGGGGGGGGGGCATCTGTCTGGCAGCCGCGGACACACCTTAGAATCATGGGATCTACGCACACATTAGCATAATAAACTGAACATTAGAATTACACGTCTTAATCTATTAATAAACTCTAGGAAGGAAGCTTGATTGGGAATAAAGAAAGGCACGACGACCACATTTGTCTCCGCTTTGAAGTACCTGTGTGTCTACACTACTCTTTACCTCAAGAGCCGCAGTAAAAAAGAAGTCCAGCTCCTTGTGGAGCATTGGTAGTTTTCCGTTTCATCTAGAAGATTAAGATATAAGTAGGTTCATTTTCGCTTATATATCTGTGATCTTATCAACACATACACGCATCAAACGCAAATAGCGTCGCGTCTGCCTCCGGCAACCAAATCTTGTAAGAACTACTTAGCGGGGCTTATAAATATTGTGCAAAACTTTTTTTTTTTTTTAGGTGAAAACGAGTATAGTATATAATATGATCCCCAATACCAGGGCTGAAGAGAAAGGGCGGCAACAATCCAGCTAGAGTCACGGCTGTTTTTTATGACGCCATGGTTTCCCGAACAACGCTTGGAGCGACATTGCACAGGTATCATCATCAATATCTTCATTATCATCTTACAATTCTTTTTCAGCCCTAGAGATAATTAAGCTAAGGTGGCGTCATACAGCTGTCATCCCCGAAGATCACATCACGTGACACGGTCTTTGTCCACAGGACAGTAGGAATCGGCTCGTCCTATGTGTTCCCGTCATTTCAATTAAGGAATATGCTGTCAAGGGTCACTTGAAAAAACAATGTATGTTTTAAATTAATCCTCGGGAAATACTCGTTTCTACTTTAACCAACAAACTTCGGATGAATTAACTTTATCGACTTTTATTTCTTTGGAGGGAACGTTTATGCAAAAGGAGATGTTTGGCGAGACAACAAATTAAAAATTACATCGACAACCAAACGCGCATCGTTAAGCAGCACTTGTAAGTCGCACTCAATGTGGGTAGTGACACGGACTATAGTTTACCATGATGATATAAAGCCAACCGACACTGGGGCAAAAGAAGGATTCTTTTTTTGGCGGAAGAGAAATTTACAAGGACAGACTGTAGAGGCGCTGGTTGTCCCGGATACTCTTTATTCCACTGAGAAAAAGAAATAGTTTTCTTCTGCCCCAATCTCGGGTTAATATCGTCATGGTAAACTTCCAGCAGCTCGCCTGCGCACTAACCGTGTGTAGTATCTCACATATATCATTGATGCAGTGTGTAGTATCTCACATATTTCATTGACTGAGAAGCAATAAGAGGATTATTGGGGCGCATCACGCCCCGCGCTTCACAAGTTGGCAGCGACCGTCGTAGCAGAATCAGTCACGCTGTTATTTTTTCTTCGTGTATTCGGTAGGACTCACTCTCGATGACTTCATACTAATGGCAGTTTGAGCAACCGATGTTGAATAATTTTATTTCTTAAAAATTAAAGGCAATTATATAAACATGAAAACGTCGTACATATGTGCGTAGACTTTACTGCTTTGGACAGCGTGTTTCGAGTTTCTATATGGATTTTTTTTTAATGATTAGTGACATCATCGTTTTCAGGGCATTCAGAGAGAAGGACAAGGACCTTCGCACTCGCACAGAGAAAAATGACGCAATATATATGCATCCTTTCATAAATGTGACACCTTTCTGACACCTCGTGCGAAGCTGTAGTGTTGAATGACTTATTCGTGTAGTCGCTGCATGTACGAGCCAGAATTTTTGTCGTCGGATGAAGAGACCGGTTTTGTAAAAAAAATAATTGTCCAAACATTTGTTTTATTATCCCAATATTAGCTAAAAAGTAGCGTCGCAACCGCCAGCGTTTCACAATTCCAAGGCCGAAAAACATTCGTTTTCCTAAAACAAATTTCTCCGATGTGACACTTCGCGACAAGTCACGCTCACGCCACGTTCTCGCCAGCCTCAATGTCATATCGCAAACTTAATTCTCAGGTCGACATATTGTTTTATTGGTCCTCATATTCACCTATCCCTCTCCCTCGATTCTGGTGATTGGTTTTCAACGTTAAACCGTGAGCATTTTTAGGGTGTAGGGTCAAAGCGCACAGTAATGTGGTAAAAATTAATAAACGTCCCTTCAATGCTTATACTTGTTTTTACCTTAAAAAAAAAAAAGTCCTGTGCATTGTTTATACGCCGTGCGAAGTATTTCTTACAAGGTTTGCTTGTCGGAGGAAGAAGCGATACTTTTGGCGTATGAGAGGTCTACGTCTTGATAATATATCATATATCTAATCTAAAATGCACCTACATATATCTCATTTCTCTATATAAAAAGGGACATTAAAAATGCTCCGCAAACATCTGACTTTTTTTTTCTCTTTTTTTTTTTTTTGTTTGTTTCTGCTGCGGTTCTTGTGGAGACAACAAGTACAAGTGTTTCGTTCCAAATTTAAACGATAATTGCGGATACTATTTTCGGGTCGTCCGCTTTTCTCCGCATTGTAAACGAATGATCATTGCATCTACTTCCCAGCAGAACAACGATTGGACCAATCACTGCGGATCAGAATGCGCCAAAAGCAGTGGGACTAAAAATAAACGATTAGCATACATTCTACTATGACGTCCAGCATGTCTACTTTTTCCTACAGCACTTGAGAAAGCCAATCAGTGAAATCCACGGATGAAGCTCGACAAATGACGACATATGACGCGGTTGAAAATCACGTAAGCACGTGAAACATCTTTCTCAATGTTTCAGCGCAGGGTCCTGTAAACCTATTTTGATAGCCCGTCTTTCTGCCAGTGTTGGACAAGATACCCGATAAAAGTATTTAAGTTAAGTTACTAAATACCCGCTTCATGAAGTATTCAACATACTACTCGAGTTACTTTCACTGTGAAGTATCTTGAGTAGAGTACAGATACTTAGAAATGTAATTCAAGTACTTTTGAAGATACTTCCCCATTGCATAATTTGTGTCGACGTCAGTGACAACGACAATTATGCAGCTGCGCAAATCTGGGTTACCAAAATTGTCTTTAAGCACGCAGCAACACAAAACGGAAAAAAAAGGTATCGTAGGGCTATTTTATGCAGTCCAACTATAAGGAGCAAAATATTGTCACGAATGGCAAATGATGACGCGGCGAATAACTGAAGAAACTAAACCTTTATTGGGGCGGACTTGTGCCCAGAACAAAATAGGAAAAGGCTAGTGTCGCAGGCGTCCATGTTCACGGAACAGCAGGATCGAGCGCTGGGGCCAGACTGACTCCGATCCGCCACTCGGAGCACCTTTTGTACCCGCGTGGGTTTCTGGAACATTCGGCGTAGAAAGTTCGTCGCGTAGAACATTCGTAACTCGATCACACGGCAAAATTTCTCGAACTTACGAGAATATCAAGTTGAACGAATAGTAAAAGAGGAGTCCGCTCCCTGGTATCGAACCCGGAGCATCCGCGCGGGAGCCAGACGCGGTAACTATTCGGCCACGCGCTCGCCGAGTAACGCGCGTGGCAATGTCACTAATAGGTGTTACGAGACATTTCTGGGAAAAACAAGAAAGAGGTCGCTTTAGCTATTGGAAAGGAGATCAGACCGTGGCACCCCAAGCGGCTAACTTTAGAACTTCATGGATGGGGACAACAAATACGATGACTCAGCGCTCGGCTGACTTAAACGAACGTGGCGTCAGCGTTCGGCTGGAGTTCGTGTTCTCCGGTGAGGGGGAGGAGGGGCTCTTTCGTTACCACTCCGGCCTGCATGAACAATGCAGGCAGCATCCACGGTGACGGTGCCCAGCTCAGCACAAAAACCCAAGTGAGTCAAGATCGCATCCTCTGGCGATTGCTTTCGGGAAAGATCCGGCACTTAACGTCACTTCACTAATTGTTGGTATTTTTACAGTACACTGCGCCCCGCGCTCTATTAAAAAAACGATGACATGAACATGCTCACAAGGCCTGTGGGTATGTGCACAGGCCTTGTGTTGGGTAAACACCGAGGTGTGGGGGTGACAAACGGGTCAGAGCGCCTAGCCAATAGTGACACCGCTGAATATCACGTCCTCCGGCTCATCTTAGATGCATCGTTTAACTACAATTCATATTTCCTATATAGGGAGTTCATTATAAACGAACTTCGGATACGGATATGAGTGAATGGATAACAAAGAGATCCCACATGATATACACGGCAGTGGTCTCACCTTCTTCAAGTAGGTTGCGTTTAGAAAGGCACTGAACGCTGAGGACACTTTGTTGGCATTTTGAGAGGTCATCCAGCTCGTAGTTCGTTTCCTGTACTGTTCTCTGCTTATTTATGTTCTCTTACAGACAGTATCCGCGAGAGCATTAGGCGCCGGACTGAGAACACAAAGAAAAAAACAAAAAAAATACAAAAAACCTCGACGTTTTGCCATAACGGGGTAAAATATACAAGATGCAAAACACAAATGTCTTTTTATTTTGTCCCCATCTCATTTTCTTTGATTTGTTATTTTCTTGACACTCAAGTGTGCATTGTTGTCGTAGGTCGTTTCCCGGTCTGCGTTTCCTTCGTTTACTTCTGTAAAACCGCACCTTTTGTTTGAGAATTTTTGGGGGGGAAACTCTATGGAAACAAAAGGCGCTTTTGGGAAGGCGAGGGGAGAACCTTCATTATACGAACTTTGGGCTGAAATCTGAGTCACAATGGGCAAAAAAGCGCTGTTCTGACGAGCTCAATCAAAGTCACCATAGCTAATTAGAGATAGCAACAGGATTTGGTTACTCAAAAGAATGTTCACGTTTGCTCGTGCCCACGCCACTTCATACCGAAAAACTCGGAAAACGGCGGAATGTAAAAAAATAATTTAAGATAATGAGCACAAGATACTCGGAATCGTAATTAAAATAGAGTATCAAATACTCTCGATCAAAAGTATTTGCAAGATACCAAGATACTTGAAAAAGTATTTGAAATACAGTATCTTGAGTAGAGTATTTGAGATAGGCACAAGTCTGCTTTCGGCAAGCTTCCTTCGTAGATCGCAGCGATTGGTTCTTCCCCTTACTTTGCGGAGAAAATAGATCCACAGGAAGCCCTAAAGGAACCACGAAACGATTTTTTTCTACTTTCGCTAAATACTACTTAGAAGCACTCCCTAACATTAATGGCTGAATAAACTAGCCTTGGGTTTTCTTTCTAGTGAATGGCAGTTGCCCAAAAAATTCGAGAAATATGAGCATCGTTCATCGCCTCAACTCGGAGTCGGAACAAGCGGCCACGTGGCCTGGTGTCTATTTATGCCGCCAACGCTAATCATAGCCACGCGCTGGAATCGGTAATGTAGAAAACGTGCGCTGAGCTCCAGACATTCGAGTTCGGCTATTCTTATCACCGCAGTGGTCGGACACGAGCACCATGGACACGAGGCACCACCCGAGTGTCCGCCGAGGCATTGATTGTTACGAGCTGAAATTGAGTGCTCACGCAGTTCTCGTGTCCGATCCGTGAGCCGCGCTCGACTGTCGTCAGAAGAATGTTTTGGATCACACAATTACGTCATCAAGCTTTGCGAAGGCAAGAATAAAGGAAATAGTTCTCTTTTATACTCGCGAGTTGACCACGACCAAGAAGCCTCCGAATCAGTGACGGTTTGGGCGAGTATACTTGGGTCAGTCAAGGACAAGTACGCCTCTGCGAAGTCACGGACATTCTAACCCGATATTGTTTCATGACCCTCTTTAATCCGGGTCATACTGCTCTTACATCATACAAAAGAGAGTCTGAATACAGATTCGAACGCAAGTCACCGCGAGATCCGCGCTTCGAATGCCGCAGGGCAACGAGTTCAAGCTAGGAGAAGCGTGGCACGCGGCATTCGAGCCACGAATATCGCGGTGACTCGTCTTTGCAGACTGTCTTCTTTATGATGTATAAGCAGTGTGTCCCCGGCTTTAGACGTGTCTGCGCCTGAACGTGCCTGAGATGGAGGTCGCCGAGAACTTCTGCAGACGTCTAACCCAAGAGCCGGTGGGTTCTGATTTATTGTTTGGTCCCATGCAAGCAAGTGCACTACCCTCGTCTGACGATAAAATGAATTGGCCCTTTTGGGCCAGATGAACTTCAGTCAGCTCTGTCTACAGTGAAGCGGACTTCGACTCCGAGACCTGGCGAGGTTGCGCCAGTCTGGGCCCACGAGGTCAAATACAACTTCTTGATTTTTCAACAATTCATGGGAAACGGGTGAGATACCATCAATGTGGAAGAAGGGCCGTATCATACCCATTCTCAAACCTGAAAACTCACCTTACGACACTGCTTCTTATATGCCAATAGCTTTATCAAACTGCATTGGAAAACTAATGAAGAAAATGACACATTTTCGCCTTGAATGATATCTAGAAAATACCGACCACTATCCGAACGTAATGTTTGGATTTCGACGTGGTCTTAGTTTCCTGGACAACGTCATAGACATAGTAACCTTCGTAAGACAACACAAGGAACAACGACGAATAACTACAGCTGTCTTCTTTTGTGTCACAGATGCATGCGACAACGTAACTCATGAGGCCGCTCTAAATTCGCTAGAAAAGCTTGGCATTGGTAGTCACTTGTTCTCCTTGTTAGATAGTTACTACACACTAAGATTTATAGCGTACCACAAGGCGGGGTATCAAGCTCAATTTTGTTGTTTAATAATGTTCTGGTAAATCTAATAAGCGAATTACCAACCACGGTACACGCATCTATTTATGCTGCTGGCATTTGTATCTGGGCGACCGGTGTCACACGTCCTCGGATACAAACAAAACTCTGAAGCGCTCTAAAAATTATCTATAAATATCTAATCCAAGGTGGACTTCAAATATCAACTTCGAAATTAACTGAGATTACGTTTTCTCGCCAGTTTATGGACCGATTCCCCGTTACTATTTGTGGAGAAAAAATGATGTACGTCAAGAAGCAAACCTTCCTAGGAATATACTTTGGATCGAGGCTTAACGTGGACGCCTAATGGATCCCGACTGAAAATGAAGCTCACATCCATAGTGCATTTTATGCGTTTGCTAAATGCCATGACACGGGCGCAATTGTTGTGTGCTTACAGTGACTGTTCGAGGCCTTCTTCTTCGAACTTCTGAGGTACACCTTACCGGTTCTCAACAACACCTGCATTGCCAATATACGAGGCGTACAAAGAACCCAAGCACGAACCTGTTTAGGGCTTCCCAGCTCTGCTTCTACGCCCGAGACAATTCCGGAGGCCCGAAGGTTCCCAGGTGAAGTATACATGATACAAGAGGCACTGCGGTTGCACTCGAGACACTTCCTACGCCATACTCATTATCACGACATCCTCACAATACCGCCATGGTCATTCTCGACTCCAGAAGTAATGCCGTACATGCAAGGCATTCATAAGAAGTCATTAACTTCATTTCTTGTACTGAAACAACGCGCATTAACGTACATAAATTAAACATAGGCTCGACGACACATGTGTACACCGACGGGTCCTCTTCTGAGGAACGAGCTGAAGCTGGGGATTGTAATACCCGCCCACAGTCATTCTTCCAGTTTCGAAATAGGACACAAAACAATATCAACGGCATCTGAGTTAGTGGTTATACGAGAAGCAGTAAGGTACATCTTATGTCAAACACCCCAGCACAAGACCTTTTTCGGTGATTTAAGTTCAGCGTCATAAATAATCAAGTCTTGTATGAAACCTAATGCGTGCGACTTTTTGGCGTACCAAATCCGCTGCACCTGCCACCGGGCTCTCCAGCAGGGTCGTCACTTAACTCTCCAGTGGATACCAGGTCATTCCGGTGTCGCCGGTAAGGAGACAGCAGATAGTGCAGAAAAATCAACCAGCAACGGCAATGAAATTGCTATACCTTACTCCAGGAGTGACACGAACACACTGCTTCACGACGTGGCAAAAGGAATTTCACAAAACTACATGAATGAATCCGCACTACCACCATCCTAGGCTATACTTCCTGGATCTTCAACTTGCACTCCGCGCTCCATCTGGACTTTCATGACAGCTGGACGCTGTCCTGCACCGACCACGGCTTGGTGTGGTATATACACCGCAGTTCAATGGAGAGATTCCGCGAAGTGTGCAAGCTGCGAAGTCGAACGGATACTTGAACACACCCTGCGTAAATGCGATGAATTCAACGAGGATCGACAAGTGCTGCGACAGACGTTAGCGGCGTTGGATTAGACTCGCTGCCTTTCAGCTCATCAAAAGCGCTCAGTGCCTAGGACGCAGCTGACCAATTCATGAAGGCCACGAAGACCTCGATAGTGTTCCTTCACCTACACGGAATTATCGGCCGCTTTGTAGACTGCTTAAGAATACCGACGTGAGAGTGAGCATTCTTACCATTGCCCGCCCTCATTGACAACTTGACCCCGTCTCTCTTCCTAATCGTGGGCAACTTTTCTTCCCCTCCCCCTTTTCCCCAGTACAGAGTAGGCAACCAGCACCTACGTTCAGGTTAACCACTCTGTCGTTGCTTAATAAACCATTTTCTCTCCCCTCTGCTTTAAGGCCCCGTCACACTGTTAATACATTACACAAAGAAAAGTCTGCGGACAGTGTCTAGGGCTTTCTTATGTGAATAGCGGTGTTGTAACACCGGTCATACGTAAACTGTAAGGAAACCTTTTCGAAGCATACATCTGCATCAATCAAACGTGCGTCCGTGTGCGAAAATCATTGTGTCATCGCTTCTGCAGCGAACACGATGCTTTTTTTTGTATATATATGTATTATTTTTTAACAGTGTGTCTTTCCACACAGACCTGTATGTACGTTGCTTTGAGAAAACTTCCAGCGCAGGCCTGACCCGAGGCTTACGTCCGTCGCCCTTTTTCTAAATATTATCGTAGGCCTGTTGTACTCGTATACGTACGTTTACAGCTGCCGAACCACCTGGACGGCAGAAAAACAATGGACCGCGTTTCGGGAGCCATCTCTGCCAGACGTCCGCGCTCCGTCTGCCTTTCTCGTGAAAGAAAACAAACGAATGGGACCACGGCACCACGTACGAACTCCCCAGGCGAGGCTTAGAAAACATCGCTTTGCTACACCATTATTTTTTTAATCTCATTAGCTTTGATAAAAAAAGTGCTATTAGTGTGTTTGCAGCGAGTTTCGTAATTTTCATTCGTGCAAGAACGCCATGCTGACGACAATATAGAAACTTTGCTCGATTCTGAGCGGCTTTGACAAGGCTGATGGACGCGCCTCCACCGTCGGCGTCGACATCTGCGTGAGCAAATTGTCGTCTCTTTGTTTCTCGGAATTTAAATTGGAATTCCGTGTTGTTAATTTTTTTTTTCACACAGATTCGGTGTTTTCAGGTGTCAGTGGCCGATAACAAAAAAAAAATTAATAATCGGTGTTTATCGTGACTTACGTTGAAGAGAACAGGACGTGGACATGAAATTCCCCAACCTTTAGAAAACATGCGTGTGGCCCGAATATCCAGAATACGCCCCGATACTGATTAAAAAAAACAAAGTAGATAAACTACTATGTTGTTTCTGGAAAAAGATGCGGCCTCGAGGAATGTTCAGTAGTGGTTGTACTCCATGCCAACGCAAAATATAGTTGTACATAAGACATCTTCCGGTGAAGCTTGAGATTTTTTTTAAATTATTTATACACAGATTTAATTTGTTATATTTTTTCGTGTGCTTTCCAGTCTAGTTACAATCATCTTGAGGGTAATTTTTTGGGTTTGTTTTTATGTACTGAAAACACACACACAAAAAAAAAACACTACTCATAGAATAGTCCGGCCAGCCGCCAACGAAGACTGACGTCTGTTGGCCCACAAGACCAAATGAGCGTTGTTCTTAACCCACCCTAATTCTTTCGCAGAACTGCTTGCTCTCAAACATGTTTCTCTGTGTCGAATATCTGACCTCAGTGTTTAAGACTAGATTACAAGCAAGGTTTAGTTTACGTGGCCGCGAGTTGGGTATGGTGTGTGTGCGTTTGTTCGTGTGAAGAAACCCCGACCGTACAGCTCCACTTAAATGGGCGTATATGTAGGAAGTGTTACGGAAAGATTGCTAAGGGATGGATATGTAGGATTACGTCTAAATATGATGTGTTTCTTGCCCGCTCGCTCCTGCAGTCATCAACAATTCTTTCTTTATACCTTTTTAAAGTGCCCAACAAATTGGTGATTTTCTTTTTCAAATAAATCTCTTAAAAAAAGTAGGCAAATGCGCTTTATATGGCCTCTGTTTAGAACATCTGCTAAACGTTATAGCCTTCGAGGTAATACAAAATATTAAAAATACAAAAAAGGCGACATCCGTCGGTCGAAGAGGCACAGAGGCACTCTCACTTACCCCAGGTAACCCGGAGCCGAGTTGCGACGTGGCTGAGCAGCGGAAATCACGTGACGTTTCACGTCACGTGACCCGCGGTGATGAATTCGCGGAGCAACCGTCTTGGCGTTTCTAGCTTTATCCCAGCAAGCGTTATTCCAGCTTTCTGTCCGAACACTTATCGTGCCAAAGTGAACTCCGACGGTCCAAAGAGGCGGTTGTTTGCCGTTTCGTTGAAAACCAGCTTGTTTCTTGTGTTTTCTTTTTGGTTTTTGTTTTCTGTACGTTCATTGCGTCATCTATTTTATTTTTACTTTCTGGGGAACGGGGTTGCACGCCTCTGCTCGCCATTGTAAGTCGGCATTTCAAGCGCCGTTCGTACACATCTGGTGGGAGACGACAGCGCTGTCTGCACTGCCCCCTCGCTCGCAGGTGCTCGGTCGTGGCACGTGATTTTACTTTATTTTCCTCGTTTTTGTTTTTGTTACAATATTATGTTTTCTTGTTTATTTTCCTCTGATTCCGTTTGCTTCCCTTCATCATAGCCACAGCAGGACAGGTTATTGCCATTTTAGATACTACTCTGTCCTTCTCCCCAGCATAGGCCTTTATGGAGGTTCGTCAACGCCCGCTTCAGTGGCTCGGCATTTTGGTAAGACAAGAGGAGATCGACAATAGTGACTCAACGCAGCATTTCATTCAGCACGGAGCGAATGTAAGAACCTTAATCCCCCTTGTACTATTCACCACGTTAAGACGCAGTCAGTAACGGGCTAACATGCATAAGTCAAAGCGCGGTTTACAAACAAATCCTCATTTTCCCACATCAGGAGCAGCCAACGTTACTAAAACACTCAGTTGGGAAACTGCCATAGAGACAGCTTTGAAAAAGTGGCCCCAATCTGTCTCCGACCACCGAGCTAATGACGAACACAACGCCACCATTTCTGCCGCAGCGGCCACTCGAGGAACTGCACGTGACTTCTATTTTGGCTCTAAGATCAGATACAGCGGAAGAGGTTACAGGGGTGCCACCCCCGTCTCCCCGGCGGACGCGCCGCCTCGAACTACCGTAGTTAAAATGCACCTAGGTCGGGACGCGCTACCTGAAAGCCCCGCTGAGGCATGGTTGTATAAAAACAATAATAATTGTGCCGCAAAACCCTGCAAACTAAAGATTTTAAAAACATGACGCGCCCCTCTTTTTGTACTAAACTCCAATAAATTGCATACAAAAAGAGTCTTTTCCGTTTGTTTTTACCCCAAAAAACATGCTTTCTAAAAGCTCAAGGTGTCCACAGTACAGACAAACGATAAAGAGTGGCGCTGTTGTCGCATTTAGCTCGGTCTTGGTGGACGCCAGCGGCCCAGGTTTCGACGGCGAGTTTCCCAACTGAGTGTTTTAGTAACGTTGGGAGCAGCGCATGCCCAGAAAACCAGATTCGCGCGAGGGGAGGCTTCTGCGCATGCGCTCTGCCGACAGCAGCGCCACCATAGCGGCGTGACGTCACAGTCGCGTCGCCATCTTATGTCGCGGAACTTCTGGAATGGAGCAAAATCCCATTTTGCTCTCGCCAAGTCACTGTGAAGATCTCACATTTTCATCGCCATTGTTATATATTTTAGTTTATGCTTTTTTTGTATTTTTGTCACTCATTTCAGGTTGAAGTGCCTTTTTTTGTGTGTGTGTGTGTTAGACTCTTTCAGATATGAGAACTACGAGACTAGGGACAAAAAATGAACAAACAAAAAGTCTACAAGCTCATTGTCAGGCTGTTTTTAATGTCACAACCAGCGAGCGAACATTTTGGTGGTAGGCCATGGAAGGTAAGAGCACCGCATAAGTCTTTTGTTATTGTACGCCGAACTTTCGGAGGGACTAATATCCTCCGATCCCACCCGGTGACTCATGAGAGCGAGCTCAGTTGGTTGCCCGAAGCCGTGTTCGACGGACTTAAAAGGGTAGCCAGGAACGTACCGCGAAAAGAGCACAGGAGAGAGTGAGTTGGAGAGAAAGAGCGACAGTGATCTGAGAGCAAACTACAATAGCCAAAGGTCAAACGAGGGTGCGGACAAGCCGTGCCCGGCAGCCAGCGAAAACGAGTCGGGATCGAGGTTCGACTTGTGTGCCTAGATCTCAGAGTGTTTCCAACCGCTCCCATCGGGAACACGTGGTACACGGGTTGCGTTTGCGAACCGAGGCACGTGGAGAAAGTCCGAGCGCCGATGGTCTGCGTGCGCCTCCGTTCGCTTTCCTTCTGGCCACGTGACAACGCTCAGCAGGAACCGTACGCCATTGTATTAGGAACGCTGTCCATGGTTTGAGATGATCTCTATCTCACTCTCTCTCTCTCTTAAATCTAGGCTCTCTGGGTTGGACAGCCGGAGTCAGGACCACCTGTCGTGTTCCCACCGCAGTCAACGGGGATGGGGATTTCCCCTTCTCGCTCAAAAAGGGGAGAAGTGTTCCCCAGCCCTCCGTCAAAAACCGATCCATAAATAAACCCTCTTCCCGAGCTTTTCCCCCGATTGAGACCACCGCGGAATCGAAAACAGCGACGATCCCCCGCACTGAGTGGCAAATGTCAGTCTCCTGATGGTGTACGTTTGATTCGTATAAACAAGTTCGTTGTTTTCCATATATGCGCTTACTAACAGAGGCCGTCCTTGCCCCCCAAGCGACTTACGGATGTTTCGTTGCTACAAACCCTCCGTGATAAAAATAAAAGAAAAAAAAACTATTGGTTGTTAATTCCTTAGACAGCGGGAGTTCAGTAGTCTCCCTGAGTATGGCGACATTATCATCCATTGTAGGGGAGAACTTTAGCCAGAGCAGTACGACTATTAGCATGGAGTTTTAATGTGCGTCACGCAGTAGCGATATATTATTTATAGATCGAAACGGGCAGGTTGTGGAATAATTGGGGGGTCCCTTGATGCTGGCAGTGCGACCCTACCTGCTCGTTTATGCCCCGATTTCTAGTATGCCTATAGGTGTCAAAAACGACGAAATAGGAAGTGTACGGACGCTCTTCTGCAGCTCTTTTCACCGTATACGAGGTGATTGGTCGTCTCGCGGGAGTATCAGGGAATATTTATTTATTTACAAAGACTGCTGATCCCTATCAGGGATCGTAGCAGGACGCAAAGTAACACGAGACAAAGCGATAAAGTGCCAAAGTGTTACTCATTCAGAACACAAAGAGGAAACAAATGTTGAACAAATCTCTCGCAGACGTACAATTTCGCTAGGCACCAGGAGATTTGGTGATGAACAGTTTCCCGATCTTTGTACAGAGCCGTGTTATGGTGATGATAAATTTAAAAGGAAACAGCGCCTCCTTGAGGTAAAAAAAAAATATAGCTACAGAACTTTCGTCAACGAGAGTTATGGACATGTGCAGGCCCTCCTCGAGGAAACTGCGAAAGCTCGAACTACGGTTGGCGACCGGAACGGCACTTGCGGTATTTCCCCTGCACCCTTCATAACTCAGAACTTCAAAACTCGCGTCAACATTCGTCCGCGGAGCCAACCATACTTCGTGCTTTTACCATTGGGTTTCGTCTTTTTGAGGAAGGGGTCCCATCACACTATTGCCTCCAATGTTTTTTAGTTTTATTTATGATTTGAGAGCGCGGTGATGAAATAGTTTATCATCAAACATGCACGCTCGCGACCTGGAGCATTATTGGCGACAAACAGTTGCCATTCGGCGTCTCGATGCGGTATCCACTTTCCTTCGAGTGAAACACTAAGAAAATGGGCAACTTTCCTGAGCTTAGAAGGACTCTAACACGACAGGTTGTTTTCCTACAGACACTGCAATATTAAGGTCAACTGTCAACATAGAGCTGCGAAGCAATCTCGGTGGCTCCCAGGTTACGATTAATAATTGAAGCTATCCCGTCCTCACTTCTCTCGAGACGTCAGTGACCTTAACTTTTTTATATTAACGGCCACTAGGGCTAGTATTGTTTTCTTCGTGTTTTGTGGCAACATGATCATTCGCCTTTGCATTATTCGATCCTGTGCCCTCTCTAGAACAAAGTCGTCAATGTTTCGAAAGTTGCAACCTTCAGAAAATCACTGCACACCCAAACGGAAGACTGAAAGGTCGGGGCAAGATCCTAAAGTTGTATCAAACTAATAAGTGAAAATAAATCTTTTTGTACTTTTTTTTTACAGTGATGGTTTTTAGACTTCTTCCACCACTCGAAATGACGTCCGTGGTTGATGTCGTAGTCATTGATGTCATTGATGGATGCTGCGTTTGGTGTAGTAGGACGTAAAGTGACCGTTCCGTCGATGTTGCTAAATCCTAAAAAAAAAAAAAAAAAAAAAAAAAACGCCCATCGACAGCGGGAATCAAACCTGTGTCCACTGCGTGCGAAGCGGTGGCGCCATTACGGAGCTACGCCACAGCGTTGACAACCCGATTTATATTTAAGTTTTTTTTTTTTTTTTTTTTTTTTGTAGTACCCGATGATTACTGCACGCGTGCTCTGGAGAAAGACAAAGAAATAGCCAATGACAAAACGCCACCGGTGCACTGTCAACGCCAAGAGCTCGTGCTGGAAAACAAGCTTTCACGCCCTCCGACTTAAAAAACATAAACAAAAAAACACGAACGTTTTGAGCAGAAAGATTGACTTGACCGGTCACGATCAAGTGAACCGTTTTGTTAAAACGTTCCTGATTTTTTTTTTCTTTTTTTTTCAGCTATGACTGTTACTTTACTGTGCATTAACACAAAACTGCTTCTTTTTTTTTTTTTTTTTTGCAAGGCGAAGTTTGGAGGATTCTACAACGCGAACTCTTTCTCGCGACAGCGTGTGAGCATTTGAGGAAAATGACCGAAGAAACCAGTAATTGAAACATGCAGCGAGAGAGTGTATATTAGGCGAATGTTCCCTCCCCCTCACGTTCCTTGTTTCGGTGCGGTGATGTCACGCAAAAACTTACCATCGTAAGAATGTCTAACTCACTATCATGCCGATTCTTTAGACGAACGACAGCTGTAATACAATTCTCGAGAGAAGACAGCTGTCACTCTTTTCGTGGCGAGCTCCCTAAATAAAAAAAAAAAAAAGGGTCCTCTACGAAAGTACCTCCAGATATCAAGCCATCTACTGCAATTTGAGATCGGGTCACCTTAGAAAGTGCCCGGGGTCTGTTGAAGCAGCGACAGTCTCCTTCGCACACTCGAAAAATCCAATTCGACTCCGCTGCCAAGCTGGTTCTTAACTTCTTACTGAGGAAGCCGCGCTGCTGAGCGAGGTCCCTTCAAACATGAAAGTTCTCTCTCTTTCTCTTAGCTTTTTTTTTACTTCTTTTATTATCAATCTTTATTAGGTTCTTATTTTGTTTGTTCGCTTTCAGTTTTCTTTCTTCTCTCCCACGTGAGTCAACACCCGTACGCGCGCGCATAAATATACACGTCCCGGCGCGCACGCACACTCGCTATATCTGCGCAGGTACGCACACAGGCACACTCTCGGTTATAAACGCCTCGGAACACGCACACTAACATCTACACATACTCGTGTCCACATCCTCATAAACACGCATATTCGCGCGGATGAACTCGCGCATTTCATTCCCTGTCATCTGTTTCACATACCAGCCGCCAGGCCACACCAGATTTTCGCTGCACACAAGGGATAAGGGATAGCTGGCAGTTTTTCTTCTTCGCGCCCTCTCCGCTGGCTGGCGTTGTTTTCTATGAAGTTACTAATACATACCTGCAGGCACAAACGCTTACTTTCACATTTCGGCCGACAGGCCGCGGCAGTTTTCGCCGCCCACTTAAATAGACAATCTCGCCTTCGCTTTTTTTTTTTTTTTTTTTTCAATGGTATAGCGTCGTTTCCTACGGAGTTGCGAATACATACACTCACGTACCCACGAACGAACGTCTCCTATTTCTTTCTTTATTTTATTTCTCTTTCCATCTCTCGATCTGCGCTACTTTACGCTCCTTTTCCTTCTCCCTCCACACACTGTCAGACGAGTCAAGCTCGGCGCTCGAGGCGATCTCCCCCCGCACACCGAAAGCAATAAAGTCGGACGGCTGTTTGGAGTAGCGTTGACAAGACGGCGACAAGCAGACTCGTCCAGCTCCGCAATCGTCCGCGTACCGTCCAAGTCCCAGCTAGTCCTAAAGCTATATATATTCTCCCCACTTTCTTCGGAATGCCAGACGCGTGCTTCTTTGGACGACTTTCTTGTCCCTCGTGGTTAGAGTCACTGTCAGTTGAAGTCCGGCAGAGTGCGGCGAGTCCCGAGCATTTCATGATATCGCTCTTCAGCCAATCAGAGTGCGGCGTTAGCTGATAAGAATCTCGAAGGACCAATCAGGAAGCAGGAAGTGTGAACGTCATGAAGCCACGCCCTGCGGTTCGTAAGCTGTGAGTGACTATCCGGAGTGCAAGTTCGTCTGCTTTTCTTGCGCAGGGGTTGCGATGACGTCAGAACAACGCCGAGCTCTGACTGGCTCTGATTGGAAGAATAACGTGGGTAGACCTCGAGGCTACATGCCTTTAGGTCTACCCACTATTTTTTTTATTTATTGTTTATTATTCAAGCAGTCAATAAGGGCTTTGCGTTTTGACATCATCGCAACTTCTGGTGCAAAAAAGCAGACGAACTCGCGCTCCGCACAACGTTTTTGCATCCCTGTGACTGCGCAGCTTTCGTTCACCACGTATAGTCGTTGAAGCTGGAAATTGTGACCATAGTCCGTATTCTCTGATTTTAACAAAAAAAATATCTTGTCTTAAAAACTGGTTTAGACAAAAAAAGCATGAAATTTGTAGCGTTGCAAAAGCCGACTATTTTTTTTTTCTTTAATACCAGTTTTTCTATTTTTTTTTTTTAATTTAAAGGCAAGGATAACAAAGTTTATGTGACAGTGGCTGAGGATGTGTTGTGTTCCGCATAAACAAAAAATGAGCATCCCTTAGGTGTTTTTTTTTTTTTTTTTTCGGGTGCAAAATAGGAGCGCATGTTGAGATGAAGCAATAAGGTACCATATCTTAAAGTTTGGTTACGTTTTTAATAATAAAAAACGTACGTTTCAGGTTAGCGTAAATTAGGTGTACTAAAGGGGTTAAATTTGGGAAATTGTGTTTATCTCCGCAATGCATTGTACCTGCATCAGTGTAAATACTTAGACATTTTGAAGTCACCTCCCATTTTGAGGATTTATTGGTGGTCGGTTTACATTTACACCCAAATAGGTTTGGAGGGGGGGGGGGGGGGGATAGGACGCATTAAATATTCCAATCCAACCACAATACAATATTTGTTTTAACCGTTAATGTAAAATAAATTACGTAACTTTCATAAGAAAAAAGTGCGTATACAAATAAAGAATCGATTCGTTTTCACTGTTTTCGAGTTTCTTTAGAAGATAGTTTCTTTGCTTTGGTATAACCGGATGTAGATATAGATAAGACATATATCGTTATTGTACGGATTTTAAAATATCATACTGTTATTAGGCAGAAAATAGATAATTGAAAATCAAAAAAAAAAATCTAATTCTGCAGGACGACACAGTAAATCTAAATGTCATCTTTCCTTTGCTTCAGAAACACATTTTCTTACTCGCAACTGCAATTTTGAGGGTAAGAACACGTCCGCAGGGGAGTCCTTTGTGCATTGTCTCAATTTATATATTCGTTCTTGTAACCATTGTTAGTCTTATGCGGTCTGCATCTTGTACAACCTAAGAAATGTATTTCTTTGTCTCCTTGTGGATCCTCAAATTCATTTTTATACCAGCATTACATATATTTTATACAGCATGTCACGAAAAAATTTACAGGGTGTTTTTTTACCGCAAAAATAAACTAGGTGTCGCCGGACGTTCACTCTCCGCCCAAAGGTAGGGCTAGAGGTCACAACCAGATGCCAAAGTTTCAGCCCGATTCGACAACTTAATCAAATGTTATAAGTGATTTTCTGAAAAGTGCAATAGGAAAATGGCGGCCGACGGAGTTTTCGAATACATGGGGCTCTATGGGCACCAGAAACCGAAAACGGGCAGAAATAGGCTCCATTTTTCCATTCAACTTTTCAGAAAATCACTTATAAGTTTTGAATAAGGCGTCCGTTCGGGCTGAAACTTTGGCATCTGGTTGTGACCTCTAGCGCTAATTTTGGGCGAAGAATGAGTGTTCGGCGATGCCTAGTTTATTTTTGCCGTAAAAAAAACTACTGTAATTTTCGGGGGGGGACACACTGTAGTTATAGTGGTGCGACAATACGTTGCTAGATATTTAATGCGCAATTTTGGTTCTAATTTACAACAAAAATTTCAGTACCACTGCGTATATTTAAAACCTTGAAAGATTATGACACTGTTACCTCTAGTCCCGTGATTTTGTCTCGTAGACATATTTAAGAAACCATGAAATGATTTCCCAGCTTTTTCCAACGAAGACCCCAGTTCATCTTCAATGTTCATGGAACCCGGGGCAGGGATTGTTTTTCGTTTTATTGCCTCCAGTTTTGTACACAATTTTTTTTTTAATTACGTCTGCTTTCCATCTCAACACCACCGGACTCGGCCACCAAGATGTGAAATCACGTGGTCGTGACGTAACGTATGCCTTTCTACCGGAAACGGAAGTTCTCCCAGCCGAGCGAAAGAGCCGCTTTGGACAGGAACACTCCGTCACACGGACGTATGGGCTGGTCAGTAATCGATCCGTCCACGAATATTTAAATATTTGAATATTTGAATATTCGAATTCGCGTTCGTGGCCAATGAGTGCCGTGGAGACACTTATCATCGCTCGCGAATGACAAGTTATGGAGTCACCGTGCTTGTGCCCAAGCACTTCACGACCCCGTGATTTCTCATTTCGCTTTTGAGTTGAGGAGGAATGCTAAAAAAAAAAAGAAGTTCGAAAATCATTTCATAGTCCCTTTAACTATTATCTTTTTTTTAGTCTTGCGGTTCTAAAGCTTTCAGTGGTTTAACTATGCATACATTCTTGTCCCAGATTGCGTTCCTATTTTTTTTATATATATTGTCAACTGGCTCGTTCTTGCTGCTATCCTAAAATTTTTTTCCAACCTCCGGTCAGCTTGTTCTCTTTTTTTTTCACGGGCGAAATATTCAGTTGAAATTGGTTACACACTTTTAAAACCACGCATTTCTCCTTCAAATTATTGCACTAAATTTAATGTCATGAATTCTGCGAAAACAGCCGTCTGACAGAGACGTGGCCAGCATATTTCACTAACAACCTTCCGGCATTTCAACTCGCTCGATAAATACCAAACAATGGCCCTTGCATTACAGTTAACCTTCAAGATTCCGTTTCTTTGTTTTGTTCATTGTACTCGCTATATATATTTTTTTTCAACCCCTACCCTTAACACTCCGTATATTATTTTTTTAAGACTCTGCCGACGAAACAATTTGTCCAGGTTTAACACATGGAATAAGGAATAAAACACTCAATACATCTTGGAGTTGTGATTTATATATTCATCTTATAATTGCAACTAAAAAATCAATTCTATCTATTTATAACAAAATACAAATAACCGTCATGTGTGTACACGATCAAACTGCAATTACGAAACCCTGACGGCACATCTTTCTTTTTTCTTTAATCCGGCTTCTTCAACTCTCAAATCAAACAGACGTGCGAATCCAATTCGAACTCGTCCCCACATTGTCAAACTCTCTCCATCTATTTTTCTTTTTCTTTCACTTTTATCTTCAACAGCGTTTACTTTGTGCTGACGTCTCCATCTCACTACCCGCTTATTATTTCTTTACTTTTATTTTTTTTTTTAATTTTACTTTCTTCTGTAAGGCGAACCTTTTTAGGTACTTGCATTTTAGACATCGTTTGAGTTTCATAATGTGGCGTAGACACTCAAGCTAGGCAAACATTGATTTTCTTCTTCTTTTTTTTTTTTTTTTTTTTGGTAGACGACTTACGAAAGGCAGCTCCTAGACGACCTGAGCCAATATCACCTAGAAGACAAAGCCTGCTCATGACGTCATCGTTATTGGATTTCTGACCCGCCCCCAAGCGGCAAGCAGGCTGAAGTCAACAAGAGACGCTGCAATGCGAGAGACGCGTCTTTTTTGGCGTCGCCACGCTCTAGCGTCGCGCTCGCTGTGATACGCTGATGATGACGCAAGGTAGGTGAGTGGACCCACTAGTGGTTTCGTTTGGTACTATTGCCTGAGCAGTCTAGCACAGATGTACAGGGAGTTCCCGAGAAACGAGAACTGTGTTTTTTCGGTCCGGGTGAATAAAGTACGCATTGTAGAAAGCTTACACTCCGTGAAAATGTGAAGCTAGCGGTTGGGATATAAAGAACGCGAAAGTTTGAGAAGGTGACGCTTTCAGGATTTATATATAATTAAGGGAAATGAATTTTTTTTTTTCACGAGACCGATATCCACCTAAGCCTAATGTCGTCAAAACAAGAAATAATATTGTGAACGCTTGTGGAATTTATATCAGTGAAAATCACGTGTCATCCAGGAAGAAAGTATTGTTTCCTTTCTTGCTGTCAAGTTTTTTTTTAAATAAATGTCACAGGTGCCCACAATGCCCTTTCTTGTTTTGACGACATTAGGCTTAGGTGGACGTCGGCTGCTAAAGAAACTTCCGTTTTTCTCAGTTATATTTTTATACAGGTATAGTGTCATGTTTTCAAACTTTCACGTTCCATCCGAACCGCTAGCCTCACATTCCCACGGAGTTTTAGCTTTCTGCGACGCATAATTAATTTACACAACCCAAAAAACTTTTTTTTTTTTTCTTCGTGGGAGTTTTTTTGTATATTAGTAAACATGGTACGCTGTAGCCTTTTAGAGACTGTCGTCGTAAGTAAGGTTCATAATATGGAATAGATGGACCGTATCTAAGCACTGCGTGTTCTGTTACTACGTATTCTAGGACAAGGACCTCAGGGGAATACGGCAAATTTTCCGCCTGTCATTGATGCGTGAGTGTCGTTGCAAGAAAGGCTGGTGTTAAAGAGACCTTTAATTAATCTGAGGTGATATACACGCGTGAGCATCTGTTCGTATCCATATTTCGTTTCCTCTAGTGCAAGTTAATAGACGTTTTTTTGTTTTTTTTTTGTTTTTCTCAGCTTCGTGCTTAAGCTCAGAAGTGGGAGACCATATGCTGCCTTTTGATAATGACCGCGTCAAACTTTCGCAGCACCTGGTGATCGAAACATAAAGTTGACAGAAAGAATAAGGGGATCTGAATGTAAGTGCTAGTGCGACGGGCCGACGGACCCCGGCCCGGCATTGTTGTCATTAAACCTATTCTGCCAGCGGAAAAAGCGTCCTTTTTGTCCCTGTGTTATGTATTATTTTCGTTATTTATATTTAACCCCGTGACTGCAGGTAAAAATGACACATACACTGTAAGGTCTAAATATGACATTTCAGTGTATGTGCAATTTTTACCTGCAGTCTGGGGTTTATGTCATGTTCAATAAAGAGAAAGCCGTTTCGCTGGAATTGCCAATATTATATTATGTTCGCTTCTTCGACTGGAAACGAAAAGCAAAAAATAATAATAATAATAATAATACTAAGTGCTCAAACTAGGCAATAAAGTAAAGGTACGTTCACACACTTGCGACGTGTTAGAACCGGGTCCCTTGGAATCTCTTAATATCTCGTACAACGAGAGGACACAGTGGCGCCATCTATTGGGTAGCAGTGTAAACTTGGTGGTCCGGCATATTTTATTTTTGTCTCGCGCATAATCCTTTTTTTCTGGACTCGAAAACTTTTGTCAGCGTTTTAAACGAGCCTTTTTTAAAAGTATTACGAACATTCGACCTCAGAAATCCCGCAAACCGCCGCTCTTGTGAAATGCAGTTCCAGGGTCAGCGCATAGATGGCGCCAAAATGCCAGTGTATGCTCTCGTCCTAAGAAATTTTAAGAGCTTCTAACAGGTCTCGTCTCTATCGGTCATACTCGGTTGCAAGAGTGTGAACGGGCCTTAGCTGAACATGGTAGGACTGAACATGTAACCTAGTTTTAAGGAACATTTTGACAACAATTTTTCGAAGAAGCTAATTCTTTTAGGAGAATGTCGGCAGCTATTCCAAATAGCATCCGACATTGCAATTTTTGGAGGGTAGCAGCGCCGATCGGTAGGTGGCGCAAGTGGTTATTGGCCGCGAAAATTGGGATTGTGAGACACCCGCGGAGGGTGGCTTCTGATGCTGCATGAGGCGAAGCGATCGTGGTTTAGCAAGCAGGTGTCATCCACACTTTGCGTTTGAAATTAAGCTTAATGCGCTTTGAAATACGGCACTTGCCCAGGATTTTGAGAAGAATCGGAACGGCTTGGGAGCGCGGAAAGCGAAAACAGGCAACCCGAAACCGAAAGAGGGGGTGGTGGGTTCATTTCTGGAAGTAAGAAGCAAAGACAGCAGGAAGCAAGTGATGGGAAGCAGGGCACGAAATCTGTTCTCATCGACGGCCCCTCGCCTCGTTTACGATGGCCGTAAAGCTGGTAAACCGGGGAAAGTGCCGCCAACGAGCTTCGGCCCATAAACACAAGAAAATATATGAAGGGAGACGAGCAAACGTAAACCGTATAAATAATGAAAAAATAGAACGACGAATCGCCAGCCCCGTCCCGGCTACAAACTTCATGTATTCGTGTTTTTTTTTTTTTTTAATGCTGTTCTTGCGGTTTGAACTTTGCTTGCGGACTTCGGGGATGTTTCATTCATGAATGTTTGTCTGGTGGTAAAAAAGTGTGAAGCTTAGAGGGTTTTTTTTAGTCCTTATGAACTGATTAAAAAACGACAATAAAAAATATTTGAATGTACACAAAATGTATATATATATGTACATTTAGTGTATATTAAAGAAACCTTTATGTAGACAACTAGCTAAAGTATGTGTATATACACACTCCAGCTAATTCTGCACATAATCACCTCACATATTTAGTCTTTTATGACGTGGCGCAATATTTTAGACGCTCTCTTCTTAAAAAGAATTTGCCGCCTGGGTTCTCGATCTTTTTTTTTTTTTTTTTTTTTTTTTGCAATTCAACAAGACTCATAAACACCAGAAACACCAGTCGCCAGACACGTGTTTTTCTTACCCCCGTCTCAAAGCTTTATGCTGTTTACTCCATACACACTACACGTCTGTGGCGAGTTACGGTTTTGCTGACGCATGAAAGAATAACTGAGAACCGCGACGGCTTCCCTCCTTCCGAGAGGACACCCAAAAGCGTGTGCCGCGTTATAACTGCCTTAACCTGCGAGTCATTTCTGTGAACATGTAGCTGGAGTATGTATCTACATTAAGTGTATGGTAAAAGAGTTTTCATTGCACTTGTTTGCTTTTATTAACCTTGTTCGTTGGAACTAAAAAAATACGGCCTTGTATATCAGACATTTTACGAAACGCTTGACATAATAAAATAAATATATGCCAAGGAATAATTTGCATATGCATAAAACATTTTGCATAGTTTATACCTTGCCAGTAAAGCTGCAAAAACGCTGCTTTATTAAAAAAAAAAAAGCGATTTTGGAAAGAACGAGGTCAGGTGACTAGGGATGTCGCTGACCTGTCGTACATTCGAGTTGAACCGGGTTCTGGTTTTCGGAACTTCTAATGCCAGTAGTTCAAAACGAGCTGACGCCTCCTGGCACAGAAAAAGGGCAATATTTCTGCGTTATAACGTTTCATTGTTTCACATCAATAAGTCACCCAGATTATTAAAAGTATACACATGTTTGATTTTCTTTTGTGCAAACGCTGATATTTTTAATATGAGATAAACTACTTTATATATAATATTTCTTTAAAAAATCTACATTTTTTTTCTGTAGGCGTTGGGCAACACTGCCTATCAGTTGAACTTTTGTTAATGTTTTGTTAAAAGTTCGAAGGTTCGCCAAAAGTTTGTGGCATCCTTGCTTCTGATCCTACTGAGTTTTAATAAATTGGATGTTATATACGAACACATTACTGTTGCAGAGTGCTACGAAAGTTTTGTTACACGAATGGCAGCGCGAAATAAAAGTTATTGATCGTGAATAAAATCAAATGAAAAGCGGAAAGTGCCGACCGGAAGGGGTGGCGCTGGAAAGTGTCACGCCACAAGCTCGTTAGTGGCGCCCTCTCACCCGGTCTCAGTCACGCATGACCGACCTCGTTCGGAGTCACGCCTGGAGATAAGAAAGAATGCTTCTCGAACGGCGCAGTTGCACGTGGCTCTACTCGCTTCCCTGCTGTCTTTTTCTTTTTTTTTATGGTTTGCGTTATTTGGTTGCAGACTTATTGATTCCTTTTATTTTTAGAATATAATTAGAGATATCTGGTTTTCACGAGTGGTTTCATACGGCGCCACACACGCACACGCACGCACGCACGCACGCACGCACGCACGCACGCACGCACGCACGCACGCACGCACGCACGCGCGCACACACACACACACACACACACACACACACACACATATATATATTTTTTTCCCTTATCTCGGCAAAGTGAGATCGGATAGGTAAATTTTAATTCAATTGGTAATGTCTACCGTCTCTAAAAACGTCCGTAGAAAACATTTTATGTTCAGATCGTTTTATCCTTTTCATACGAAATAAACGCTTATTGTATGCAAAACTAGATGATAAAATCCAAAAGGGTTTAGAGATAAGTTTGTTTCGCGCTTGAGGTCTTAAAACACGAAGTCAACAAAATAAGTTTCCCTCCACTAAAATTTTGATCTCGAGTCTTCGATGATATTTGCACTTACCCTTTGTTTACTGGCTATAACGTAACCGAAGCTATATTCCATAAGTCTGGTAGTCTCTATAAGCCTCTTGTTCTCGCCTCTAGAGCTGCAGAAGGGTAGCCCAAGTCAATCTCTACAGATCACCTCTGTCTGTTTCTCAAGACAAACAAAATATTATCTCTAATTTTATTAATCCCGAGTACGCTCTGAAAAAAATAATTCTGTGTTCATTTTTCAGCAGAACACAACACAACAAACTATTGTGAACAGTCGAGGAATCAAAGCCAATGACGATTCTGAAAATACGATCAGACCAAAACAGTAAGAGATGCACTTAGGCAATGATCATAATATTTCACTTGCGCAATGTCCTGCACATTTCTCATTTTTAAAACCTAATCGTATTACCAGCTTTGCCATTGGCTTCAGTCCTTCTATCGTTCGCCATGCTTAACTGTCTCCGTGGTATGAAAAAAAAAACTATTTTGCACATTTTTCAGAGCGTGCAAAGCGTGACACTGTTTGAGCAAACAATGAATTGGCAGATTTTTTCCCTCTTAAAACTATGCAGTTCCTATACGAACAGCCTTTGTAGCCGAAAGTCATCGGTTAGGGAAGTTACTTAAGCTCTGAAGTTTGCTCTCTATCAAGTCTTTTCATGAGTGTGAAATGCAATAAAGTGTCGATGTGCTCGATCTAAGACGGTTGCGCAGCAACGGACGACATTCATTACACGATCGGTTTTTCGGTTCTGCTTCCTAAATAAACTAAAAATATATAACTTTTTTCTACAATTTACATTAAGACCGATTCCAAACAAAAATGTGAAATAATTTGCACTTTTAAATAAGTACAAATAGAAAGCTAAGTTAGCGTCAAAGTTATCTGATAACACGGCCGCTTCCGCCCGATGCCTTTGTAACGGGGTGGTGTCTAGGCGGAGATGCGACTGGTGTGCATCCAGCGCATAAAAGAAGAACAAAAACTTAATATTTCTCGGCTAGTCAGCGAACTCAATTACCAACTGCCTCTATCTCAGCCACCCGAGTGTTTTTACGCAAAAATCTGCAATTAATTACGCCATCCTTCGTTTAATTTCGAAGACACACTCCTCTTCATTTCGCCAGGGCTCCTTTTTTTCTTTTTTTTTGGTTGTTGCGTTTTTTTAATATATTTTTTTTATATTTGTTCTCGACTTTAATTGCATATTTTTATCTGTTTTCTTTTAGAGCGGAGCTCTTAGGCGCCTGTTTCCGGCTTGAGCGGCGTCGCCGTCGGCGTCGCCGTCGCCGTCGCCGTCGCCGTCGCCGTCGCCGTCGCCGTCGGCGTCGGCGTAACCGCGCGGTGCATTATGAATAAATTTCCCCGCTAAGTCTAGCGGGAAAATTTCCCTGCTAGATTTAGCGGAAAAATTTTCCCACTAAATATAGCGGAAAATTTTCTCTGGGGGGTCACGTGACCTCGGGGGGGGGGGGGGGCACGTGACCCCCCCCCCCCCCACGTGGACCCCCTCAACCGAAGTCACGTGACCTCGGGGCGGTCCTCCGAGAACACGTGACCCTCAGTACCCTTCCCTCCTCCTCCTCAAGAGCTGCGCTCTAATTTGGCGTTACAGGGAATTGTTAACAGCTTTCACTTATTTTTTTCCTTCGCATTTTTTTTTTTTTCGAATTATGTTTATGAAAGACTGAAGGCGTCAGTTCTGAAAAACGAAAATGCTTAGTTTAGTCTCTCGGATGTATTTATTTCTGGGATTTTTCTGCCTAATGCGTTTTGCATCTTATCTTTAAACTCGTATTTAGACTCGGTTATTTCGTTGCTGTTGTTTTTTTTCTTGTGTGTGTGTGTTGTTCTTATGCTGCTTTTTTTTGCCTTCGAACCTGTATGTAATCTATTGGACTTGCATAGACGTGAATCCCCCAGATTACAGCCGTGAGTCCGTGAAGCCTGCGTTGGCGAGCCACAAAAGTCAGTGCTGGAGAAAAGGACATCGTAGAATCTAAAATGCCATTAGCCTGCCCTGCTGTGGTCACCATGACGTGAAGTAAATGTAATAATACGAAACAAAAATTGAAGGTCGCAGTTATGGCTGCGCCCCCATGCACAGCTGCTGCAAAGCGTCCGTAGACCTTAGTGCCACTACCTATGCTACGCTTCAGAGTAACGACACTTGGCCATATTGTGGCTTAAAATCATGGTTGCCAGATTATCTGAAGCTTTATTTGAAATCACAGGAAACGCTTTTCCGCCCTCCACAAACGTTTTAAACAGTTCGCGACAGAGCAAAGCAATATTACGTGGCCTTGCTAACACCGAATCTAATGCAGAGGAAGTCGCTCTTTTGAATCGCGGCGATCGGAAGCTTCGTCTGCTCTGCATACGAGCCAAAATTGCGGCGCCCACAACAATGTCGGGGAATGAAGCGCCGATACCCTAAGCGCAGCTTATTTAGTGGTTCTAGCAGACCTTTTTTAGAGTAACCTCATACCAGAGCGCAACTGACGCACCCTCGACCCGGCGCTTTTCCGGATTGCCCGCTGATACAGGGTGTGCAGCCGCCGAGGGTGTGGACGAAAAGGCTTAGAAACGGACGTCAGTGGCGTACCAACTTGTTTTTGAGTGGGGGGGCAAACCAGACCATCTCCCCCCCCCCCCCCCAAATCGAAAATTCGGCGCAACTTTTGTCCAACTTTTCTAAAGATTTGGCAATGATTCGGCAAAATTACAACGTTACCAGACTTAACATTGATATTTTGTTTTTTCTCACGAAAAAAATTTTGCTTCTTCTTAAAATAAATACAACTTGTAGTGCCTACTGAAAGAGTTATGACTAAATAAGGTGATATTCTAGAAGATAATTGTATCGATGTCGCTTTTGTGTGTTTACTTGTAATTTTGGTGTGTGCTTCCAGAAAGTGGCGTGACAACGAGGTTGGGTAGTAGCCGGCACAGTCACGAATCACACTACGAGAGCTTTGATTTTGAGGCTTCATCAGCGCACGCCTGCAAGTGTGTTTACATTGTTAAAATAAAGGCAATCACTGCGTTCTTACTTTCTCTGGTAGTCGCCGTTTCGTGCGCGAAAACGGATGCAACGGTTGCTGAGCCTTCACCAGAAGAGATAACAATATTGTAAATATGCATGTTTTTCGATTTGAGTCACTTGACGTCAGCTCTGCATGAAAGTGCGCGTTCCATATTCGCAACGTGCCGTTTTTAACCTTTAAAATTCCGGTTTCTGGTGTTCGGACACACACGGACGTTTAGGAAGATGGGGAGAGTTAGGAATGGTCGGATGTGCAACGTCGACCATGATAGTTCTGTGTTTAACGAATATTTTTCATCAGTGTTTACTAACGAGTGCTTGGACTCCGTCTTCACTCTCCCTGAAGAGCTTTACGAGCGCATGCATCCTATTAACGTTAACTCCGCCGGTATTATAACATTGATTGATAAACTAAAACTTACTTCGTCCGCTGGAACCGATAACATCAACTCTAAAATTTAAAAGAAACACCAGTGTTATTTCGAGTGAGTATTTAAAACTTATCTTTATTCAGTCCTTATCTCAAAGGTGCCTTCCATCTGACCAAAAGGTGGGAAGGGTAATTCCCAGTCTTTAAACAGGGCAGCCGCTCTTCCGCATCTAATTATCGCCCTAATTCATTGACTTCAATTTCTTGCAAACTACTTGAGCATATCCTCTACTCCAATATCATGAGGCACCTATCATCCCATTTCTTTTCTTTAAACAGCAGCACGGTTTTCAAAAAGGTACACTCTCCGGCAATATGAAAGACCCACTGGGAGCGCGTGGCCGAGGCGGTGGCTGGCGGGGGCGCTGCGAGCCCTCCGGGCAATTCCATTCTGCTTCGAGGGGAGGACGCTCACTCGGGCTCAGATAAAGCGAAACGCGCTTATCAGTTTGTGCCGAGTGCCGAATGAGCGTCCTCCCCTCGAAGCAGAATGGAACTGCCCGGAGCGCTCGCAGCGCCCCCACCAGCCACCGCCTCGGCCACGCGCTCCCAGTGGGTCTTTCATATCGCCGGAGACTGTACTTTCCTGCGAAACACAACTCTGCGACTTCATCCATGACTTGCACACTAACCTTGAACCTTGAACCTTAAAATGAAAAAACTGACGCAGTTTTTTTTTTTTTTTGTTTTCCAAAGCGTTCGGCCGTGTTTTTTATCAACGCATTCTTTCTAAGCTATCATCTTTTTGCCTCGACCAAATAACCGTTTGCATAGATTCGTGACTTTCTTTTTTCCCGTGTACAGGTCACGTCCATGATGATCATGAATCTTCCTTGATAAATGTATCTCCTGGTGTTCCCCTGGGGTTCGTACTTGGGCCCTTACTCTTTTTAATATTTATTAATGACATCCCCATTGGGATTTCTTCAAAAAACCGATTTTTCGCCGACGACTGCGTCATCCATAAAAAAGTAACTTGTGTGCAAAATAATAACCAGCTTCAGGAAGATCTAGAGAAAATTAACAATTGGTGCAAAGAGTGGATTATGTCATTAAACAAGTATAAACGCAAACTAATCCACTTCACCAAGAAAAAAAAAAACACTGTCATTTAATTACTTCTTGTACTCCGATCTGATTGAGACCGTTACTGTGTATAAATACCTTGGTGTAAGACTAACATCTGACCTTCCCTAAAATAACCACATTGAAGTCATTACTGCCGATTCATCTGGAACTCTTGGACTAAGCAGACGTAACTTAAAAAGGGCTCCACCCTTTGTTCGTAAGCTAACCTTGGACACGTACGTCAGACCAAAAATAGAATATGCTTCAACCATCTGGAATACCCATCGACTGTACCTCATCAATACCCTGTAGAGGCAGTTCAGAACAGAGCTGCTCGCTTCATTTCATCCACTTATGACTTTTTTTTTTCAGTGTCTCAGCGCTAAAAACTGAACTAACCATGTCCTCTTTGCAGCTTCGCAGAAAAGTCTCTCAGCTGTGCTTTATTCACAAAATCTCCTACCACATTCCCGACCTCAAAACCACTTTGTTATATACCCCCCGACCGAACATCTTCTCGCCTCAACAACGTCTGCACCATCAAGCACATTTCTGACTCTACTAACGCTTTCAATTGGTCATTCCTTTCTCAAGCCATCAGCCACTGGAACAGTCCCCCATCCTCCATTGTCACCATCTTGGACCCTACTGATTTCTCCTCTGCAGTAAAACTACACCTTTCTTGGCCCATGTGATGGTGTGCGGGGCTAGGCAGATAGGTGAAAACCCTTACGCAGAGCGCCTGCCGGGCCAGACTTGTACGTAGTTCAACTACTTTACTCAAGTTACTGTAGTTTAACTACTTTTCTGGGTAGTTTAGTAACTTTTAATTACATTTATATTCTAGTAATTCGTAGTTTACTTTAACTACTTTTCCGAGTGACTTCCACTCAAATTACAAATTACTTTCTACTTTTAGTGGTTGTTTTGCCTATCAACACAGAAAAGATGTCGGAAGGTCAGCTGATATTTGCAGAGGGGGAAGCATGCGGAGTAGAAAAGGGGGGATGGGAAGGAAGAAAGTGATTTAGATAGTCCAAAAAACCCCAAAATTTTAACGAGCCCCCCCACTGCAACAACACTGCTACGAGGCGCGGGGAGCGAACAGACACGACGCAAGAGAGGTCGAGTAACTGTGGGATTAGCTCCGAATAGTGGCGTTTCTTTGTATTCCGAAGCTCAAGGAGACTTGACGCATTTGAAGAAAGGGCTTGTCCCCGCTTCTCTCCAATGTAGGAATTCTTGCCCACTACAGGAGGTGCACACACTGTTCCTTTTACGGTGCAGGCGATAGAACCCCTAACAACGACGCTCACGCCGGATGGGCTGCTCGTGTATCACTCGAAGCGCGTTAACCCACCCCCGCGCCTGCGTTCACGCCGCTTCGCGGTGACGGTGTGCGGCTGCTAATTACAAATCTATTAACCCACCTAGTCCCCCACCCCCCGTACACGCCGCTTTGTGGCGTCCGGTCGGCAACCCAAGCCCCGCTGCCCCGCATGCACTTCCGTAAATAGAGTCGATACGATTTAGTTTAGCGATGTTTCGTCAACAACATTCGTTTTTTTAGTGTTAATGGTAAAAAAGAAATGTAAATATCGCCAAATGCCTCGACAAAACAAAATGTTCGAGAAAAAAAAATAAAAAGAAGTAAGCCGGCCCACACCATAAATAGAACCCGGGTCTGACACGTATGAGGCAGACATCTCACCACTAAGTTACGCTACCTCTTCGGAAACTCGCATTGCATCCGCTGCCTATGTTGACGGCGGCAGCGCCTACCTCCAAGCAAGCAAGCAAAACTTTATTTTGTGTAAGGGCCTACGTCCTGGTCTGGACGGCCCGTCCGGCCCATGTCTCGCGGATGGATTCCGTTAGGTTACCGTGTAGCCTTGTTCGTGGGGCAAGGCTCCACAAACCAGCCAATCCGGCGTGCGTGAGCATCGTTGCTAGGGTTTGTATCGCCTGCGCGTTAAAAATATGCCCGCGCGGGTCGGGGGGCAGTGCCCTTGGTATTCCTTGGGCGCCGCCGGCCTGTGTCTGCTCTGCCCAGTGGTGGCCGTTTCAGGGGGGGCGAAACGCATGCCTTGCCCCCCCACTCTGAGAACTGGGGGGGCAAGTGCCCCCCTTGCCCCCCCGGTTGGTACGCCCATGACGGACGTCGTGCGTGAGTTTGTCCCGAGTTTTTCTTTTTATCATGGGACAATTTCCGAACAAATTTACGGTTTTCTAGCTATCACTGCGTCGTCGTCGGGTGCACACAAAATTTTAATATGCATAAGAACAATCGCGGAAAAGCGTGCAAAGAGCACAAAATGCTGAAGCGTGAGAGTGAGTTTCACATCTTCCCCGTGGAATCTTACTTATGAAGTCAGTCGATTGCGAAGTTGAATCGGGGGGGATTCGTATCAAACTCATCGTAAAGTTCATACTGACGTCTACTTCGTCTAAGACAAGTGGACCGATTCCAACCCGGTGCCGGTGCTCCGGTTAAGTTATCACTGTAAGGTAAGCTATTTCTTCATGGCATGTGAAGGTCATGAAAATGTCTACGTGCCACCACGCAAGATGCAGCTAGTACTCTAAGCGTAGCTTATTTAGTAGCTCTAGTGATGGGCTGTCATTAGCCACAGTGGCGTACCAACTTGTTTTTGAGTGGGGGGGCAAACCAGACCATCTCCCCCCCCCCCCCCCAAATCGAAAATTCGGCGCAACTTTTGTCCAACTTTTCTAAAGATTTGGCAATGATTCGGCAAAATTACAACGTTACCAGACTTAACATTGATATTTTGTTTTTTCTCACGAAAAAAATTTTGCTTCTTCTTAAAATAAATACAACTTGTAGTGCCTACTGAAAGAGTTATGACTAAATAAGGTGATATTCTAGAAGATAATTGTATCGATGTCGCTTTTGTGTGTTTACTTGTAATTTTGGTGTGTGCTTCCAGAAAGTGGCGTGACAACGAGGTTGGGTAGTAGCCGGCACAGTCACGAATCACACTACGAGAGCTTTGATTTTGAGGCTTCATCAGCGCACGCCTGCAAGTGTGTTTACATTGTTAAAATAAAGGCAATCACTGCGTTCTTACTTTCTCTGGTAGTCGCCGTTTCGTGCGCGAAAACGGATGCAACGGTTGCTGAGCCTTCACCAGAAGAGATAACAATATTGTAAATATGCATGTTTTTCGATTTGAGTCACTTGACGTCAGCTCTGCATGAAAGTGCGCGTTCCATATTCGCAACGTGCCGTTTTTAACCTTTAAAATTCCGGTTTCTGGTGTTCGGACACACACGGACGTTTAGGAAGATGGGGAGAGTTAGGAATGGTCGGATGTGCAACGTCGACCATGATAGTTCTGTGTTTAACGAATATTTTTCATCAGTGTTTACTAACGAGTGCTTGGACTCCGTCCCCACTCTCCCTGAAGAGCTTTACGAGCGCATGCATCCTATTAACGTTAACTCCGCCGGTATTATAACATTGATTGATAAACTAAAACTTACTTCGTCCGCTGGAACCGATAACATCAACTCTAAAATTTAAAAGAAACACCAGTGTTATTTCGAGTGAGTATTTAAAACTTATCTTTATTCAGTCCTTATCTCAAAGGTGCCTTCCATCTGACCAAAAGGTGGGAAGGGTAATTCCCAGTCTTTAAACAGGGCAGCCGCTCTTCCGCATCTAATTATCGCCCTAATTCATTGACTTCAATTTCTTGCAAACTACTTGAGCATATCCTCTACTCCAATATCATGAGGCACCTATCATCCCATTTCTTTTCTTTAAACAGCAGCACGGTTTTCAAAAAGGTACACTCTCCGGCAATATGAAAGACCCACTGGGAGCGCGTGGCCGAGGCGGTGGCTGGCGGGGGCGCTGCGAGCCCTCCGGGCAATTCCATTCTGCTTCGAGGGGAGGACGCTCACTCGGGCTCAGATAAAGCGAAACGCGCTTATCAGTTTGTGCCGAGTGCCGAATGAGCGTCCTCCCCTCGAAGCAGAATGGAACTGCCCGGAGCGCTCGCAGCGCCCCCACCAGCCACCGCCTCGGCCACGCGCTCCCAGTGGGTCTTTCATATCGCCGGAGACTGTACTTTCCTGCGAAACACAACTCTGCGACTTCATCCATGACTTGCACACTAACCTTGAACCTTGAACCTTAAAATGAAAAAACTGACGCAGTTTTTTTTTTTTTTTGTTTTCCAAAGCGTTCGGCCGTGTTTTTTATCAACGCATTCTTTCTAAGCTATCATCTTTTTGCCTCGACCAAATAACCGTTTGCATAGATTCGTGACTTTCTTTTTTCCCGTGTACAGGTCACGTCCATGATGATCATGAATCTTCCTTGATAAATGTATCTCCTGGTGTTCCCCTGGGGTTCGTACTTGGGCCCTTACTCTTTTTAATATTTATTAATGACATCCCCATTGGGATTTCTTCAAAAAACCGATTTTTCGCCGACGACTGCGTCATCCATAAAAAAGTAACTTGTGTGCAAAATAATAACCAGCTTCAGGAAGATCTAGAGAAAATTAACAATTGGTGCAAAGAGTGGATTATGTCATTAAACAAGTATAAACGCAAACTAATCCACTTCACCAAGAAAAAAAAAAACACTGTCATTTAATTACTTCTTGTACTCCGATCTGATTGAGACCGTTACTGTGTATAAATACCTTGGTGTAAGACTAACATCTGACCTTCCCTAAAATAACCACATTGAAGTCATTACTGCCGATTCATCTGGAACTCTTGGGCTAAGCAGACGTAACTTAAAAAGGGCTCCACCCTTTGTTCGTAAGCTAACCTTGGACACGTACGTCAGACCAAAAATAGAATATGCTTCAACCATCTGGAATACCCATCGACTGTACCTCATCAATACCCTGTAGAGGCAGTTCAGAACAGAGCTGCTCGCTTCATTTCATCCACTTATGACTTTTTTTTTTCAGTGTCTCAGCGCTAAAAACTGAACTAACCATGTCCTCTTTGCAGCTTCGCAGAAAAGTCTCTCAGCTGTGCTTTATTCACAAAATCTCCTACCACATTCCCGACCTCAAAACCACTTTGTTATATACCCCCCGACCGAACATCTTCTCGCCTCAACAACGTCTGCACCATCAAGCACATTTCTGACTCTACTAACGCTTTCAATTGGTCATTCCTTTCTCAAGCCATCAGCCACTGGAACAGTCCCCCATCCTCCATTGTCACCATCTTGGACCCTACTGATTTCTCCTCTGCAGTAAAACTACACCTTTCTTGGCCCATGTGATGGTGTGCGGGGCTAGGCAGATAGGTGAAAACCCTTACGCAGAGCGCCTGCCGGGCCAGACTTGTACGTAGTTCAACTACTTTACTCAAGTTACTGTAGTTTAACTACTTTTCTGGGTAGTTTAGTAACTTTTAATTACATTTATATTCTAGTAATTCGTAGTTTACTTTAACTACTTTTCCGAGTGACTTCCACTCAAATTACAAATTACTTTCTACTTTTAGTGGTTGTTTTGCCTATCAACACAGAAAAGATGTCGGAAGGTCAGCTGATATTTGCAGAGGGGGAAGCATGCGGAGTAGAAAAGGGGGGATGGGAAGGAAGAAAGTGATTTAGATAGTCCAAAAAACCCCAAAATTTTAACGAGCCCCCCCACTGCAACAACACTGCTACGAGGCGCGGGGAGCGAACAGACACGACGCAAGAGAGGTCGAGTAACTGTGGGATTAGCTCCGAATAGTGGCGTTTCTTTGTATTCCGAAGCTCAAGGAGACTTGACGCATTTGAAGAAAGGGCTTGTCCCCGCTTCTCTCCAATGTAGGAATTCTTGCCCACTACAGGAGGTGCACACACTGTTCCTTTTACGGTGCAGGCGATAGAACCCCTAACAACGACGCTCACGCCGGATGGGCTGCTCGTGTATCACTCGAAGCGCGTTAACCCACCCCCGCGCCTGCGTTCACGCCGCTTCGCGGTGACGGTGTGCGGCTGCTAATTACAAATCTATTAACCCACCTAGTCCCCCACCCCCCGTACACGCCGCTTTGTGGCGTCCGGTCGGCAACCCAAGCCCCGCTGCCCCGCATGCACTTCCGTAAATAGAGTCGATACGATTTAGTTTAGCGATGTTTCGTCAACAACATTCGTTTTTTTAGTGTTAATGGTAAAAAAGAAATGTAAATATCGCCAAATGCCTCGACAAAACAAAATGTTCGAGAAAAAAAAATAAAAAGAAGTAAGCCGGCCCACACCATAAATAGAACCCGGGTCTGACACGTATGAGGCAGACATCTCACCACTAAGTTACGCTACCTCTTCGGAAACTCGCATTGCATCCGCTGCCTATGTTGACGGCGGCAGCGCCTACCTCCAAGCAAGCAAGCAAAACTTTATTTTGTGTAAGGGCCTACGTCCTGGTCTGGACGGCCCGTCCGGCCCATGTCTCGCGGATGGATTCCGTTAGGTTACCGTGTAGCCTTGTTCGTGGGGCAAGGCTCCACAAACCAGCCAATCCGGCGTGCGTGAGCATCGTTGCTAGGGTTTGTATCGCCTGCGCGTTAAAAATATGCCCGCGCGGGTCGGGGGGCAGTGCCCTTGGTATTCCTTGGGCGCCGCCGGTCTGTGTCTGCTCTGCCCAGTGGTGGCCGTTTCAGGGGGGGCGAAACGCATGCCTTGCCCCCCCACTCTGAGAACTGGGGGGGCAAGTGCCCCCCTTGCCCCCCCGGTTGGTACGCCCATGATTAGCCAGTTCAATTGGACCGGCCAAGTTCCTGCCAAGTTATTATAGCCAACCATAGCCAAGTCTAGCCAAATTCCCCCCTTACCCACACCCAACGTAACGTTGCCCACACCGTTATCTACCCATACAGCTGTGCTTCCGCTGCCAGCTGGCACGCTAGACGGCGTCAACAGCGCCGAAATTCTCAAAATAAAAGCTCCCTTAAAAAAAAAAAAAATCCATACCTTATGATTTCCCGGTTCCTTTGTGTGTTTGTATTTTTAGTTGCAATCTTATATCTTGCTTTGTTTCATGCCTCTGTTTGTATATTTGTTGTTGTTTATTATCCTCCTCGCACTCGTATTCCGACCATCGCCTTTATTTTTTTTTTTTCTGTTTTTATTTTCTTTCCTTCGGTTCTTAACCCCGGGGGCGAAGAGGAGGAAAGTGTTTGTTTTGAGGCTTCTTCGATAATGAACTCGGTCTCCGTCGGAGCAGAGGAAGCGAATATTTGATTTTCTCCGTGACACTCCACGACGTTGCGGACGTAATCTATCCCGGAGAATATACGGAAATCATTTTTGTATTCTTTTTTTGCGAGGTGGCGTGATCTAACTAGCGACAACAGCAACAACGCGCGACCCCCAAAGCGATATTCGCATTAAACTGATTGAAGTGATTCATGCATGCCATGGCAACGTAAATAATAACAAATAACTACATGCCCGAGGCCTGTTACAAAATCGCTCATAAAAACAAAAACAAACCTAAAATTAGAAAGCTTTCTTAATCAAGACGGCAGCGATTCTTTTTTTCTTTGTGGTTGTAAATTTTTGTTTTTGTAACACGCACGTTGCTTAGCGTTGCGCGTGACTTTAAATGGTGTTGCCAGTTAGTCAGACGATCCAAAGTGTTTTCAGCATAAGCATTATATATAGTATGTCATCATGTTTTTTTTTTATGATGCGTTCAGATAGTTTTACTTACCCAAGCGTAAGAATAAATAATCTAATGGATGGAGTTAACGTTTATTGCTTAAGATTTGCAGTCACTCATCGGTGTGGCAGACCAAAAATAATGTATTATAATAATTATCTCACAATACCATTTATTGCTTGCCGACGAACTGTGGCTTAGCGTACTGAAAAAAAAAATTCATATGACGTGAATGTAATGTCCCTAAAACATGTCTGAAAAGGTTGCTGTCTTTAAATGCTAACACGACTAAAAGAAAGTGAGAAAGAGAAATAAATAAAAAAAATTACGAAGAGTAAATGTTTTTTAATGTTTTCACGTGGTTATTTTTTACAAACGCTCGATACGGCACCAAGTTATAAGGCGACCAGTAAGGTGCAGTCTGTTTTGGAATTTCTCTCGTGATACCGTCTCGTTAACTTAGGGACCCCGTTGATGTTAATACCCCGCTGTATGGACCCCATTTTCGGGGACAAACTGGAAAAATACAGACATTTTCGTCTCGTTGGTATAACCAACTTACATTTTTGGGGATTTTTTTTTTTTTTTTGAGGGGGGGGGGAGGAGGTCCCCCTTAATAACGAGACACCACTGTATTAAGTTTAGATTAGTATATAAAGTTTCTCAATTCAGAAACCTGTATCTTTGCTATCTTTCTAACGTTGGTCCTATTTTAGCGATTTCGGGGAACGGGACACCGTAATAGGTCCCTAGAAATGTTTCTCGTATTATACGCGATCGAATATGAATTTCAGCATTCAAGTGCATTTTTTTTTAATTTTAAAAGAAAAGTATACTCGAAAAATTATACTTGTATTACTTTGTGTCAACCAGCATTTTTATAATTCCCCATGCGTGACAGGTGCTTTTTTTTTTTTTCTTCGTCTTCATTTATGAGCAACCGTCACGACACACACTGAATGGAATTTCTTAATTTAGCGTACAGCAAATGATCCTCCTTTTCCTTGGCGCTTGCGTACACTTCGTATGATTTCGTTCAACGAAACAAAAGAAATAACACACACAAAAATAAGTAAATCAAAGACTAAAATCATCGTGATCCAGTAGATGATACAGTCCAAGTCTCTCTCTCTCTCTCTCTCCTGCTATAGAGCTCGCTGCTTGCTCCGAGCGTATCGGCCGACGATCGCGTGCGTCAGGTTCAATTTGCAATCTCGTTTGTCGCGTCTCCCCGGTCCCGTTGTATGACTCAGTGCGCCCTAATACGTGACGGGGTGCACGGGCCCCGGTACGAACTCTCAGCCGAAGAATGTGTTCCTAATATAAGAGACAGAGAGAAAAAGGTAGTCGCCGACCTGTTTTCTATAAAGTGTTGTGTCCTGCTTAGTTTCTCAGAATTTACAAAAGCATCGAGTTTAAATTGTTGGTCTGAGATGCCAAAGATAAGCGCGCTCGGCCGGTTATGACGATGATGCTCTTCCTCAATACCGTTAAAACACTGCGGCATGGCGGGGAAAAAAAATCGCTACGAAACGTGTAGGTATATACGAATGCATGCCGATTTGCACAATAAAAATCAAGGTGATTTAAATCGGGATTTAAAATATATTTTAAATCGCGATTTATAGAGCGCCAGTCCGGCTCTAATCATTTAAATCAATACTTTCCCCAAAATGACACTGACAATTTTTTTCTTTTTACCGTTTGTTTATCAGTGTTTGCTTCCTAGACGCATTTATTTTGTATTTGAAGCAAGAGATGGATCAAGCAGGAAACAATTATATCGGACAGTCATTAAAAAAACACACATCTATAAATAAAAAAGTCGCTCTTTTCTAGCTAAAATCATTCAAATGATATAAATCTTATTTAAATCAAATAAATCTAATTTAAACCGAATAATTTGACTTAAATCAAGTAAATATTATTTAAATCAAAGAAATTTGATTTTTTTATTTTTAATTGGTATTGTTTCCACCCTTCGGCATACACACTAGTTTAAAAGAAAAAGTAATGTTGAGTTCAGCATAAGTACATATATAATGGTATGATTACATATATACGACTTATTTGATTTGTATTAGTTATGTTACGTTAATCGCATAAACATAATACAAGGAGATTTTCAGATACGGAAGTTTCTCGAAACTGAGCATGAATGATATAAGCTATGGGTCTGCCAGTACAATCGCGCTTTTTTATTTATTATTATTATTTTTTTGTGACGGAGAAGGGCAAGTATACTGTCCGTAAACTTGACCTTGCCTCGACCGGTGTTCAAATGACCATGATCACCGATCTAGTGAAGGAACACGAAGACTGGAACGCTACAGCACATTGCTGCAAAGTCTTTTTTTTTTTCGTCAAGCCCTTTTTAACGAAATTAAATTCATTGATTGCAACGGCATCACGCGCAGGCTCCTTTCCCGATCGCGTCGTTATTCAATATTATTTATCAAACAACTTGCCGAGCTTTTTTTTAGTACGAAAATAAATAAAATTATGGTTTTCAGTCACAGGCCGCATAAGCAACTCTCCCAGGAATTTCGAAAATATAAATTTATCCAGAAATCAAACTTTGAGCGTCAAAGCTCAAAACGCGGAACCCCGACGCACCACAGAAGCGCTCACATTAGCAATGCACTTGCACCAACTCACCACTCGCTAGATCTTTTTCGCACAACGCAAAACACTTCTTTTTCTGTTATTATCAGGAAAAAAAAAATTAAGATTGTCTTGTTACTGTGTGAGTAATAAATGGATAGAATTTCAACGGAGATATATCGATCCAGCGCTTACAAGACACTTACACACAAAAATGTCCCCGCAAAACAGTATGGCGGCTGTCTTGGCGTCGCGACGTCTGCAGCGAGAACGTCACGCGTGACGTCACACTGACGTCAAGGGTTGTCCCTTTCCCTCGCCGGTCCAGACATTGTCTCTCCGACTTCTCTCTCTCTTTCTCTTTCTGCAGTTCGTAACAAAATGGCCGAGACGACTGAATGAAGTATAAATTGAATGAACGCGTCTCTAGGGCATCTTTCTTTTGATCCAGTCCTTTTTTTTTTTTTGTAATAAGAGTGGGTCAACATATATGGTTTGGATTTCTAAGCAGGTACATAAATTAACGCATTTCGTTCTTACACACATAATATTAAAAAAATGTTTATGATGCGCGTTTCTTTTTTAAAATAAAAAGAAAATTACACCTAAGGTAGTTCACAAAGTTCTTGGGTAAATACTAGTTTCACATCATGCTTCTACTCTAAGCTGTTACATCCCTTACATTTTTCTAAAGTAAAACCAGATTGTACATTAACTTTTGGCTACCTGGAATAACTCCTATTTCCAACGTATGGAATAAAAAAATCAACGCAGCAAACGAATAAAAAAAAAAAAAAGAGAAGTGTGTCCCTTTCTCATAACGACAGAATGAAGGCAGCGGTGAAAAATCCGAGTAGCGTCATCATCTGTTCGGGCGCTATCGACTCGAATGCACCAGTGGCCCATAGACAGCGTCCCGTTTCGGAGCGCCCCCCCCCCCCCCCCCCTCTCTTTCCTCCTCTCCCAAATGGACTTCCTCCTCTCCACTGCGGCGTGCTCTCTCACCCGTCAAAATGGGGGGCGAAGCGTCCGCCATGTTGTGCAGGGGGAAAGTTATATAGCCCTAGATACCCAGTGAGCCGGGGAAGCGTCGTCGCGGTACGGGTTAGTGTGGCGCTCTTCCACGCGCGCCGAATTGTCACATTCGCCCTTGAAACGACTTTGGTTTTGTTTTTCTTGTTTTTTTATCAAATGCTGTTTTGAGGTAATGCTCATTTACACGAAGATGTAGTCTTTTTGTAGTTTTTTTTTTTTTTACGTTAATATAACTTGAGTTTAGAGAGAGAAGTATCGAACATGATCACATAATTGATGAAAGCTGTCCTATTCAAATTATAACTCAACCGTTTCAATGAAATGCTGAATTTTTAGAATTTATTTAAGCACCATAAAACTCTCCTGAGGTTACGAAGAAATTTTTTAGACGAGATAACAAAAATATTACTTAAATATATGATTTATTTAAGAGCCCGGGACGTTCATGCGAGTCTTTTCATTTTCATAAAAGAACAAGACATGATCAGTGTTTTTTTTGGGGGGGGATTTTTTCTTTTTGACAGCAGCGGACAAAGTAAAAAGGCAATCACACAAACATGAACATCTCAGTTGGCCTACTCACCCAGGTCCGTTCAAGCCCTGGTCAAAAAGATTCCCTCGTCCGACTCCGAGAGGCATTTTGCGGCCGTTCTTTCTTACAACGATGAGGGGGGCGACACCACGAAACCCGGACCGGCTCGAACTTCCCTAGATTTTGTTTTGCGAGCGTCCCCAATTCGTCAGGCGCACCACAACCACCACCACGTCTTCGACCACCTTCCCGCGGGGTGGCCCTAGAAGCGTCCTAGATGTACGGCGGGGGTGGGTGCCATGAAGGACGACGGACGACGCCCCGCGTCCCTCGTAGCCGGCGGTTTCGGTTCCGGGACAACTCGCTCGCCTTGAAGCCGCGCAGGAACGACGGGTTCCCAAGACATGTAGGGTCGCGGACTTGAAACGTTCGTCCCAGCACGGGAGAAGGGGGACACCGGACCCGGTAGCGGCGGCAGAGTGCGCCGCAGCCGATCGAGTAGCTCCGCTCGGGACCTTCCCCAAAGGCTCCCCACTGAGCGAAGCCGGTCCGAAGCCGAGAGACCGAAGAGATCGCGGCCCCGAGTCGATCCAGTGCCGCCGCCACCGCCGGAAGAGAGGGAGAGAAAAGGGAGTAAAGCGAGGAGAGGAGGAGAGGCGTAGGGAGTAATCGAGAAAAAAAGGGAGTACGGGAGTTGGAGAGGGAGCCGCGTGTTGCGCCGCCGGTCGCGTCCGCGAGGGAGTAGAGCGGCACCGGTGGGAGAGAAGGAGTCGTTCGGAAACACAAAAAATAAAAGGGGGAAAAGTGGAAAAGGAGGGAAATAGGGAAGAAGGGGGCGGTTCTCCGACCCGGGTCAACAGCGAGCTGTCATTGGCTGAGACGTGCCGTGACGTCAGATTCCGAGGAGTGATGAAGGTGGAGCCTGGGGGAAGTCGCGGTGCACGTCTCGACCCCGTCGGTGTCGTGGTGACGGCCGAGAAAATGGCGCGCAGGTGGGCGAGGGGAGGAAGGGGGGAAGGGAGGGGGGAGAGGGAAGCAAGATGGCGGAGGGTAAGCTAGGCGAAAAGTTCCGGGCGGGACACTGAGCCAACGGATTGCGGTGGTGACAGAGGCGTCTGGATGTGGTGGATTGACGCCGAGCCTGGTGAATACAAGTTCCGTCTGGATAGACTCGTGATGTCGGTTGTTAATTAGTGTATGCTGCTACGTACGTTTTCTTTTTTTTTTTAAGGTATTTTTTTATTGTTTAGCTGGTGACACTGAACCTGTGTTGAGAGGAGATGCCGATATTTTGGTGTGGCATACCACGTTGTTTGATATCAAAGTGGTCAAACCAATTTGTTAAACTGCGCTATGTGTTAACCACCGCCTTAAGGAACAGAAAACTTAGACAAGATTAAAGCGGCAGCGACGTTTGAATGTTTTTTATTATCTGTTTCTACAAACAGAAAAATCCACCGCTCAACTTATTCCTGCTGAAGAACTGCATAAGCGTGATGTGATCAGGGGCAACGCCACTTGGCGTAGCCCCTGATCTGCTTGAGTTGGCTTTCCCTCTAAAGGTGTGCATATGCGGAAGAGCACGCTTTACAGAGCTCCTCGCCATCTGCATTTTATTCGCTTGCCCAACTAGAGAACGAAAGTACCAAAATCCGCCGCGAAGAAAATTGGAAAGAAAACATCCTGGGCAGCTGTTTTAGATCAACAGCTAACGTTTAATCGAGAGTTCCAGTTAAATATCTGACCAAAACGTTGCGCGCCCTTCTGAGGTGCTCCAGGAAGTTTGTCTTAGAATTCTCTGTTCACGTCCTTTCCGCCACCGTCTTTGAATAAATGGGAAATCACATTCTTCATTCTTACGAAGCTCTGGTTGCTACTTTACTCTTTATTTGTCTAAATCATTGTGGGGTGCAACTAATAACAGCGTTTAGTTTCATATATTCGGATCAACGACATCGTTCACTCATTTGTGCACGTCCGTGATTCAACCGTCGTACTCAGAACACGCTAACAGGTAAGTACTCATTATGCCCACTTTTAGTACTGGGCGAGCTTACTTGCCCCTTACTCATTATAAAAGTAGACTGTCACCTTATTTCACACCAATGCTCTGCACCAAGATATTTCATGGTTCGCGTTGGCCCTATATATATAAAAATAAGAGTGCCGGATGGTTGTTTATATGCAAATGGGTTAATAGCAGCAGCAAGTTGAAATTTCGTTTGATCTCCTGAGTTGCAGAATGACTTGCCGTGACTTCTTTGTTTATTTTAGTGCAATTACTATGGGTATTTCTCTACAAATATTTTAAAATGACTGTTAAAAACACTAAGGCAAATGTTTGTTCCAGCCAGGATTAAGCTTCGATAAATGGCATGGAGATGCCAGTACGCAAGTTTTGGAGGCATTATTTTTAAATTCCCCTTTGAGATTGTTTACAAAACAAAAAAAAAACAGTTTTTTTTTGTGATTTGAAATGTAGAACGTGGTAGATGAAATGGTTGTTTGTTGCAAACGCCGAATTCGTGCGTCCGGTTGTAATAATGCCATTAATGGGCTGTGGGAGCTCCAAAAATAAAGATTGACACGACCGGATTATAATATATTCACAGCGCGACACCGTTAGCGCCAACATACCATCGTCGTCTTTCCACATTTTGTTAACAACAAACTATTAACGGTCACCAAACGTTGTCGTTCAGTTTACGGCCCCAAGATTAGAACTTTTGGCCACACTACTGGCTATTTAAAGATGCGGTTCAATGAGCGCGAAAACAAGCGGTCGCGCTTTTGCGGTAAGAGTATTGCGCCGTGCACGTGACTGCTTATTCTTCTCTTCGGAGCACTTAATTCCTTCTTATGTCTTTGCTAGAAGGACCACTCAATCGCCGCGTCGCGCCTTCCATTATCTCAAAGTCAGACGTGCTGTCGGTGATAATATGTGCGGAGGCCAAGGTTCTCGCAAGCGTCAGTTACGACCAACAAATAGGTTTTTTTATGTCGTGATTTTTCTTATTCTTAATTTACGTATGAATTTCTTTTTTTTAATTTGGTACTTATTTGATGTGACTTCAACGTGGCGTTTGAAAAATAAAAAAATCCCTTAAAATTTAATACACTATAGCTTATGAGAACTTAACAAACGTGAGGCTTGGCGAACCCTGTGCATCTCATAAATGCTCGCTAGCCAATGAGATGGCTGTAGTAACCGATTAGAACTCTGAGTAACCAATCAGTAGCCATGAATGTACTCCACACCCTTCTTTTTTTAAGCTGTAATTGACTCGAATGTTTGCGAAGCACGGCCTTTGGGCACCGCCATCTTGCTGCTGGTGTGGATAGACCGTCCAATAGTCAAGCATTACCGAAAATTTGCAAGTGCGGCCCCTGTGCGCCGCCATCTTGCTGCTGGTGTGGGTACATCTAAAGTCACTGTATGGGTTCCCAGAGTAACGAAACTTCGAAGGTTCGTTCTAGAACCGCGGCGCGGCGCTGAAACCGAAACCATGGCGCCGCCATCTTGGGTCGACGCGTCGATGGTGGTATGAAAACAATAGTGACATGCATTAAAGCATGTTGAAAGAGGTGCTTCGTTCCGCGATATGCGGAATGAACCAGCCGTAATCGGACCTGATCTCACAAAGCTTGCTTGTTGCATTGAGCTCCAAATCTTTCCGCTTTTTTATGGCCAACCAAGCTTTTTTCCTCCGTCTTGCAGTTGCGTTCTTTTCAAACTGGATCCGGAAGAGTCTCTTTCCATCCTCCGACCTGCTGCTGCCCCCAAAAGCGCAACAAGCAGGCATTGTGCCAATAAGTACGCAACCTCCTTGCTTTTGACGTCGCGTGGAAAAGACAGCGCGTAAACGCGCGTTCGATGAGCAGCAGAGCGTGCGTGTGTGCAGTTGTTTGCTGGACCCAAGATGGTGGCGAGTACCTCCGCTTGAAGCGCTGATGGAGGTGAGTCTAGCGGTTCTTGTGTAACGTGATCGCTACCATCCAATGATGCTCACCAAGCCAAACATGGTCGACTAGAGTGAGCATGTTGTCGGCAAAACGCAAAAAGAAAAGAAATGCGTTAATCTGGGAACCCATACAGTGACTCTAAATAGATCGTCTGATGGTCTGATGCCACGACCTCGGCAATATTTGACTATCAGACGATCTATCCCCACGAGCACCAATATGGCGGCGCCCAGTGTGTGTGCTTGCACACATCTAGTAGCGGCGAGATGCTTCGGTGGCGCCCTTGTTCCGTTACCTTTCGTGACGTCAATACCTTGTGAACAGCAAGTTCGGTGGTGTTTGTAATGGGCATGGGGGAAGCCTGAAATCATAGCGCTCTCAAAGCAACACTGCCAACACCGTCCAAACTGAAATTCTTATATTCCTCTTATTTCCGTCGATGAGACACCCTTTGCTGACGTCATAGTCAGCATTCAGCCAATTGTGGTGGGTCGACCACAGCGACGATTTCGATCGCTCACGTCGCCAATATCTAGCTTCCTGATCCCAAAGGGTATAAAGAATTCTGCTAACAAAGCTGGTGCACTCTTACCCACCAAGAAGTATACGGGATGTTTTTTTTTTGTTTTTTTTTACCTGTATTAAGATTTTTTTTCTTTTTAAAGCAGGGTGTATGAACCTTACATTGGTACGGTTTGCACTATGGTTTTAGCAGACTCGGCGGCCGTTAGACGGGGCAATATTCCAATCATGATTTGTCGGGTAAATAACTAAATTTGCCTCAAGAACTCTTTTTTTTTGTATTGGTTTTAAAAGGCATGTTTCAATTACAGTTTGAAAGCCAGGCGCTAATAAAGGGTAAGCCAATTTATGCGCTTTGCAAAAATTTGAGATATATTCATCCGGAAATTTTCGCACATTTATCGGCAGTTTAAAAAGGTGCGGGTATAGAAGCGCGAACCAAATATTTAGGGTCGGGCGCCACGAATAATGCGGAGAAGAGTGACTGGCAGTTTGTCTTTGTCTAGGCTGCGTACCGGATCTACACTTGGACCAGCCACGCGCTGCCGAGATAAAGAGGTGACCGTCACGGGTACGTCCCTCTTGTACCTGAGCTGCGCTGCGTGCACTTCTTGAATTGCCCACAAAAGCTCGAAAACATATCTCTAAATATCTAAAAAAATCACTGCCTTTTCGCAAATTCTACAAATCGGTTTAACCGTTCTGAGGGATTGGCTTTAAAACTGTAATTGAAAGGCAACTCATAAAAACCAATACTTAAAAAATTCATTAGACAATTTTAGTTCATGAGCCGACAAATCGTCATGAATATTACCCCTTCTAACGTCCGCCGAGCCCTGAAAACTTCCACCAACTGGCCCAGATTTATACTTTGTTACACAGTGAAGACAGCACCCATGTAAAGGTCACCGACCTTTTTTCTTCTTTTTTTTTTCCAATTTGTTACATATAAGATAAAACGACCCGTATATTCAAAGGAATGTTGCATACGCGTAACAGTATATGATTGACATGTGCCTTAATAGAGGGTGCCCTCCGACAAAAACGTTTGATGTCCTTTTTTTTCGTCGCAAAAATATATTTTTGCATTTACTGCCCAAATTTAGCGCTAGAGGTTCGAACCGGATGCCAAAGTTTCAACACTAACCGTTACGTTATTTAGATGTTGTAAGTGATTTTCTAAACTATTTAATGGAAAAATTGGCCTATTTTCGCCCGTGTTCGGTTACTGGTGCCCTAGAGCTTCATGTAATCGAAAGCTCTGTCAGCCGCCATTTTCCCACTGAAAATTTCAGACAATCGCTTACAACTTTTGAATAAGATAACGGTTAGTGATGAAACCTTGGCAACTGGTTTGGACTTCTCGCGCTCTGTTTGGGTGGAAAATAAGCGCTCGGTAATGATTAATTAATTTTAGCAATAAAAAAATACAGTTTTTTTTTTGGGGGGGGGGGGGATTTTTTATGCATTATTGGGACACAATAGAGCGCTGTCTAAACATGTGGCTAATAAAATACACGTTTATTATGCTCACTGAGGGCTCAAGGAACGCAGGGTGCGGTTTATAATGCTGACGCTTTTCTTGAATTGGGTGCGGAGCTACGACGGAATACTCGAGGCTCGTCATACAATGCGTTTCTTGAGATGTCGTCGAAGATACCAGTCCCAATTAAAGTGTCGTTCGAATCTTCAGGCTCCAGTATACAGGCTGTACTTCGTTTCCAGACGCGGTCGACGCTACGAACTGATGGGATCCACCAGATAGCGGCAAAAGAGCACCATTGTGGTGTCCGTCGTGTTTAGGGGGTGTGTTTGATCGTCGCTGTACCAATCAGAAACAAAAAAAGACCTCGTGACCTGCGCTTTCGACCCCGATTCATTTGTCCCTTATTTCGTGGTGTCGGTTGCGTCTGGACTTAAGCTGGAACGAAGTAGAGTTGTTCTTGTATTTAGGTGTTGTTGCTGTTTTCTAACTGGAATGCAGTTCGTTCTACTCTGTCCGATTTTGTCTGCGTTCTGTCCAGTCTCGAGATTTTGAAACACGATTTTAATGGTGCAAACAAAATCAAGTTGGAGCGACAAAATGTTTTGTTTTACTACAAAACAAATGGGCTTTCTCGACGACTTGTAGTATTCCTAAAACAGCATTGCCTTTCTGGGAAAAAAGAAAAAAGAAGAAAAACTCAACACGGGTTGAAGCTGAGGGAGAGGAGGAGCAGACGACAGAGTGCCGAGCTGTGATTGGAAGGAATAGTGGGTAGGCGCGAAGCTAACTTTACTCGTCTTTACCCACTGTTCGAAAGCGCTTGAACGCAAACGCCGGGTGCCGGGGTTCGGCATTCGAACCCGTTCGAAAAGCTGATAAAGACAAAGGTAGCCTTCTTCGAGTCTATACCTACTAATCATTCTAACCAGAGTTCGCTGTTCTGGCGTACCCGAGCGCTTTTATTCCCTGCTCTCCCTCGGTTTCTACTCTTAGAGGCATGTAGCTGTCAAGTTTGAGCAGCGACTCTGGCATGCCAAATTGAATGTTTCTCTGTCGCAGTCTGAGTTGTGACATTAAGCAATGCAAACGTGACGTTTTGCGTTGCTTAATGTCACAACTCAGGCTGCGTTTTTTGGTCTAAACTAATGGTTCCACAGGGTCATTCGCTGAGCTGCCTCCGTATATTGCGGTGATTGGCTCTCCGAGTGTTGTGCGGGAAAGCAGACGCACAAACTTTTTTTAGAGTGTACACGTGTTTCAATGTATACGAAAATGCGAGCCATATTTATTTTTATTGATAATACGTGCTCCCGTGCTCGGTCATTGATGCACCGCCCCGTCTGGCCGATGTATACCTTATCACAACTCAGTGAAGTTTTGTAGACCACACCCACTGTGCAGTCCGCGTCAGGGGTGACGTGTTTCTTATCACATGGAATATTTGCCTTCTAATCAGAAATATGGGAGCACAACCCAACCAACTTCATTGGGGCAAAGAACACAACGGAAACATCGTACTTGCTTGCCAATTTCTTCAGATTGTGGGCAACCTTATGGATGTACAGAATAACTTACGGTCTTTTGTTCTCTGCCTCGTTGAGACCTTTTTTTTAAGCCCCTTCAATTTTTGTAGGGCGGTCTCCGCCAGAGCAACCAAGACCGAACACGGGAAGCCAGCCGATTCTAGTTTAGAAATCCGGTATTTAAAACTAGCATCTGCCTGGTGGTCACGACACTTAAGCAGTGCAGACTCCAGGCACGAAGTCGCAATAGCTCTCTTAACCGTCTTCGAATGAGCTGAGTCAAAAGGAAGTAACTCTTTCCGTGCACGAGGTCAGCACATCCAACACACACGACGCCCGTTGATGGTGATGTTAATTTCTAAAAACTGCAAATGATTGTTGCCAGGGAGCTCATGAGTAAAAAGTAAACCTTTTCCATGTTCTTCAAAAGCTGACAGAATGCTTTGTACTTTATCAGAGTGCGTCAGAGAGGTGTTAGTTCTTAAAAGTACAAGAAAGTCGTCCACGCATCTAAAAACCTTAAGAACATTGTCGGCGTCTAAAACACGAGTCAATTCACGATCAACAGCAAAGAAAAAAATGTTACAAAGCACAGCAGCGACGCATGACCCAATCAATACAAATGCCCTTGCGCTTGCACATCTCTGACCTTTTTTTTTTCATTGACGTGAGCAATAAGACTCTTTGCTTATTGCTTCGTCGTGTATACATAATTCTCCAGTAAATTCGATCATATGATGTTTAAAAAAAAAACGCTGGCAAGATTGGAACTCAATGAACAGATTTCATATAAAAAATAAGTTAAAAAACACAATATTTCAAAATGCAAAAAAAAAATAGTTTGTAGAAAACAAATATGTTTGGATCTGGGATATTACAACCTTGTATTAACCTCATGCATTCCTACTTTTTTTTAATATATATAACAGAGTGGATAACTGGGCGAGTTGGTAGGTATTCATATTCAAACAACGCGGCTGGACGCAGACGAAGCCATGAATTCAACTAAACGAACGCTTTCATCTGTACACTGTGCGACACAATTAGCGTACACCCAAAATCAGTAGTTTTAATATTATTTTTGTTTCGCAGATGATTTTGGAAAGGTATAAGCCAGCATCAAAGTTGACTGCTTAGCTAAACTTTGGCACTCGCTAATACCCCTTTTTAAAACGTTCTACGACAAAAAAACGGCCACCGCTTCTTTGTGTTAATTTATCACGCTTTGTACATCTGCACTCTTGAAAGTTTGTTTTTTTCAGTTGCAGGAAACAAACTGGTGCGTGTAATGATCTAATTAAACTTTGTTTTCATCTAGTTTTTGTCGTATGTGCGTCGCAAAAAAACCAAACCTTATTTAACGCGCCAAAAAGTGTGCATATTCCGTAATACAAATTGGAACGTTTTCTTTCGTCCAGCTGTACCGTTCTGTTTTGCGACCTGAAGTGTTTGTTTTTCTGTCGCTGCAGTGGACCCTCAAGCCCGCAAATACACTGCTGGTGCAACATTTAAACATTCGTCACGGACCTCACGACATAATTGTCTGCGCACACGCCTCACGCATATTAGAAAACACGCTTCCTTCACACATGCTTCTTTGTATGACTAATGTCACAAGACCGTCGCACAAAAGAAGAACAAAAAATACAAGCACGCCTCGGACTGTGTTTGCAGCCCGACTTTCGTATAATGTATTAGCAGTGGGGCCACGGCTTAACGCACCACGGAAACCCGCGCGATATTTTTCTACCCAAAGCGAACACGCACACACACACATGCGATGTGCGTGACGGTTTTCCTGCTCTCGTGACAGGCAGAAATGTTGGGTTCCCAGACGTCCCAAAAATAGACTCCGCACCGACGAAATGCGGCAGTCACGCGATGCCTCGCCACTTAATTGCGCTCGTGCCAACTGCCTGCTGGTGCACCCCCGGTGTCTACTACCCGAGGCTGATTTATGTAAACGGCGGAATACTCTCACTTCGAGGCACTCTTCGGAAGAAAAAAAAAAAGAAATTACGTTTCCTCGTAGACCTCGTTGATTCAGCGGGAGCAAAAATGCGGCGATCTGCCTTAAAGGGGCACTCAAGTGGATTCTGAGATCGTCTATTTATTGTCATAACTCAATCTGCGGGCTCTAAGCATCCTAGAAATTCCAAAATTACATTCAAGGGCGGCCGATTTCCCTATTAAAAATCCAATCAAAGATCGCTGTTCTGCGCCTAGGCGCACGCCGTCAGGGGCGCTGTCGGACGGGAAGGCAGCAGGGAAGGGCGTGCGCCATCCAATCACGAGTGACGGCTTCCCGGCGGATTGATCCTTCGAACCGGCGGAGTGATCTTCCGAATGTGCGCGTATTTGATGGATTCTCGTTGGGACTCATTTTGTTTACTTCGGGTCTTGCGTCGTGCGGAGATGGACCTGCCAAATCTAACACCGTTGAAGGTGGAAATTCTTCGGCGGACGGCAGATATCAGCTCAATCTCCTACGACGCCACTCCTACGCGCGACGCCGATGCCCCGAACGCGACGGACTCGGACGACAGTTCGCGATGCTCAATGTCGACACCGGAGGAAGACGACGAAACCGACGACGCAACCCAGCGGCTTGGGAACACCAACTGGTAGGTGATGAGCTGTTTATTATACCTCTCATATGTATAGCTGATGCTGGTCTTCTGTTTTAAGGTGCCAATGCAGTTGCTGCGTGCCGATGGAAACCGTCGCAGAGTGTGTCTGCTGCCGTGACTACCCGGCCGCCGTTCGCAAGCAGCAGGGCCGGCAGAGCTGCGTGACAAGCCACCCGGATTTCGAGGGGCTGTGCCTCGATCCGGGTGTGCTACAGCTGGCCTGTAGCACACCCGGGAGTGATGTGCGTGGGCATATCACTCCCGCGTAACAAGGCGAGGAGAAAACGTAGTTCGCTCTTTTTTAAACAATAATAACTGTATTACGTCACCTACAGCCAACGATTTGACGTTGTTGTCAAAATATAATGTGCATGTGCCTAAAAAGAGCAATAATAATAACTTTAGCAATCTTTTCGCAGTTTTCTATTGGTCGAATTCTATGGAGGTGGTGGAGACACGGGATGGACCCCGCAAGAGGATATAGTGCCTGTGTATTTCTATTGCTGTGAGTTTACTAGGGCGAATTGCCATTTAGAACTGGTCATTTTTATTGACTGAAGCCCAACAAACAATATGCTTCCAAAAACAAGCTTCTCCAAAAAGCACTTGAGTGCCCCTTTAAGATTCACTTATTTATTTATTTACGGGCCTACTGCGCCTGGCTTTTGAAGAAATCTCGTCGAAAAAAGGGTGCTACGAAATACGCCGTGAAAATGAGAGAACAAACGTTGATTCAATGTTACCGAAGAAACGGGCAGTAAATACAAAAAATACAAAGTGAAAACGTGCTGCGTTTTTGCGATGAGTATACGTCGAAATGCGGTAGCATTCCTCGTCTCCTGGAAAGGCTATATTTCGTCGATTATATTGCCACGAATCGTGTAACGAGTAACTAAGTACGATCGTCTCTTGGCTTCTCGTTTTCGACGCGACCTTGCGTGAATGCCGAAGAAGCGCGTCTTGCTTTTATGTTCCTATCCAAAAGTCTCTCTTTCTCTCCTCAGGGGTCTCTTTGTCACGTCGAGCACGGTCGCACTCAGCACGTCGCCGCTTCGGTTCAGCTATAGGCCGTTGTAACAAAGGAAGTTACGACGAGGTAAAGGAAGGCCGGGGAGGACAAGACAGACGAAACGCTGGAGAGGAAAGGAGAAAACCTCTTCCTCTTTCCAGTGTTCCGTCTGCTTCCTCCTTCCCGGCCTTCCTTTCCCTCATCCTAACTTCTTGAGTTGTAACTTGCTATAGGCCTCCTGCGCTGAAGCATTGAACAAACTATAGCGCCCTCAATTTGGGTAGTACAAGCTCATCTGATTGAGCATAGCCCTACTTATGACACGTTGGTCGAGCTTTTTCAATTCTATGTGGTGCTAAAGAGCGAAAAAACAACTTTGAACGCCAGAAATCGGCCAAACTCAACGTTGCAAGAGAATCGAAAGTGCCATATTCATGACACCGCCGCTAGGGCACGCGTCTCTTACCTCTGGGTGGTGATGTCACCACACCTGTGTCGCGACGCTTTAATTTTTTTTTTTTCGTTTGATGTCTACTTTGGAACGCGTGAAACGGCATCTCCTGGCTCACGCTCTCAGCGTCTTAGCTTTGACGGTGTTCGAATTTTTGTTCTGTCTTTGCATTTTCATCGTGATCT
>NW_024609882.1:17087204-17497204 GCF_016920785.2 Ixodes scapularis | reverse complement strand
ACTGTCGAGGTACAAGGGGTTCACCTTATCCATCCATTCATCCATCCAGTGATGTCGTTGGGGGGGGGGGGGGGGGGGGGGGGGGGTGGAGTGGAGGTGGAGGCCCAGGTCTTGTCTTTTAGGCTGCATGCGAAGCGCAAGTTCGTCTGCTTTTTTTGCAGGAGTTGTGGTGATGTCAGAACGCCGAGTTCTGATTGGCTTCGTTTGAAGGATAGTGGGTAGACCCCAAAACAAGCTGCCATGAGGTTCACCCATTGTCCTTCAATCAGAGCCAATCAAAGCTCGGCGTTCTGACGCCACTACAACCCCTGAAAAAGAAGCAGACGAACTTCCCTTCCGCATTAGTCCGCGCCATGTCTAGTCTTGTTTTCACCTCAAGTGAAGACGGAAATATTGGGCATTGTTCATACGCCGCGCGAAGTAGTTTTTACAAGATTTGGTTATAGGAGAACGAAGCGATTTGAAACGTATACGTTTGGGTAAGACAACAATATGAAACTACATATATCTTAATTCTCTACGGAAAAGGGGAAATTAGGAACGCTCCGCGAGGAGTCGCATTTTTTTTTTCTGCTTCTTTTGAGGCGAAAACGAGTATAGTCTGTCTATGCTGGAAAAAGCGGTGGAGAAACTGCATCGTTTTTTTTTTTTTGTTTTGTTTTTTTTCTACAGGGATTTTCGGAGGATCGCAAAACTGGGCAGTGAAGGGTTCTAGAAAGGAATACTCTTAAGTATCTGAAGCGTAAAGTGCAAAGAAATTTAATTAAACTATTTTTGTTGAAAATTATCGCTTGAAATATTTAGTTTAGTTAACTTACACAAAAACTATTAGCATTAGCTGCAGCCCTTTACGTTGCGCAGGCAGGCAGTCATGGCCGACAACTCGAAGAAGCGGAGGTAAAGTCCTCGCGTGTCGGTCCGCCAGACTAGCCTTCTAAACGACTTTTTGACAGAAAACCAAGTTTTAGTGAGGGCCGCCACTGAAAGTCCTCTGACCAAACCTGAGCGGGACGAGTTGTGGGACAGAAGTGTGGACGAGCTGAACACCCGAGGCCCGTCCATCAAAACGCGAGCAGAATGGAAGGGCCACTGGAATACTCGTGCGTGCCACGCCCCAGCACGGGATTCAGATATAGCGTGTGCTGCTCGGCCGTGTATCACTACTGCGTGGTGCACGTTAAGAACCCCAGGCTAGCAGTCGTACTGCGCTGGCTAAATTGCTTATCTAGAGTGGGTAATAATGTCGCCATGTTCAGGCAGACTAACCTCCAAGTGTATAAATAACTAACCACGACCGCAACTAACTACAAATTTAACTTTTTGACTACGTTTGACTGCGTTAGTGCAGCTTCTCTTGTGCTGCGTGAGAAAGAAAAAATTTTCCTTCGGGGGCTAAATTTTCGGTGAAGCAGGAAGCAAAAAAGAAGAAAAGAGAATATTTCCCTCAAGTGTGGTTCGTAGTAGAAGAGGAGGAAAAAGAAAATCATGTGTTAGTCCCACGGTGTTCATGGTCGTTTCTTCATGAGTATATTTATTCTAATTCAGCTGGCCTTACCTGAAGTAGTTGCTTTAAAATAAAAGTATATATATCGCTCTATCTCCACCTGAAGTATGAACCAACCAGCTCAACTTAAGCCTGCTACCGTTGCTTGGCTTTCCCCTCAGCCAAATCGCTTATATGGGGTGCACTCAAATGAAAACACAATCGTGTTGAATCGTGTAACAGTATTTAGAATATTTATCGATAACGCCGCTGAACTTGCATCGCTCGAAGAACTTCCTTTGTGTCAGCGCCTTCTCTGCTTGAGTTTGATGGAAACACAGTCACTTCGATCCGAGGTAATCGATGATAGCGTTGGTTACATCAACAAGTACGCGACTCACAAAGCACTCGTGAACACTAATGTTTTCGTTGCTCCAGACGGTTCCCTGGAACCCGCCAGCGGCGTAGAAGCGTTGAGCTGCGAGGACTTGTTGTTCAACCATCAAAACACGAGGCCCTTCGCGACGTCGCTGGAGCTTTCCGCGAAGCTGGTCGTACAGCCAGCGAGTCACCCCTTTGGTCAGCCGGTATTCGCCCACAAACCTCGAATCGCTCGTCTCGAAAGCATCCCGGTGATCTCTAAAAACTCGATCCGCTGGCGAACCCAACAGTAAAGATGCATATGTTAAGGTCGCCATCTTTTACGATGTAGAACTACCTCCGGCTTCGTCACGACCGTGGTCTCGACCACTCAGTTAACTGCATCGTCAAAGTGCATCGTGACGACATTTTGACGTCACCGCCAACTGCCTCCTTTTACAAGCATCGCTCGAACTGCATAGGGAAAAACCACATTTCAACGTCATGTCACGTTACCCGAGAGAATAGCCAATCAGTACCCGATGCACTTTCCTACATCATTTAGTTTGCGCTCCAACATAGACAGATAGATGTCCACTCCGATTTCGGAAAGACTCTCTCGTTGTCGCCCGGAGTGTTATTGACGCCGAGACTATTATGACCGAGGGTATTATACATGGCCGGCGCGCGTACCCTAGTGCTGCAGTCCAATCAGTTGTACAAATGTTTGCTCAGCGGAAGACCACTCTGCCCCGAGCCAACACCAGAAGGAATGATAGTAGCTAATGCATTAAAATGTTGACATTATCGCAGTCGGATCGAGGGCAGATACGAATCGGACGCGAGTACGTCGTCGCCGTTTGGCGGCACCACCTCGATTCCAGTCAGCGCTTGGAATGTTCCAGTCACGGCCCCCTGGATCACACGTCGAACAAAAGACACGCGGTGTTCTTGTGCAGAGCAGACGCAACTGCCGATTGTCCTGATTCAAAAATGCGACTACCTCAGCATTAGATTCGGTGTTAGGAAGCTCATGTAATATTGCTTTGCTTTGTCGCGGACTGTATCAACATTTGTAGAGGACGGAAATACGTTTCCCGTGATTTCAGATAAAGCTTCAGATAACTGGCGACCATGATTTTAAGCCACATTATGGCCAAGTGTCGTTACTTTGAAGCAACGTTGCTTTGAAGCGAAGCTTATTTAGTGGCACTAGGTGGCGCCGTCCTATGGTTCTTTCTCGTGATGTCATCACCTTGCGAACAACAGGTTTGATGGTGCTTATAATTATCATGTTGGAAGCTTGAAATCATTGCTCTCTGAAACCAACACTGCCAACACCGTGAAAGTTGAACTTCTTGCATTTTTCTTACTTTTGTCGATAAGGAATTCTTTGCTGACGTTATAGTCAGCATTCGGCCAATCGTGGAAGGCCGAACACAGCGACGCTTCCAATCGCGCACGTCGCTAATGACGAGAATAGTAAACATCAAGGTTGATTCCGGGGATCGCTTTGCTGTAAACTGTAGATACGAAGATACGAAGTGTTGTTGACCATTGTATCCGCGGTGAACATCGCCGACTTGTTATGCCTGATTTCCAGAGTGCGATTCTGCTTGCGAATTTTACTTGCGACTTCGAACACCGCAGCGTTTGTCTACTCTTCTTTTTAGCGCGAACATAAAATTTGCGAGCAGAAATGCACCACAAATGCAGGTCATGGAAAACTAGTTTCGCGTCACGGTCTGAATGACAAACAAGATGAGAGGCTTTTTATGAACCGGTTTTCGAAAATGGCGTGGAACAATTTACCCACGTCCTGAATTTTGTGCAGTTTCTGGGTCGTTTCTGGCACGTGTGCTCTAGTCACTAGCACCCATTTACAACCCTCAGGCAGTTGGCCCGCCGTACGTAAAATGATTCCCATTAAGTTTTGCGGTGTAAGATGTAACGGAGCCTTGTATATTTTGACCATGATACCAAAGTACCCAAACATTGCTAGGAAAAAGTAGGATCGACAATCCTAACGCATTACGGAGCACATGGACTGGCGCTGACGCCGACAACATCGGATCTCATGGGTTATGGGAGACGCCGCCCTCCTTGCCTTGACTCATATCCTCCTCTATACTCACAAAGCCTGGCAATCCGACGACGGAGCCATAGAGTGTCTGGTCGCAAATTTGGAGCAGGAGGATCTGGTGGAACAAAGCATCGAAGAGCCATTTCTCGGGGAACCTGGACGGCAGCGCACGGCTTTTGAAGAAGCGAGGACCCGAAACACACTTGTTCGCTCGGGGGAAGTGTGTTTCGGCGTCTCGCCGCAGCGGGCCGCCAGTCACGTGGCGATCCTGCCAGGCTTTGTCAGCATATAGGAGGCTATGTCGGACCCCATCGCGCTTGCGCATGCGGTGCCAAAGGCGCCGCAACGGGGGCGCCGGTTGGCTTGCCAACGTGAGTTGGTGTACAAAGCGAGCCATTTGAGATCACCTCTGCATTTTGGTCCATCGAGAAAATTTTCTTTATCACTTTACCTATTTTATTTAGCACGAGTGAAACAATAAAGCCATATATGCTTCACAAATGTTTGGTCATTAGGCAGTTCGATACGATCGAGAATACTTTTTTAATCTTAAGAAGTCATCTCGCGTTTTGAAAAATTCCGCTTTCAAAACGCGAGACACTGGGACTCTTCCGAAACTATCTCCGTTTCGCTCAAATCAAAGATAGTCAAATGGTCTGCTGCAAAAAAGTTTCAAGGTTGAGGGAACTGTCACAATGCCGACACCCGTGCTTTAATAATTAAGCACGGAACACTGGCTTGTCTCTCCGGCAACCCAGCGTAGCTGATTGGTGTGTGTGTGTGTGTGTGGGGGGGGGGGGGGGGGGGGCTACTTTATGTACACCGCAGACAGCACGGTTCTTTAGACGACATCCCGCTCAAACGTCAAGCTTCCTTTCTCCTACGCTCCAACATTCTACGCATTATCATTTTCCTGATGTCCCGTATCGTTCCCGCTCTCGTTTTCTATTCCCCCTCTCACTCTCCCGCTCTCTTTCTCTCTCCTTTTTTTTTCTTTTTTCTCTGCGGATCCCACTGCAGCCAGGCTTCCTGTCGCAGAGAAATATCTCCTTGTCTAAACTCTGACGCCGAGAACAACAAACGAACAGAACAACCAGCCTCATCTATAAACATTTCCTTATCCTTTTTCTTTAATTCCCCGTTTATTTCTATTTACGAAAGTTAGCGTACACAGTACATTTCCTCTCCCCATTTTCATATGTCAGCGTCTCATTCGCACCGCGACAAAAGCACTTTCCCGATTTCCTAGTTTCCCCTAACCATTCCTCTCCTTCCTATTTCTCGTCTCTTTTTTTCCCCTCGCTCTTTTCCCTAGATTTTACTTTCTGCCCGACTTGTCTCGGCTGCAACTTCCTTCTCCCCATTTTCCCTTTTTTCCCCATTTCCCTTGCCCTTAAGCTGACAGTGTGGTGGAAGCTACGTGTTCGTCGAACCAGTAGTACCCCTACCTTCCGCCAGCCGATCACGCTCACGGCCGCATGTAGAGAGCGGGGTCAGGTGATGAAAAAGAGGCAGCTGATTGGTCCGGCGAGCCTGTAGCTTCCACCGCACTGTCAGCCTAAAGCCGGCCGCGATCACGCCGCTCACACAGCGTACAAAAGAAAGTCTGCATGCACTGTCCGAAGCACACTTATGAATAAAACAAACGTGTTTCGAACTTGCTTGAGGAGTTTCCGCAGATAATCTGACATCGTGTCTGTAGCGGAACATGATGTATAAGGTTCCTCAATGCCCTTCTGTTTAGGGTGATGCCATATCTTGTAGTACCTGATGCCGACAGCATGCGCTCAGGGGGAAAACAAACAAAAAAAATATTCGAGAACGAAAGTGTCGCCGTATAGAGCGCGTGCAGGACCCCGCTCTTTGAAGCGCTTCAGAAAAAAGAAAAAAGCATTTAGTACAAAGTGGCCAAATGTCATCACCCTAAGCAAAGCGCGTATGAAGGCACCCTAGTATGACGAGAAAGCAGTACTGTGGCTGTTAGCCCAAAGTCACACTGCTTATTCGCGGCGAGAAGTTTTGGTATCGCTGCCTGGTGGAGTTTTTTCGCAACCCCGAGTGAGGTTACCTCAACTTCCTCCGCTGGTTCAAGCACATGAAATGCCCAGCCTCTATGCACCATGAAAATTAATACATAACCGCACGGGTGTCACCTGCACTACCCATAGTGAGGAAAACAGAAGCGCCCCTAGCGAGCATCTCAGAGTAAGTACATTCTACAAAAAAAAAAAAAAAACAGTCTGCATACAGATTTGAACGCGAGTCACCACGAGATCCCTGCTTCGAATGCCGCTTGGCAACGAGTTTGAGGAGAAAACTTGGCACGCGGCGTTCGAACTAGCGATATTACGGTGACTCGTGTTTCCAGTCTGTCTCTTGTATGATATGCATGAGCAGTGTAATCCCCGGCTTTTGGGGTCAAACGGAATATCTAGTCACGCCGACGACACGCGCTGCCTTCCGCGGTGACGACGAGGCTCCGTTTCTCCCTCGTTCCCTATATTCTTTCCCCATTCTTCCTTGCTCGACGATGTTCTCGCGTCAACGACGTGTACACTCTGTCGCTCCCCACTTTTTGCTTCTCCCCATTTTCCTCCCGTCCGCCGCCGACTTCCCGTTTCGGGGCGGTTGGGTCCGCGTGAGTCGCGCGCTCCTTTCTTCCTCCCCCGGGTCCATTAAGCAGATTGGCGCGTTCCATAGACACAAAGGCGCCCCCGATGGCTTCGATCGTCGTCCGCGCGAAGGACGGGTCCTCGCCGCCGCGGTGGCCGCCGCCGACCTGCCGGGCGTGACCGTGGACGCGCGCGCGACGCGCACCGTCTCCTCGGCCCCGAACGGGGGCGCGTCTCCTCCTTTCCGCCTTCCCTATTTCGGGAGAGAGGAGAAAAAAATGCTTTTGGGGAATTTTGGCAGCCAAGACAACACTCGGATGAACTGGGTCACGAAGTAGGTGTCATTGGGTGAAACATGCGTTTGGCGAGGCAGTTTAGAATATAATTCTTCCAAGGTACATCGATGCGAAACATACTTTCGGTACAAAATCTGTCATCAGGTGGCGCAAACCGCCTCCTGATTCGAAAGAGCCACGGACGGAGTGAGTTTGTGGCGGTAGACTGCAGCCCTTACGAACTCGTGGATATGGATAGAACCAGCTGAACGTACATCGGTAGATACTGTATATAGAAGGAAAGGCAAGAAAGCGCTGGATTAACAACTGTACTATATTACATCTATTGCTTCAGTTGGCTCTATTCATAAGCAAGACTCATGTAGCTCAGCTCCAACTTGTTCTTATGAACTCGTTTTCCACGGCGTGTAACAATGCCGTTGCCATTATATACATATATTTATATATATGGTGTTTCAGAGAACTCGGGCCAAATCGCTCCTGCGAAAACTACTCATCGCAACGAAAAAAGGCTTGTGTCGTTTTGGTCCGGGGCCAGGGGCCCATTTAAGAAAATTGTTAAAGTCCGGGATAATTAAGTTGTTAATTATCTTGCCTCATCAATTTTGCCTCACCTATATATATATATATATATATATATATATATATATATATATATATATATAGGTGAGGCAGAGTGGTTTGAGAACAATGAACTGGGAAAATGTAATAAGTCAGAGATCTGTATTGGTGGTGGTGGTTTGCGGGGAGGGGGGAAGTGGTGGATCATTTAGGGTGTGGGGGGGATTACCCCCAAGATCCTCCTTTGCTATGCTACTGGTATGCGATAAACGTAGAGGTTTTGGCACATGTCGGTTTATGGAAGGGACGAACATGATAAAAGAGTATATTTGAGATAGTTATGGAATGGAGTGGCACTTGGAGTTTCTTCATAGTTCATATGTGCTTTATAAATCACGACTTTGTTTATATCTTAAATATTAAAAAAATAGTAACTAGCCATGCCTTTATAACAGCTAAAGTCGGCGATTGCCCATTCTGTCGCAAAAACCGCATGATAATGAAAGCTTCCCAGCATTCCTCACTGGCAAGCCTGACTAATGCAAGGTCAATTATTGGTGTTTGGAGTAGGTGAAAGGTCAGTGTTGTGCAAGGTCAAATTGTTGTTGGTTTAGTTGGTTCTGGGTGCCGAGTAAACTTGCATGCGCAAAACACGGAGGACGAATACGAAGCGATTGACAGGCACTGGACAAGGTCCTTATCAACTCCTTCGTCATCGTCCTCTGTGTTTGCTCATACGAGTTTACTCAGGTCGGTGTTCACCCAGATATTTCTCAAATTATGTGAAACTTGCAAGTACAACTTGGGCCGTGTGAACCGTTTAAAGTACAAACCTACTCAATAGCTTGCTGTTTTATTTTATTCTACATTCCCCTCTTTTTGCGCTCTATTTTTCCCCGACTCTTTGTTTTTTTCTTAGCTGAATCACTAGTTCTTTGTTTATTTACCGACTTTTTTTTTCAATCATAATTTTAGTAAGTTCGATCAAACTTCGTGTGCTACTAACATGTGCCACGGCACATTGAAAAATGTTCTTCCGAAATATTGTAAGATATTCTAAAACACAAATTAAGAAGGAAAAACGTATGCATACAAAATATATCTAGAATTCATGGAACTTGGAACCACGCACAATCAAGCTAAAGTAGGTTGCACTCAATCTAAACGACAAAAAGCGAACTACTATGGTCTGGCGTTTCCTGGCGGCACTAAAAATAAAATACGCACACACAAAAAAAAAAAAAAACCGAAACGAAATAAACACTTTTAAAACAACTCGCGAGCCGTTGAATGAAAAAACAAACACGAAAAACAAGTGATATTATCTCGCGTAGCTAAAATAGGACTCAGACCCATATAACACACACACAACCTCAAAACGAAACTAAAAAAATAATAAAAAGTCTAGACTCGTTTTGGAGCCCTGTTGGCTGCAGAAAAACGATCCGCATCGCCATCAGACGAGATCACAAGTGCAGCGAGAGAGCGAGAAAACGCGCCCCGGTTTTCAAGAGTCGCCCCGCGCGCCTTCGAGTGGCACTCACGGCACTGCTGGCGACGGCAGCCGCGTGAACGTGCTCGGGTGTCCCTCCATACCCAGTCCACCCCCAGGCTGACAGCGCGGTGTAACCTACGTGCTCGCCTGACCAATCAAACATCCTCCCTATCATCACCCGACTCCTCCCTCTGAGCGGAGCCTGATCACGTGGCAAACGCTGGACGTTTGATTGGTCTAAAAAGAGAATAGCTTCCACCCCATTGTCAGCTTGGGCGTGAACGGAGTACTATAGTGTTCTGCTCCCCTTGCGGCGACGCGCGCGGCACCGGAACCGGAAATAGAACGACCTGCCGCCCGCACGCGTCGGCGTCTGGCAACAAAGCCCTCCCAGAGGCGTCATCTGCCAAGCGAGCTACGCGGGACCTTTGTAGTTTTCTTCGAGCTTCCGTCCACTAGTGCTTTCGGCAATTTCGGCCGCCTAAAGACGCCACGCCGGTTATCGGCGCTGTTCGGCACCAACATTACGTTTGACTTACTGTTCTTCTTTTATTTTATTTATTTATTGTCGTTGGTGTCTTTTGAATGAGACGTGCGTAATGGCGTAGAGCTTTGTGGCCTTACATTTGGTCGGTTCTTTAATGTTGGTGTTCGAACAGAGGCAACAGTGTGGGGCAGTGCACTTAAACTCATTCAACGGAATAAGTGGACGTACACCGAGCGACGCCGTTAGTGGAAACACGAGATCATCCCTTTTCTCGCAATTTGCTTCAAAAGGGTATAAGTAGGCATTATATTTTGCCATTTAGGCTAGTGCCCAAGACGAGCAATCTGTACCACTCTAGTGGCTTTTGAATCCACTCCTTTGACACTTAGAGAGATACAGAAAAAAAAAAGAAGACCGACGATGACTTGCTGCGTTGACAGACCTAAATAAGTAAAGGCACAGTGTATATCAGTGATCTGAAGAAAACGCAACTTACAAAAACTGCGGGAATGCAGCTATAAAATATGGGACATGGTTGAACTACAGATATTTCCCTTTCCCCAAGTTTATTGCAGGAAGTTCAAGTAAAATTGGCGCAAGTTGGCCCAAGCCGAACATGACACTCAATATCTAGGCAAACACAAGTGCGAGGAATGGCTAGATTAAACTCCATCAATGATGCCTCAATGCTGAAGAAAACGTGAAAAACTCTCGTCGTTAAGCTTCAGAAGAAAAAAAAAAAGCAACAGAACATATACGCTTACAATTGTTACATCTCGAAATTGGAATGCGTTACCGTTCAAATTCGCCACACAATCACAAAGTTACTGTAACACGATGCTCGTATCGCGTTCCTATCCAAGACTGGGCATTTAGGCCGTTACCTGCGTCAAGTACCGAAACCTGCAAAATTCAGTTTGATCTCTTTCTCTTTCCACAAATGACGTGCGTCGCGTTTTAATCACAGACCTCATCGCATCCGCGAAGCCTCGGGGAAGGAAAAAGGAGACGTGATCTCCCTTAATAACAATTTCTGAAAAAGACGAAACGCGGCATCGGTAATAAATTACATTCAAACTTCATTTTGGGAAGTGTCGCGCGTGTCTCGCCGACATTGCGTCTTCACATCGCTTATAATCAAACTTTTTTTTTTTTCACAATGCGCCGTTTCACCGTTATTATAAACTTGCGCCGGATACGTTAAATGAAATTAACCAAATTTCTCCATTTGTAACAACCGTCTCTTGCGTCTTTTCTTTCGAATGAAGATTTCAGTCACGTGATAGACTGCGAACTTCTGTATATTTTTTTTTCTTTTCTTGCGCAGTCTTTCTTAAAAGCTTCGAGTCTACATTAACCGACGGAAGCGAAGGTAAAGCCTAAAAGCGTTTGCTTCCAAAGTCAGCGGAAGCGAGCGAAATCGCGGAGGACATCAGTCTTGTCAAAGCAGACGTTAAAGAAAAAAAAACGTCCAATAAACAAACACTGGAGCGAATTTGAGACTTTAATGAAAACACATGATTATGGACTTTATTTTCTTTTTTGTCTGCTAGCGCGACTCGCCGCTTATAGTAGGATTTATGTGGCTTCCATCTTCGTTTTTTTTTTTTTTTTCTAGTTCTTTTTTTTTTGGGGGGGGGGGGGGGGGGGGGGGGAGGGGGGCAGCCTTTGTCACCCAAGCGTGTGGATTTTAGGACGCCACTGCGTGTTGCTAATCTGATTAAAGGAACACGACTCGTGTCTTCGCGGAACAAAGCTTTTGTGGAGCGATTATTCAAAGTCTAAATCGGTCGTCGCGACAAAAAAAAAGATAAAAGAATTGGGGATAAGCAAATGTTTAATACAAATTATTTAAATGTCGCTCTTTGTTTGAACAACTCAAAGTGAACTTGCTCGACAGTCTTGACGCGACTGAACCCAGATCAAAATAGATACTTTGTGTTTTCCTCTGTGACTCCGAATAGATTTTGGTGTATATACCGCAATGTTTTCCGAATGTATGTGGGAAACAAACTGTTTTTGAAGTGCTTTTGCAACCTCCATTGATTCAGGTAATCAGACTGTGTTCTAAGAAGCAGGACATGGAAACAAATGCCGGTAAAAGAAACCAGACAAAAAGCACAAAGAAACTCTCGCTTTTGACAGCCAACTTGTGTCGTTCTTTTCTTATATCTGATGTACACACAATCCCCAGGCGGGAACCAATATACGCATAACCTTTGTATTTGCTGTTGTGCGATAAAAATATTGATGCATGAGATCTTTTTTTTTTTAGATGGCAAAAAGAGTAGACTGATACCACCAAGGGAACTGCGCATGCGCGCGCATTCCGAAAGTGGTGCCGCCGTCATGTTACTTCTATATCATCGTTGTCCGGCTGCAAAGGGCTGCAGTGGGCGTACATCATTGTGCATCATCGTTTTTGACACGTTTGTACCTCGTAAGATTGTGTTGTTTGTGATGCCTTAGCTTGTCAGAAAGTGCAGAAAAGCTTTGTCGTCTGCTACGTCGTGGACTGCGTAGTCGTCTTCGTTAACCCGTGAACCCCCTTCGTTCACGAGGTGGTCCCATGCGGCCGCGGAAAAAACAGCGACGCCACTACTCGAGCACTCCGACTGCTTGGACGCCTCGATGAACTCAGAAGGAAAAGAACATCTAGGTCAATGCCAAAGAACAGAAATATTCGAGGGACCATCGGCTCGGTGTACCACCGCGGAACAGCGTCGAGTGTGTAGGTGGGAAACGAAGCTTCGCAGCCGCTTAGGCTTGTTCATAACGTTTAATTGACAATGAAGTAAGAAGAGCTGAATAAGACTTTCTCAGGGAGTGATAGTTTTCTAAAAGTCGTTTCATCCTTAATGACGGCCTGTGCGATAGGGCATAGGTGAACTCCGGGGAGGAGGCCAGCTCGCAAACAAGAATCTATCTGCAGAAAAACCATGACTGACGCGCAGTAATAATTCGCGTCGAACAAAAAGAAACAACCATACCAGAAACCCAGAAACGTCGAATATATATTAGTTTTCCGTGTACAATTTCTATTCAATTTTATTTTGTTCGCGCAAGCTTTGAACGCTACAATTGCCCGACGCTGGAAGCTTTCTTCTGTGATTTTGATTGGTTGCAGAACGGATCAAGTATAACGCCAGCCACAATCAACTTGTGACCTAATAGACCACCCCAAGGTGAGTGAAGTTAGTATGCTGCCTTTCTGGACGTCAGTGAATCACTTTTAAATTTCATTATCCGGTGTTCTCACGTTATGTTAAAAAATGTTTTCGAAAAAAAGTTGGTTTAATTTCAAGCAATGCATATCTGGAATCAGTACTCCCCGTATTGTGATTTTCTTGATCTTTCGAAGCACATTTGTGCTTGAAGCATGTCGTCGAAATAACATTTATAACCACCACCAATATACATAAAGCGAAATATGTATAAACAATGGTCGCCGCAAAGCAGTGCGGAGGTCCCAATTGAGATAGACTGCTCTTGGGCGAGTGCTCAGGGATATTCTAACGTAGGGTACACTTCGGAAACCACCTACTATGTCTCGTGATTTGTAACCTTACACTTTTTAGCTAACGTGCAATAAGGGGGATATGAATTATGAAGCAAATCGCAAAACAAATAAAAAAACGCACTTTTTTTTTTTTTGACGATTTGTTTTCCTCTTTATTTTTCCTAGCCACTCCTTTCAGGGGCTGCTTTCTTTCTGGAAGACATAAAATTTGATGTCCTTTCCCCACCTGTTGTTATTGTAGCTCACTGGCACGCAACAAGTGAAGCGACCCATTGAAAACCGTGACTAAACGCCCGATTAAAAGACTCCCGTTAACCCAAAAACGTCCAAACGCCGGCGTACTACGCGCATTGACGCGGCCGGAAAACGGGAAAGAACTGCGGGTACCAGAATGCACCGCGGCAGCGGTGGCGTCGCGCAACTCCAGGTGAGATCGGTCTATGGCTTTTGGGCTGATTGTTCACCTACGGCGATCCAACTGTGGGTGCAAGATAATTTACAGCTGTATAGAAAAATTCAAACCATAGCAGTCTGACTGCCCAATTGCGTCCTAAGACGAGGAAGGCAGAAATGAATTCCGGTAAAAGTAACCACCCCCAAGACACAAAGAAACGTACTTTGTTCACAACAAAGTAGTGTGCTTTTTTTTTTTTTTTTCTTTCTTTGGTGTGTACACAGTTTGCGGACGGACACGTATAGACAGAACAAGAAAAGAGAGCCGGTCAGGCGGGCCCTAAAAGCATTGTTACCTCGTGGGCACGTTCGATCGATAGGGCAATTTCTCAGGTCGCAACGAGAATGCGATCGAAGCCATTTGAGGCGAAACAACAGCCCCGATCCGCGCCGAACAATGAGAGGCGTGAAACACACACTGACTGCTTCGCCCTTACTCTCTACAGCTAACCTTCTTCTCTTCTTTCATTCATTTCCAGTCACCGCCACGTCTGTATTTCGTTTCTATCTGATGTGGTTTAACGCCCCACTTTTCTCATGAATGAATGGATGGATAAATGGATGGATGGATGCGTGGGGCCGAACCCGCTTAATCGGATGGAGACTTGCGCCACCTGACGGAAGCTTTGATATATTTTCACGAATGGAAAGGGCCCGACAAGTGTAAACTGAAAATAAAGGTTTATTCGGCGAACTTGTGCCAGAAACAACAACAAAAAAAGAAAGAACAACCGACAAGAAAACAACCGCGAGGGTTGACAGCGGCAGCAGCAAGCGATGCAGCGTCGGCGTGGCAGCTGGCAGAGACTATATACTCTGTTTCACCTTGCGTCGTACCCTAGGAAAGGCTACAAGCGCGAGCTCCTTGCTCTAGGGCATATCTCGGCGGCACAAGCTCTCGTGCACCAAGGGTATGAGCTCGCGCTTCTAGCCTTCGCTGCGGTACAACATAAGGTAAAATGGAGTGTAGAGTGAATGTGTCTCGTCGTCGGAAGAGTCGGAGAAAGTCAGCAACACCGTGCTTGGCTCCTTATCTACTAAACTAGGCTTCTTGAAGATTTGGCCTAGAATGTTCGGAAACGAACTAGGGCGAGAATGACTGTACTCCGTGTCACTAGTGGTGTGCAGCGCAGATGAAAGCGACGCCAGGCGAAGAGAGAAATGGAAAGGAATTGGATGGCGGGACGGGAGAGGAGGGAAATGAAGTGCGAGGGGAGAAAGGGAGATCACTAGAACGTTAGAGAGGAGAGGAGGTTTCTCTGCTCCTCCCCAGCCTTTTTAGTGCCTGCCCTTTCTCCCCTCGCCTGGCGCTGCCTTCGCCTGGACTGCACGCAACTGTAGTCCGTTGCAAGTCAAGAAGGTAGGGCGAGTGTAAGACGGGCCGGGGAGGAGGAAGCAGGCGAACGCTGGAGAAGAGAGAAGAAAACCTCCTTCTCTCTTTAGCGTTCCGTCTGCTTCCTCCTCCCCGGCCCGTCTTACCCTCGCCTTACGTTCTTGAGTTGCAACGGACTATAGTGACACGGATTATAGGCAAGGTCGTTAAGGCCTCTTTTTTTTTACACTCGATGAAAGAGTAAACATTGTAGATTTACAAAGAAGCGATGCTTCTTGATTATGTAGGCGTCAATATCAGCCGTTAGGTGATATACAAGTCACAAAAACACCAAGGTGCAACCTTTCACTAGTATAGGATGGCCACAATGAACTCTAGCGCTGTGTATCAAACCGACCGAAATCCGCGCCTGCACATTGAGAGCTCAAACTTTCACCGAACGTGCGTTTAGGTGGGGGACTTTACCTTGCGAAATTTCAAGGCGTATCTCTCTTCCTGGTGAAAAACAACGAACTTGCCTCGTTCAACATCGGACGTGTTAGCCGACGACCGAATAAGCATGGTGGACGTGAAATCTGGCGCCATCGTCGAAAGGACAACGTACTTTGTTGTCTGCTAGCTGCGCGTGCAGCGGCTTCCTCGCACACTGCCCAATTTCAAAAACCACACCAAAACGGTAAAACAAAGAACTACTTCTAGCTGCATAGCGCACTTTTTCAGATACCCTTGTCTCAAAATGGATTATGCACCGCAAACCAGGAGAATAAGCACGGAAAAAAAACGCGGCGAAACGTGAGCGCTGACAACGTTGGTGCTGACATCGGTGATCCCGAGTAGAGTAGTCTCGAGGAAAAGAACGAGAAGGAGAGTGTAGTCGGTGTAATAACCAGCCTAAGGAGGACGACGAAGTGGTCGCAAGAGGCACGCTAGCTACGAAGCAGCATCGATTCCAGACCTCTTCGAACTTTGCGGTTGCTCATTTGTAAATATTGTATATGTATCTTTATGTAGCTGAACGAGCCTCTATATATAGGCCCGTAGCTCTCGAGTTTTGAGCAGCGCTCCACGTTAGCAAAATGGAGTATTCGTGGCTCGCGTTTTAAACATGCGTCACTACGCTTTTCCACAGCAGTATTTTTTTTTCTACTTTATTTTATTGCAAGACCGACAGAAAAGAGGATAAAGAAAGCAGACGATTGGTCTTGCCAGTTCGTTTTTGCTGCGACGAGTTGAAGTTGTTCAAGTGCTCGTCAACTTTTATTGTTATAAAATGCGTGACGCGCGTGTTTTTGTGCAAAATAAAACTATAAAAACACTCGATATAGACCTTGCAGGAAATGATTTTGCTGCCTTGCATTTTTAAAGCGGCCGAAAAGCATGGAGCGTTTCCCACTAGGTTATTACGCTAACTCTACGCCGCCAACGAACCAATGAACTACAAACGGACTAACGGCACGGACTGACCGTAAATCGGGCTCGCAGTGGTTCGGTTCAGGTGGACGCGACTGTGGGCTCGCGTTCCGAAGGCGAGTTCATAATCTGAGTTGTCCTATGTGGTTGCAAACTGAGGGAGAGGTAGCGATGAGAGCGTCCGGTGACACCCGAGGGCTAGAGCGCCGAACTCTGGTTGGAATGAAGAGCCACTCTATAAGCTACGCTTCAGGGTAACAACACTTGAGCCACTTTGGTGCTTAAAAACATGGTTTCCAGTTATCTAAAGCTTTATGTGAAATCGCCAGGGAACTCTTTTCTATTCTCCACAAATGCTAAAACAGTTCGCGACGGAGCAACACAATATAAACTGAACTTCCTAAGAGCGGCATCTAATATGTAGCAGTCGCTTCTTTTTTTTTAATTCTGACGATCGACAGTTGCGTCTGCTTTGCGCTAAGCACCAAGATGGCGGCGCCCACTAGCAGATTGGGGAACGGAGTGCCGCCGATACTCTAACCGCAGCTCATTTTGTGGCTCTAGTTGGAATGATTAGTGGTTAGACGCGTGCACGCTTGAGGTTCGCTAGACGCCGAAGCGTTACAGAAAGTAAGAAGCTCACGCTGGAACGTGGTACAACTGGAATTCCTCCCTGTTGTTCGCGTCCTGTCGTAGGATGTTTTCACCGACATCATTATGTCCACCATTTTTTTGTCATGCGCTGGCTGGTGCGTGCCGATAACAAGTATTTCGAGGGTTTATCTAACACCTTTGAATTAGTATCTGATCTATGTCTAGCAATTTGTTGTTATGAGCTGTCTGCTGCGTGTCACTGAAGGCGATTATTTCGAGGATTCATTTGTTTCCGTTAAATTTGTTTTTTTAACAACAAAATTGCAGATTGACATCACGTGAAAACACCCTATAGTAACGTTGGCTGCAGCCTCTGCCAATCTCCCCAAACCCATAATTTATTATCTTTCTTTCTGTTGGATTAATGTATGGATGGTAATGGCTATACCCTTTGTAACGGGCGGCAGCTTGCGCCACCTAGCCTGTCTTTCTGTTTTTCTCTCTCTCTTTCTTTTTCTTGGTTTCAGCCAGGGTTGATAATAAACATCAAGCTCATGTAGATTGTGATTTAAATCGCTATTTATATGGTGGTTGAAAGGGAAACTTAAGCGGTTTTGTATTTGAGAAAAAGAGCACTTAATCGTCTTCGTTTGGTCTCCAAAATCACAAATATTGAGATCATTTTTTTTTTAATTCGATGCACGAGGCTGCAGAAAATGATTAAGTACCGCTGAAACCCCTCTTTCCCGGAGCATTATTTCATACCCAGAGTTTTAGGAATCTCCGCTCTCGCGCATCTTCAGCGCGTATCAAGGCTATGCACGCGCACTCTTGCTATGCGGAGCGCAAGATCGTCTGCTTCTTTTGCAGGTGTTGTGGTGACGTCAGAACACCGAGCTCCGATTGGTTCTGAATGAAGGATGTTGAGCAGACCTCAAGACAGCTTGCTTTGAGGTCTTCCCACTATCCTTTATTCAGAAACCAGTCAGAGCTTGGCGTCTTCCGGACGTCACTGCAACTCCTGCGAAAGAAGCAGACGATCTTGCTTCCCGCATTTTCAAGAAGGTCAAAGATGTCCTCACGGCTGGTGTCAAGGTTGCAATTGCACGCGCTGCCCACACGAGCGACACGCGCTTGGCGACCGAAATGCTTGTTTATGACGTAACGACTGGTTGGAAGTTTTTTCGTGTTCCCTCGCGTTTAGTTACATCATTGGGGGAAAACGAACGTAATCGCCAGATTAACGGAATAAAAATACTCTAGAATTTACCTCAAACTCGTTTGCTTTTAGAGCGCAGCTCTTAAAGGCCCGTTTCCGGCTTGAGTGGCGTCGGCGTCACCGTCGCCGTCGGCGTAACCGCGCGATGCATTATGGGTAAATTTCCCCGCTAAATCTAGCGGAAAAGTTTCCCTGCTAGATTTAGCGAAACAATTTCTCCGCTAAATCTAGCGTAAAAATTTTCCCCGCTAGATTTAGCGGAAAAAATTCCCCGCTAAATCTAGAGAAAAAATTTTCCCGCTAAATCTAGCGGCGAATATTTTCCGCTAGATTTAGCGGAAAATTTTCTCCGCTAAATTTAGCGGAAAAATTTCTCCGCTAAATCTAGCGGGGAAAATGCCCCGCTAAATCTAGCGGAAAATTTTCCCCGCTAAATTTAGCGGAAAAAATTCCCTGCTAAATCTAGCGGAAAAATTTTTCTGGGGGTCGCGTGACCCCCCAAGGTCACATGACCCCCCCCCCCCCCCCCCCCCCCGCCCCGAGAACAGTTAACCCTCAGTACCCTTCCCTCCTCCTCCTCAAGAGCTGCGCTCCAATTCGGTGTTACAGGGAGTTGTAAACGGCTTTCATTTTTTTTTTTTGAACCTCTTCAGCGTCCCTTTAAATCAGATGAAAGGAGGATTCGAAACAAATCTTTCCCGCAAAAATAATTGCAGAAACATATTTAGCAACAAAATCTTTATAACAAGCTGGAAAAAAAAAATCAAGCTGTTTTCGTTTTAGTATGACTGGGTTTATTTTAATAAAACATTCCTAATTAAATTGTACATAGTGATTAAAAACAACACAAAACACAAGAGCAAGAGAGGAACAGACACGACCGGACAAGCGCGATGTTTCTTTTTTGTCCTCGTCTTTTGTGCTGTTTTTGATCACTGTGTACAAAATTCGGCAGAGACACTTAAGACTGAATACGTGTACGAAGGCTTTCGCATTTCTACACTCAGCGCATTCCTACAAGAAGCGCACCACGTCCTCTTTTCGCACACAGGGCTCTGGTTGTGACATGACGCTCCCTCACTGCGCAGGCGCCCGAACCCCGCCGGCTTCATGACGGCTTCCGTGACGAAGCATTGCATTGCTGCGATTTCCTTTGTGTTTTATTTTTGAGGCGCGTCCGCTTTGACCTTGAGCGCACCCGCCGGCTTCCCTGACGAACCATCTGCGTCGCTGTGCTTTTCTTTGTGTTTTATTGGGAATGGAAATTTAGGTGCCGCTTCGCTCAGCCAGTGGGAATTTAAGTGCCGTCTTTCGCTGCTACAGACAACGGCTACAGACAACGCCGGCTTCGCTCCGTGGAACAGTTAATGTTTTCGCAATAACAACTACCAACAAGTTCAGCTTTCAATTTTATTGCGATTAAACTGTACTTTAGGTTAGAGTAACTATTTCTTCCGCGTTGTTTACAGTTATCGGACGGATTGTTCAACGAATCGAATAAAGTTTCATACACTCTAAAAAAAGCCCGTGCGCGTACTTTCCCGCATAACACTTGGAGAACCAATCGCCGCAACTTACGGAGGCACCTTAGTGAATGACGATGCCGAAACATATGTTTAGATCAAGAAACTCAGTCTGAGTTGTGACATTAAGCAATGCAAAACGTCACGCTTGCATTAATGTCACAACTGAAACTGCGTTTTTTGGTCTAAACATATGTTTTCGCATCGTCATTCGCTGTGGTGCCTCCGTAAGTTGTGGTGATTGGCTCTTCGATTGTTCTGCGGGAAATTAGACGCGCGGGCTTTTTTTAGAGTGTAGCTACGGCGACATAAACTTGATTTAGTTATATTTTTAAAAAAAATCTAAAAAAATCTGAAAAAAAGGCAGTAGCCTAAAGAGCTGCTGCCTTTTTCAAGAACTACCATCTGTCAGAACACACTGGCACGGTACGCAATTTTGACGTCACTTCGCAAAAAATTGGCAGATAAAAAAAAAAACACTCCGAAGATCATTTATGAAGAAAAAAGATGAGTAAGCTACTATAAAAATAAACCGTAGCTTTGTAACGTTAACCCGAGGACGTGGCTCACGTCAGTGACAGTGATGTTTCCTTGAGCGCGCATTCGAAAATTCCCTCCACCGCGTATATGTCTTCTCTCGGACACGCAGAGTAATCCATCGATTGGAAAGTGGCGCAGTCAGCCATGCCGCAATGTGTAGGAACGATCGAAAGAGGAAAAGAAAAGAAAGAAAAACAACAATAAAAGCGAAGGCACACTATAAAAGTATATATAAACCGCAAGAAAAAAAAACCCGCCTCGACTACATTGTTATTCGCCGGAGTAGCAGCGACGGCAAAGTAGGTGATGGAAACGACAATGGACATTGGGGGAGGGGGAAAGTGGGAAGGATAAAAAGAGCCCCGTCTAAACTTCCTCTGTTCGCAACAATAACCTCAGGGACGGCTTTTTTCTTGGCGTTTATTGGCGGGGGTAAGGGGGGACCACTGCCCACGCACTGAAGAAGTCGGGAAGCTACGACAACGCTTTCCATCGTCGTTCTTTTGTATGTTTACTTCGTTTGAAGTAAAGAAAAGTGTTCTTACGGCTTTAATTTTCTTTTTTTGATGGTCGAAGGAGCTATTCATGGAGATGGAACTTTGAAAACGCCAACGCCGTTCGGCGTGAACTATATAGACGGGCACGAAAATCCTCTCTTATGTATTCGGAGTGCCAAGTTGTTCGAGAGGCGGGTGCGTTGAAATCAAAGTTGGGTTTGTCTGTTTGTTTGTTTGTACGTGGGATTATACGGTGCTATTGGAAAGCTCTCGCCATTACGATCACCCTTTTAGATGAGAAATGGACGAGCATTGTAGGCTTCGGGCTACGGTGGATGTGACTGAGATTAAATTGATGATTAAATTGATCACTGCTGAGTGACAAATGGTCGCCGGCAAAGGTGCTTGCGACGAAATGTGAAGGTAAAATATATCTAATATGATTCCCGTAAGAAAAAGAGATTACGACGTTTTTTTTTTTTGTTTTTTTTTATGTTCCGAGAAGGTCACTTGAAGAACATATTTTTGAAGTTGTAGATTGCTGCGTTTAGCTGTCGTGGGCTGGTCGCGTTTAGGGCATTGATAAGGAGAACAGTTCACAGACGTCTGAGCGAGATGGCAACAATAAATTGTGTAATGCATTGCTCACAAAAAAAAAAAAGATCAATGCTTTGTTTTAGTTGTTTTAGTGTAAATATTACGTTCTGGGTCCTACTCTTACCCGTAGATAGGGATGGGCAAAATACATGCATATATGTATCGAAATACAAATACAAAATACTTTGTCAAAAATGTATTTAATTACAAATTTAATTATATTTCCAAAAAAGCATTTAATTACAAGATACAAATACAACCAAATGTATTTGGTCTCCGCCAAATACTTTTTCAAATACATTCCTCAAAATTTGCGTCAGCGACTTTAGGGCACCTGCGACGGGTTTCTGGGTATCTCATTTTAATTTTGCATCGCACACTCGGGAGTTAGTGTGCGAGGCTCTAATAACGTCATAGAAATATAATCACAAAAAATGTAATCAGCTCGATTACATTTTGGTATAAACCAACGAAGAACCGAGACGACCAAGACGCGCAGCACTAGCTAGAGAATTTTTTTTTTTTACCCGCGCATAGAATGTTCCAGGCAAAAATATGGATGCAAAATCAGGCTGGAAAGCATCACAAGTTGTTACAGGCACTTATTTAGCCAGTCTGCCTGTGAACGTCGATTTCGTCACTATTCTTGCCCTGGACTAGCAACGTCATCACAAAGTCACTAAACGCTTGTGCTTGATTGAGAGACGCTGCATTCGGTGCAGAACGTAGTTTTCTTCCTGCTCTGGACAGTGACAATAAATTTGAGGAATGTATTTTCGCCCACAAAATTGTATTTAATTACAATTGTATTTGAAATACCCACATTTAGTATTTAAATACACACGTCAAATACATTACCCAATTTGTAATTAATTACAAATGCAAAATACACAAAGTATTTTAAATACGTATTTCAAACACTTGTATTTAAATACTGCCCATCCCTGCCCGTAGACAATAACATTAAGATTTATAGGTAATTGAAATTGTCTAAAACTTACTTAAAACGTATCACAGTTATTATGTGCATCGCTAGAGGAGGCACAGGTGTAATTAAGGGACTTTAGAAAGTATTGTTGTTAATGTTGTTGTTGTTTGTTTGTTTGTTGTTTTTGCGCGAACGCTTATCAACACGAGTTCTTTCTCAGGTATATGCTTCTGCATCTGATATTTTGAATGTGTTCAACGCAACTACAGGGAGTATACACAAATTGATTATATACAAGCATGCGGGAGATCACGTGATATCATGCCGCCCTGCACGTGCGTAGACACCGAGGCGAAGTCAAGGCTAGACACCATGGAGCGAACTTTCACGGCGAAATTCACGCATCGCATATCTACAACGGTGCGTCGCTGCGTATTTGTTAACTTCATGAGACGAACATGCTACGAACACCGCCGACGGGAAACAGCGCCACGTTCAGTGTTGTCAAGGGGGAAAGTGAATAGTATTCACTGAAACTACACACTTATAAAGCTTTTTTAAATATGTCATATTCGTAAAAAGCGCGAAACAAAGTCGACGAAACACGCTGGGATTTTGTTAACCCACGCTAACAAAATCACAAAGTACGCTCGAACTTTCGAACTTCGGCGCCTGGCGGAAGTCGCACCGCGTACTACGTCCTGATTGGCCCGTGTCCTTCGTTGCGCGTCGGTCGCTTCCGGTATCGGCGGCGTTCGCCGGGCGAACAATATCGAGCTCAGCTAGATATGCAGCAAACAGCCAGATCTCTGACGCCGCGGCAAAGTGCGAACGCCGCCGGGCGAAGTTCCGGTTTTTGTTGCTTTATATAACAATGTTCTCCAGCATGTAACCCACTTTTTGTTTGTTCCTTTATATAATGTTTTTTTCAGCGAGTACTCCCCAACCTCGTGTAATGCCCGTAAGGGCCTTTAAGGTTTAATAAATGATGGCGATGATGATGATTCGCCGCATATTCGCTCCATGGAGTTCAGCCTTTAGGGCGCGTTCCAAGTGGTCAGAGTTTCCGCACGAAATGCTGGGACTGCGCCACCGCTTCGATGTGACGCAACAGACACGAGTGTTCGTTATGCACGAAACCTCGAACCTCCCAAGGGAAGCCATTTCACCGAAGTAATGGTGTCGCTAGCCTGCAACCACTACCAAGCATGTGGCTCGACGTTCATCCTTGCATAATTCATCCAGTTTGCGGCTCCTGTAGAGCGTGCTCTGCCTGCATTGCACTGAAGCTTAAGGCAAAGCCATCTTCACAAAAACGCTTCATATTATGTATTATTTTAGTTTTTGTAAGAGGGCACGTTTAGTTTGCATAGCACGTTGGGGCGCATACTACGGCTGTCCTCTCGCTGAACATGAAAAGTATGATGCCAAACCTTCTCTCCTCTTCCCCTTGCCTCGAAGTTCCATAGATTCAATGACTTTGCCGATTCGCCGTTCCTGGATTTCGTCTTTAAACGGATGCAATAAAACTTTAAACAAAACTGTTCACTATTATGTATTTCGTGTATCACATGAGTCCTAAAATTAGTAGATTTCTATAAGGCGAAAATGAGAGTTCTAAAAAAAGAAAGATAAAGAAAGAGAGTGCAAGTGTGACGTCACTGTTGAACTCGGCGACTCAGATCACGTGCGCGTTATATTTGCATCCCAGGACGGGCTGATCACGGCAGGTTGTATCGATTAATTGACCGTTTAATCGATGTGCGTGATAAATCTGCGTACCCAAATCGCAACGTGGCCAGCATAAAATTTTAGTCGATTGTTCCGATAACACTACCCGGTGACGAAATGATACACGTGAGCAGGTGTGGTCTAAGCATCCGCTATAGTTATTAGAGCTATCGGGACGATCTACTAGAACTCCATAGTATCGTTCACGGAGGCCGCCATGCTACGCTTTACAGTCATAAAATGAGACATAACGCAACCACGCGTCGTGAACAGGAGGGCAGCGCATCTTAGAAACACGCCATTAAACCTTTTTTTTTTTTTTTTTTTAATAACAAACAAACCTTTAAATTCGCCACCCTGCATAAATAACGGGAATGACGATCACCATGTGCTGTATGCTCAACGTTGGCGGTTAAAAGCAATTTTACGGTAGCCCAAAACTGAAACTTCTAAGCTCGTTCAAGTTCCGCCTATAAGGAATAAAGTGCTAGTATAAAAAAAAGGGACTTTCGCGTAGTAAATTTCGTAAAAAAAAAAAAGAAAAATACGTCGCGACATCTAATGCAGCACCGCGTGCAAAGTAAGGCTTATAAATACCGCATTGGGGCTTCATAAAACTGTCGGTGGACAAGCTTTATTTATTTATTGTTGTTACCCTATTTCTGCCTCGTCATCCCCCGGTTCCGAAACTGTTCATAAAACGGGATGGGGAAAGTCGCCGCGCGCTCGACTTAAATCTCGGATTAAGGAAACATCCCCAAATCCCCGCGACGACAGCACCCCTGTAGTAATCCCGGAGCAGCCGGATAGTATCGGTACCTCTCCCCAAAATGGCAACCCCCCTCCCCCTCCTCTTTTTGGCCCTCCCTCCATCCATGGTTCGTATGAAAACAAAAAGATGCTTTGCACGGCGCAGGTCACGCGCCGGGTTATAAATAACACTTAGCAACCGGCTATGCTGCCACCTTCGCTGCTGCCGCCACTACCGTGGTCCCCATAACCACTCAATGCCGCCGCCGAGCATCGCCTTTGTCGCTGCGTCCATAAATAAGAGGTGTTCTTCGGCGGCCGAGTTTATCGGTGGATGTTTGGCGGCCCGTTGCTGCTCGTCGTGAAATTGTGCTGATTCATGGGGCCCGTAAAAAGGCGAGAGCGCGAGGGAATGTGCCTTTGTTCGGGTGGTAGCTGCTTCACGGCTGCATTGGCTCTCTGAAGCTCTCTGGACGCATGAAATTGGTTTCGCGGTCGATCTTGTTCGTTATTATGTGTTACTGGGTGATTTCAGATCAGATCGACCAAAGGATGGCTAGTCGACATTTTCAAATCAACTGATGTTTTTATATGTTATTGTCTAGTGTCTGGTATGAACGAATCCAAACTTAGTTTTGACTAGAAAAAATACTTGGGGACAGGAAAAATCGTAAGGCATGAGGTGGTGGACAGTTGCATTAACGCGCACTGATGGAGGGGGCCCGTTTGAGAGTGAATAACTAAAGCGATAACATTAGGAGAACTCTAATACGTTTTAGGCGCAAACTATGGGTATAGCTTGCTTGTAATATAAAGTAATCATATTTATTTAAAATTTATTTATTTTTCTAAAAATTGACAAACATGCCTGCTCGAACGACAAATGGCAAACTTTGGAGGTCTGTATCTCATGAAATAATTTAATCATTATGATATAATTTGCAGATATTATTCTACTAATATATAGCTAATATTTAAAAAATAACTAAGGTATCTGTGTGATGCAATAGTTAGGATATATTTAGTCAAACATGGAAAAAAATCAAACAAAGAAAAATTCCGATGCGGATAAAGAAAAACACCACCCTCGATTTTTTTTTTTAAATTTAGGTAACCTGTTATACTCTATTTCGGCATTCATTTCCATTAAAAACATGTTGCATCATTTTATTGAGAAAGAAGATACAACTCCCCAAAGTAGGGTCCTTTTTCAAAGCCTACACTTAGCACTGTTTTATACAAGAACTGACTCTAAGTTCCAGTTTCATGAAACCAACACACATCTTTTATATATTTTTATTCAGATGAGGCCAATTATAACTAAATAAATCGTTCACACACTTAAAGTAAGGAGAAACTACTGTGTACAAAGAGGTATCATATTACGGACTAGTGATCCGAGAAAAGATCATGCAGCCATCGGCCACTAGGAACTTTGCTTACTTTATTCTCCTGCGACACTATATGCTATTCCCTCTTCCGCTCTACCTTCATCTCTCTCTCTCTCTCTCTCTCTCTCTCTCTCTCTCATATATATCCCTGATATATATCCAGAACAAAAACATGTTCAAGCATTCCCTTTCTGCGTGGTAGTGTTCTGTGGCTAGCAAAAATCATTTCCTCGCTAAGCTCACGATTATGGCAAAATAGTTGCCGGAAACCGCAGACGACACTCGTCGCTAGTTCTGGCAAAACGGCCTATACAATCTTTTTTTCGCATTTCCCCGCTCGCTGTCAAGGACAAGGGGGTTCGCTTCAACCAGCAAAACATGGCCGCCGACGCCTGTTTACTGAGCAGTCATGCCTGTCACCATCTCACTCGCTGGCGTCATGGGCGATAATATCAGGCACAAAGGGGCACACCAACCGGCAGCATTATCCCCAAATACTCGAGCCTCGCGTAAATACATAGAGTGTAAACGCTGTCGCCATGTTATCGTAGTAAGACCGCCCCCCCCCCCCCTCCCCCAACGGGGGACTGCAGTACGCGACGGCGTACTAACACAACGGCGACGATATCAACATCGCGGGCTCCGAATTTTCCCATAGTTCTACTCCACGGGCATTTCTCGAAACGCTTGATATTGTGTACGCCCGCCTGGAAGGATTTCAGGCGCGTAGTTAAGATAAGGCGGTTCTCCGCGGCAAAAGAAAGCAATTTCACAAAAGCTTAAAAGCGGCGGCGACGCGTGTGCGGTGAACGCTTGTAGTTTTGGTGTAGACAGGGTGTGTGTGTTCTCGTTGTTGACACCAGCCGGCGATAAGGCACTGCAGGCGGTAGCTCAGTACAGCAAGGGCTAATCCGAGTGACCATCAACGTAACCCCACCGCCAACCCCTCGCGAACCGGTCGCCGACATGGCTCAGGCTGTGTCATGAACCACGTGGTAGAAGCTCGGGTGCTTTCATATCAGCGCGTGGAGGGACGACAGTGCGATTCCGGAAAGTCTTTTTCGAAGGCCGCTGACCACAATTTTTTGTCTGGAGACTTTCCCTCTTTCTTCCTTTGACGTGGATCAAGCTTTGCCGACAGCCTCAGTTGTGACCTCTCTTTTCAAATGTACGTTTGCAGTGAGTGAGCTCCTCAGCCTCGGACTTGTCACTTGTGCACCCAGTAGTTCTTTCACTTGGCAATTATATGCCATCAGTTGGGGTTTAATTTCTATTATTTATGTATACATTATGAAGACGTCCTGGAGCTCCGAACGAGTGTTTTGTGCAGATTACTTTTGCAAACACAAAAAGACTATACCAAAGCAGCGGAATTTTCGAAGTGTTGGCGAGTTGGACCTAAACTCGTTGAAGCAAATTCTTCCGCCTGACTGTTCCACCAAAGTGAGTGCGACGGACTACCTGTGCTACCATTGCTTCATGCACATCACTAAGCAGATCTCGATGCGAAGCTCAGAGCAGTGCCCTGGCATATTTGTGCCAGCTGAAGAAGCAATTGAAGATCTAAATCGCAGCATACTACCTGCAGGTGTGTCGCCGCTGAGACAACCAAGCGTCGTAAGAAGTCGGGACAGGCCTGCCTATGTCAAGAGAAAGCAGACAGAACTGGAGCAGGTTGCTGTCAAGAATATACGCTCAAGGCTACGTATTGCGTACGACAGGGACGCACCATCGGGGTCGTCCGAACCAACATGCTCCACATGCACTGAGTGGGTGGACAACTTTTGGCAGGCCTTTGAAACCGCCACCTCTCTCCGGGAACGTTGTCAACGGCTTACACTCCTGCCGTCAACACTGACGAAGAATGAGGTTCAAAAGATGATTCCACAGGCCTCAATGTACCTCATCAGTAAATCCCGAAAACTCAAGGAAAAGCATGGCGTGTGGTATGAGCCGGATCCTTACACGACGTGCAAGGTGAGCCCTGAGAACCTGTCTGCTGCCCTAGAGTGTTCGCGCCAAAGTCCCAATCAGAAGGACGTCATCTCTGTCATGCTCAACGGAGAGAAAACGTTCGTGCCAAAGCGCTTCATGACACGCTCAATACGAGAGGCCTTCCGTATATACAAAGACAAGCATCCCGATTCCGGCGTTGGGCTAACGAAATTTTATTCGTTGCGCCCTAGATGGGTCCAATGTGTTCCACACCAGGAAGTGTGCGTTTGTGTGCGCTGCGCCAATTATTATCTTTGTATTGCCGCTCTAGAGAACGTTACAGGCTCAACATTCAACACTGGTGAAATGAACTCGGCATTTCTGTGCGACTCAGCAACAGAACTGTGCCTTCAAGGAGACTGTGATCACTGCCCAAAAGGCCAGTTTCTTACACTTCAGGAACTTGATATCCCGGAGGATGAAGAGATTGTGCTTGCAACATGGGAGTCCGGCGACCTTGTGAAAAAAACTTTGGAACCTGAGACTTTTCTAAAAGTCATCCAAGTGACGGTTGGAAGTTGGGTACTTCACAACCATATCCGGCAAACGCAAGGTAAAGCGATCTACGATGAAAAACAGTGCATGCAACGCGGGAGCATTGTCTTTCATTTTGACTTTGCTGAAAACTGGACCATCGTGCTTCCTGACGAAGTGCAAGCATATCACTGAAAAAAAAAAACAAGTTTCGATATTTACATGTGTAGTGACGACAAGAAAATCTACAAACAGCGTTGCCATCATCAGTGAGGACCTGTGTCACGACGCCGCTCACGCTTGCTCGGCTCTAAAAAAAAGTGAAGGAGTGGGTTGAAGACAACGTTGCGGTATACTCGTACGTGACGTACGTAAGTGACGGCGCCGCCAGTCATTTCAAGAATCGCTACCAGCTTCACCAATTTGCAAAGGACGATTGCCCACAAGCCCAGTGGTTATTTTCTGCATCTGGACATGGGAAAAATGCATGTGACGGAGTTGGCGGACTCGTGAAGCACCAGGCCACGCTGAACAACCTGAGAGAACGTTCAGTAAGCGCAATTCAGACGGCCAGGACAATGGTGAGCGTTCTATCAAAGAAACTGAAAGGCGTGCATCTTGTATATCTGGACGAAAATGAGGTTGTTCGGTATCGTGAACAAAAAAAAAAAAAGAAGAGTGGCTGACGGTGCGCGCCTTCCCTGGCATTCAGTCTTGGCACGCGTGGCGGCTCAGCAAGTCATCAACAGAAGGGACCTGTGACGTATATGTAGCACGGACAGTCGGATCTGCTTGGAAGCAACTTTATTAAATGGGTACAGCGAGGAAAACCTTAGCGTAAAGTGCCGAATTTGATTTCCCAAGGACTGCTCATTTTGAATGCAGGGACATCTTATTTATCACATTTTTCTTCACGGGGTATTTAACCTACTGTTTTTGTTGGTGGTTACTAATAATTTTTATCTGATCACTATAAAAAAAATCCCAAAATGTTATCCTCGAGCAGGATAAAATATATCGGCTTGCCACGATTCATTCATACACCGAGAGCATCGAAGCTGCTCCAGTTAGGCACTATGGCATCCGTCACCTGAAATTGTTTGTAATCGTAAATACACAGCCAACCTAAATATCTTACTATTATATCTTTGTTTTTGTGTGTGGAAGTAAAGTTATTTATTTTACTCTAGATGTAAAATATACCGGAAGGTACACCTTCACACTGCATCATCTTTTCTCAAATCATTAGTCTCTAATATGATACCACTTTGTACGCTTATGTAAAATGCTGTATATAGTTTCTCCTCCCTTTTACTGTGTGACCGATCGCTCTTTTTATCAATGACCTCATCTGAATAAATGTATATAAAAGATTTGTGCAAGTTTCATGAAACTGGAACTCAGAGTCACTTCTTGTATAGGACACTGCTAAGTGTAGGCTTTGAAAAAGGACCCTACTTTGGGGAGTTGTTTCTTCTTTCACAGTGCAATGATGCAACATGTTTTTAATAGAAATGAATGCCGAAATAGAGTATAACAGGGTACCCAAATTTAAAAAAAAATCGAAGGTGGTGTTTTTTTTTTATTCGCATTGGAATTTTCCTTTGTTTGATTTTTTCCCCATGTTTGCCTAAATATATTGTAACTATTGTGTCACTCAGATACCTTATTTATTTTTTCAATAATAGCCATATATTAGTAAAATAATGTCTGCAAGTTATGTAATAATGATTAATTTATTTCATGAGATACAGATTTCCAAAGTTTGCCATTTGTCGTTCGAGCAGGCATGTTTGGCAATTTTTAGAAAACTAAATAAATTTTTAATAAATATTATTACTTTATATTACAAGCAAGTTGTATCCATAGTTTGTTTGTAAAAAGTTTTAAAATTCTCCTAATTTTATTGTTTTAATTATTCACTTTCAAACTTGCCCCCTCCATCAGTGCGCGTTATTGCAACTGTCCACCTCTCCCTGCCTTACGATTTTTCTTGTCTCCAAATTTTTTTTCTGGTCAAAACTAAGTGTGGATTCGTTTATACCAGACACTAGACAATGTCATATAAAAACATCAGTTGATTTAAAAATGTCGACCAGCCACCCTTTGGTCGATCTTATCTGAAATCACCCTACTATGACTGCAACGACGATGCATTGTGCAGTCGTTATTGCGGTTTTTGTTTTTTTACGAAACAGGTTAATTGCATATTGTACTCTATACATCCCTAAAAGCAACACGAACAACCATTCAATTACGAAAATTAAAGATATGTTTGGCAAACAAAAAAGTTATTATAATGTGTTTTAGGGTTATTGCTAGACGTCCTGTTATAATGGTATACAGGAGGCAAACTGTAAGTTTAAATAAAGCGTGAGTCGCTTTTTTGTTGAATGCGCGCTGCATTGGGAAAACTTACGCGACCGATGTTTTAGTGCACGAAAGTATCTTGACTGTCATAACGAAGGCAACAAAAAAGCTGGGAGCTGCTTCGGTGACAGGTAACTTTTTCGTTCACCAACCGACTCGACTGGACAGCTTAATGTCGTGCACTTTACTTGTTTTTTTTCATTTTGTTTTACAAGTAAAGTCAACCAATATGTTCGTCGAATCAAATGTAACGAGAAGATGGTGCTTTTCAGATTGTACTGGTGTTGTACTCCACCATTTTTGTTACGAAAATCTCGCGCTCCAAAAGAACGCGCTTTGCTCGTATAGACCACAAAGTGTGTTCTCTCACATTTCAACGTTCCCACGCCAATCGCCTTCAATCGTTACCTCACTTAAAGGGGCCATGAAACGAATTTTGGGCTGGGATAAAGGATTTTAAATTGGGACTTTACTAATCGCATATCGTTTAGCTGGCCAAAAGGAAGAGGGTAGAAAGTCAAAAGCCAGCTTTTCGGTACGAACATTTGAAAACCATAGCGGACTATTTTGTACCTTCTTTTCTTCGAAAACTCTTAGCCTTTTCACTATGATACATCCGCGGTTCCCAAAGCGCGTCAGCGGTGCCAACCTGACGTCAGCCGAGCCCAGCTCACGCATTGGACACGAGAACTGCATCACACGGACGTATGCGCTAGTCAACAATAAATCCGTCGACGAATATTCGGATTCGCGTTCGTGACCAATGAGTTCCCTGACGGAACTTATCGTCACTGGCGAATGACAAGTTCTATGGTGTGCATAAAAAGCACGATGAAAGCTAGAAGTCATCGCACCGGTGCCAAAGAATGTCAGGACGACGTGATTTTACAATTCGCATTTGAGTTGAGGATTAAAGCTAAGGAGGAAGAAGTAGGAAAATTGTTTCATGACCCCTTTAATCTTCGTACTTTGGCTCGCGACGACGAAGTCGACCGACCTGGTAAATCCATCGAGCGCAATCTACGAGCAAAGTCGACACACTCGATGAGTCGGCGACTTCGTTCACGCTATTTCCCTCGAAACGAACGCCGTCGGAAAGCCATGGCGTCTGCACGCGGACGCCAGGCTCTTTACCCCTGTTTCACCTTACTATGAACTGCGGAGGACCCTTCTAGCCACCTTAAGCCAATCCAATCCAGCGTGACTGTCCCGTGGCCTTCGAGATGTGCGCAGCGTAGGCGTGGAACGCCTTGTCACGTGATTCGTACACGGCGTGGGATTGGCCGGGATGGTTCGCAGCGTACGCTTGCGGTCCAACGCGAAGCGAAAGGAAGTATGGACACGGAAACTCGGGGTCCGTACCACGCGTCGGCAGAATCCCCACGAGCCCGAAGTCCACAAAGGTCTTCTTCCCCCGTGTTTGCATGCGAATCGAGCTACGCTTGCAATATGGCGCCTGCTTTTCCTTTTTTTTTTTTCTCTTTGTCTCTCACTTTGGCTAGCTTTCCTTTGTCTCTTTCTTCGCTCTCGGCGCATTCCCCCTCCGAAGCTACCTTTTGTGCCGTGTGTTGACACGGGCCGGGGCCCGCACGGTTTGCCCTGCCTGATTGCACTTGCTCCGCCTAGGTTACCTTACCGGCGGTGTTACGTTACCGTTGAAAGCGGGGAGCATCCACGCATGGTCGACTTAATGAGACTCGGTTACTGAGACGGCTGACGGGCACGGGGGGTTCACCTTTCTAAGCTCGCCGTGCAGTTACAGTATACGCTAACGTCGCGTTGCGTGAAACCAAAACGCTTGCCTGCCTGGCCCACCTTGCCTATGCGGAACACAAGTTCGTCTGCTTCTTGCAATGGGTTCGCAATGACATCAGAACGCCGAGCTCTGAGTGGCTCCGATTCGAAGGATAGTGGGTAGACACCAAGGAAGCCTAGCCATGCAGCTAGCATTGAGGTCTACCCACTATCCTTTCAATGAGAGCCAATCAGAAATCGGCGTTCTCACGTCGCCGCAACCCCTGAGCAAGAAGGGGACAAACTTGGGTTCCGCATAATCGCTGACAGAGTGAGAATGGTAAGGGTTTATTTCAGAGGCTCGGCCTTCAGCACGCGCACGTTGCTTTCCGTCGTGCATCAGCTGCGCCCGCACGCTCCCGGAGCACCAAAGAGGGTACGAAGCTCGCGCTGGAGGAGGCAACAACCGAAGAGCCTCCCTCCCTGTAGTTCTCATCACGTCAGTGATATAGCGTTCAATCGATACACCCCCGTCAAGTCGACCGATCTCAATGCGTCAACCGACGGCGACGTTCTAGCGGCCACTTCGTCCGCCAGCCCCTCCGAAAAAGCAGTCGCCGAGTCGTCACTTGCTCGAGGAGCACGACGAGCTACCCACTGCCGCCTCATATCCCTCCATCTGGACCCCGAGTGTTCGAGCGACGAGCTCCGGGCGGGAGGCGAAAGCTGATACGAGGGAACCCTGGAAGCCTCCCGGAGTCTCGGCGAGCGCGGTCCGGGGACCCGCTAACGAATGGGGACGCTTATTCGATGCGACAGCACTCACTGCGCCCCGGAGATCTCCGAGTCCCTGACTGCCCACGCTATACCACTTAGAAGACAAGGCCTGCTCATGACGTCATCGTGGGTGGACCCCCGACCCGCAACGAGCGGCACACACTCTGAAGCTAAACGAGAAGTGCCGCAAAGACGCGTCCACCTCGGCGTCTTCGGGTATTCCCGTCGCGCTCGTTGGAAGACGCTGTAAGAAGCGCTGTCGGTGATACTGACGCAAGCCAGGCCGCGCTGTGTGAATCCAGTAGAGTATGACGTTGTGGGGGGGGGGGGGTCTTCGGGAAATCTACAGGCCCAACGCCGGAAGCTTCTCTCTCGCGAGGGCTGTTTAGAAGAGGGCGGCTGAGCCGGACACCTTTTTCAAGCAGTCGGCGTGGACTAGTCTCTAAAATGGTGGTGGAGGGGGATCTAGAATTAAGCATCAGTGCCGGTAGTCGGAAGAAAGAAAAAAATAAGGGTGGAGGACAAAAGGAGATGTAAAAGAGGAAAAGGACACTGGCGTTGAAAATGTGCCGCTGCGCGCAGTGACGTTAAAACTTTCGAAAGAAGAACAGTGGAAATCAAAGTGATGAGATAAAACGTTGAGCACGATTATACATTTCAGCTCATTTTCAAGAAACTGGGTCGTCGTGGGTTCATTGTTAGCCAAGAGAGAAAGAACACAAAACCCATACGGCATTGCATATCGCTCCTCGCGCTGAGCCCTGAAAAGGTTCCGTGGAAGAAGCGACGTTCGGTTGTTGTTTACTTTGTAATCAAAATAAAAAAAAGTCAAGTTATAAATGGTACTAGCGTTTAAGGTGATAGGGTCTCTTTCACGTCCTATGAGGTAATAGGAAAGAAAAAAGGTTGTAGGAATCCTCTTGACCTGTCTCGAAGAATGATATAACGCACTGGTTCAACGACACATAGACCTTTAATGATCGTCATCGCCCGCCCCGCGATCCCAGGAGCCACCGCGAATACGCTGCGACGGCCTCTTATCAGCGGCGGGGTGCCGTCCGTGTGGTCAATAGACCCCTCTCGACTTCAGCGTGCCGATTATTTGAAGGTCGGAACCCTTGCATAACGGCGGAACCACTAACATTGTGGAATGTGCAAGTCATTCCATGAAATAGTGAACGTCGGCCGTGCGGTCAACGCTGGGAGCCGACGAGCCGATCAAACAGCGTCGGAAGTGACCCGTCACTGCGCTCATCACCTTTTTTTGTGGGTGTGTCTCTTCTTCTACTCCAAACAGACGCATAGTGTGCCGTGACGTTGCGGTTTTTTTTTCGCCTTTATGCAGGGATTTTACAGCTGCCAACAGACGGCAGTATTTCGAAAGAAGTCTATTGCCTTTGGCCCCCTCGCAGTGGGAGCAAAGGCAAGTCGGACTCTACCAACTGCCTTAGCGAAGCCTGTGTCTTCCATTCCTAGACTTCCATCATCTCTGACACACTTCGATCATCTTTTCACTCCAGGACTAGGCCGAGTCAAGGGAGTCACCTGTAAGATAAAGGTCCGTTCCTCTGTCACTCCTGTTAAACATCGTATGAGACGTATTCCTCAAGCTGCTCGACAACAAGTTTCTGACGAGATTAAACGTCTTGAGGAAGCTGGAGTAATCGAACGCATTAATGCCTCAGAATGGGTGTCACCGATAGTAGTCGTCCAGAAGAAGGACGGCAGTATCCGCATGTGTGTTGACCTTCGTGAAGCGAACAAAGCGGTCGTAATCGACAGCTACCCGCTTCCACACATTGAAGAGTTGCTCAACGCCCTACATGGAGCGCAGCGTTTTTCCAAATTAGATCTCGCTGCCGCATACCATCAAGTCCCATTACACCCGGATAGTCGGGATTTGACAGCGTTTATTACGCATGAAGGACTGTTTCGCTTTAAGCGAGTGTGTTTTGGATTAGCCTCAGCGCCAGCCACATTTCAGCAGATGATGGCGAAGATATTACAGGGCTGCAAAGGAGTGCTTTTCTACCTCGATGATGTGGTTGTCTACGGTAAGAACCAGCAGGAGCACCTGGAACGCCTGAAAGAAGTGCTCGTGCGCATATCTGAGGCTGGTATGAAACTCAACAACAAATGTGTGTTTGACGTAGGAGAAATTTCGTTCTTGGGGCACAAAGTTAGTGCTGCGGGGATTTCACCCCTTCAAAACAAAGTCGACGCTATTCGTGCGGCACCCATTCCCACGGACCTAAAGCAGTTGCGGTCATTCCTAGGAATGGTTGAATATTATTCACGCTTTATACCGCGCCTGGCTTCTGAAGTGGAACCGCTTCGAACGTACTTGAGGAAGGACACCCCGTTCATCTGGGACCAGGCAGCAGATCGAAGTTTCAATCGGGTGAAAACGCTGCTGTCCTCTGCAAGAACGTTAAAGATGTTTGACCCAGAGCTGCCTATCATCGTAGCTACGGATGCTTCAGCTTATGGGATTGGAGCAGTGTTGCAGCAGCTTCACGGACAAGACATTCACCCAATTGCTTTCGCATCACGAACGCTGACTGCCGCAGAAAGGAAGTACTCTTCGGGTGAACGAGAGGCCCTTGCGTGTCTGTGGGCCTGTGAAAAATGGCACCCATATCTCTGGGGTCGCCAATTCACTCTGCGCACAGACCATCAAGCTCTCGTCGCTCTTTTGGCCACAAGAGGGACCGGACATCGCCCACTCCGGATCACTCGGTGGTCGACCCGGTTGCTGAACTATAACTTTCAAGTACAGTACCAGCGTGGCGCAGAGAATCAAGTAGCTGACGCTCTCTCCAGACTTCCGGTACCGGAAGATGAGGGAGGGACAGCATTTGACGAGCAGATTGTGTCTTTCACCGCTCTGAACGACGAATGCATATCAAAAGCTCAACTCCAACAGGAAACGGCGGATGACCCCCAGCTGACTGTAGTGATGTCTTATGTCATGTCGGAATGGCCACCATCTAGGGCGTTGTCTTCCGACGAAGCCATCTTCCACGCCACTAAAGAGACACTCTCTGTACACGACGGTCTCCTGCTGCGCGGGGAACAGTTCGTCGTTCCTACCAGTATGAGAAATGCTCTCATCGGCCGAGCACACGAGGGCCACCCTGGCATCGTCAGGACGCAGACTCGCCTTCGCGAACTATATTGGTGGCCCCGCATGAATGCGGAGGTGAAAATGGCAGTCCAAGCCTGCGGTGTTTGTAGCTCGGCTGACAAGAGTGCAAAGACATCGCCAACACCTTTGCAACCCGTGCCCTTGCCAGAGCGACCATGGTCAAAGCTCGGCATCGACATCGTTGGCCCATTTGAAGCTTCGCCACCAGCGTATCGGTACTGCATCACGCTCGTGGATTATTTTTCAAAGTGGCCTGAAGTCCATTTTTGCTCCAACGTCACGACAAGCACGGTGACCGGTTTCCTGAAGCTCGTCTTTTCTCGGGAAGGATACCCCGACACCATTGTGTCTGACAATGGACCTCAATTTTCTTCTGCAGAATTCGAGAGCTTCCTGGCTAAGCGAGGTATTAACCATCACCTGGTCTCTGTGTATTATCCACAAGCGAACGGGCAAGTAGAACGATTTAATCGTACCTTCAAGTCGTTCTTACAGTGTGCTGCACTAGAGAAGCGTCCAATCCACTCTGCCGTTCTGGATTACTTGTGCGTGTATCGTTGTACGCCGCACGCAACGACAGAACTGTCTCCTGCGGTTCTGCTACATGGACGCAAGCCACGCAACCGGCTTCACATCATTGGCCTTTCTCCATCGCAGTTCTTGAAGAACCCATTTGAGGAGCTGCAGCGTCTGCGGTGCCGAGTGCAGCGGGGACAAGAGCACAGCAAGCGCTACACAGACAGACGGCGAGCTGCCAAAGTTCCGACATTCCAGGTCGGCGGATGGGTGCGCGTCAGGAAGCCAGGAAAGGTAAAGAAGGGAGACCAAGCTTTTGGTCCGGCAATGAAAATTGTGGAGCGTGTCGGTCGATGGACCTTCAAGCTTCAGGACGGTCGGATCTGGAACGCCTCCAAGCTTACAGCGGCAACGGCTCCACCTGGCCCAGATAACGTTGAGAAGTCGTCGCAAGCAACGACACAGTCTTTTGAGCGCCTTCGTACACAGGGAATTCTCAGAAAGACCTCTAGAAGCCAGCGTCCTCATCATGAGTGGCGGCCAAACAGATTAAAGCAGGCTACTCAGTGGCAGCAGCAGCAGCTAAGGCCACATACGCCTCCGCCTTTTCCACCTCCACGGGGACAAGATGAGGATGGAGACGAAGCGTGCCCAGGTAGTCCAACCGGTCTTTTTGACTCTCGACAGGGTGCCGTGACGGTGCCACCAAGTACACACCAAAGAGTGAGGTTGCCACCGGAAATTCCCGTTCCCTCAGTGGATGCTACAATTCCCCCAGTGCCAGTTTCCGTTCCCCCAGTGGAGGAGCTTCGGCGATCGACCCGAACTCGCCGACCACCGGTTCGGTTTAGAGATCTGAGTCTCTGACCCGCGGTGACAGACGTGACAGTTGACTATATTTGTCTTGGGGCGAAGAGAAGTTTACATATTTCTTTAACGCTTATTATCCGAAGTGCAATTTATTGCTGGAATTCTGTAAATAACTTGCCGTAGTTTTGTAAATAAGTTGCTGGAATTCTGTAAATAACTTGCCGTAGTTTCGTAAATAACTTGCTGGAATTCTGTAAAAAGAAACTTTCTGACAGTGTTATTTGAGATATTGTGTACAAGAGTATGAGTGTTGAGTGCGAATGCTTTAAAAATAGCCTAGACTAAGAGTCTGATAATGAATGCTTAACTTGAATTTCTTTTGAATTATGATTTGTGCATCTTTGCTTTGTATGTATAATATCTATGACTGGCTTTGTTATGTGCATTTGGTATAGTCGTTTTTTTCTCCAAAAGGGGAGGGGGGAAAATGTTGTGTTCTGCTATTTCTCTTTCACTTCTTCTTCTATGTATTGCCCTACCTATCTCACTTTAAGAATCCTATCCTCTTTCTTCTCTTCTTTTCTATGACATAAAAGCAGTTCATCACGAGGCACCGGACGAGATGGTCGTTCTTTCATAGCGGTACGCTTGCTGCTGAATTCTACACCACTGACAATTTGGCAGGCGGGCTACCTGGGCCAACGCTTTGAATCCCTAGGTTGCCCACAACGTAGAAGGCGATACCCGCCCCTGCTTGTTTCTATCTGTATGAGCGTGATACAGACGTGTGGTCGTGCATCACTACTGTGTTCATAGACGGAAAGTTTTCAATTTCTCGGAAAGGAAGAGGGGGGGGGGGGGGGGGGGGGGGGGACCAAGGGGAAGGTATTTGTATTTGCCTTCCTGGAGGAACTCTTCTGGGGGAAAGGAGAGCCCTGCCCCTTCTGGCTAATTTCAGCGGGGGGGAGGGGGGGGGGGGGGGGGCTTTGAGCATCTTTTTGTAGTCGGCGCCTATGCGTTATCTACGTTAAAGACCCCAGGCAAGCAGTTGCTAAACTACTGATCACAGCGTGAACCAGTGTCGCCATACAAGGGCGACTTGATCTGGCGCTCTCTGAACACTTTCATATAAAAAGATAAACCTAGAGAAAGAAAGGCTATTGAAGAACAACTCTAAATAATATTTGGGTCTTTCAAGTCGAGCAGAGAGGGGTGGAGAAGACAGTGCGGTTTCCGAGCACATTGTGTGCTTTCAGATCTCTGCTGGTATGAAAGACACCACTCCGCGAGCGCTATACCTTTTCGATGATGATAACCAGGGCACGTGACGCCTGGCCTGTTCCGAAGCCCGAGCCTGCCCGAGCATCCGACCAGAGCGTGCCTGGCGTGCCGCTGATGGCCCGGCGAGCGCGCACCCCCGGAGCAGTAGCCGCTCGCCAAAAGCACTCAGCGATGCAGCCCTACCCCGGCCTTTGCAACCAGCGGACTATCAAGCTGCCATCGTCCGTCTTCCTGCTGCCCCAAGACGTGCGATCGAAGGGCTCAAGTCCGCAGGGACCTAAAGGTTCCGCAGGCGAGGCCCGCAGCCAGCCCGTCGCACTGCCGTCGCGTCCGTTGCTGCCCTGGATGCAAGTGATGTACCGTGGTCGCCTGGACAACAGAGACCTTAGTCCTGGTGCCACAGCGGCCTCCGTGAAACGTATTCAGCGAAAGCACCGGCTCCTGCCGGCGGTCCTGGTGGACGTGAGCGCTGCAGCTGCTGCATATTACGCGGCTGGCGCCTACAGATGGCAGCACAGGGAAGGGGCCCTCTTGCTCTGCAAAGGAATTGCGGTGGAGCCGTTGTTCTTTCATCAGGTATCCTCTGGTTCCCATGAATCCCTATACTTTATTTTGCAAGAAGAAATAACCTTTCATAATCTAAAACGAATTTGGAGAGCTAAAAAGCGAGAAGCGTTGCTATACATAACTTGCACTTGACATCGTCGCACCATGCTGGTGGTCATTCCTACTTGTTCCTGAGGGGAAAGACAAATTATCTGGTTAGCAATAAATGCTGCAAAAGGTATGCACTCAGCAGCAAGGCCGCCAAAATGGTAGCCGATTTGACGTCAGTGCAAGCTGTGTATACGGCCTTCTTTGGCCATACTTGCCATGTCAATAGGGGCTATTCCACGTGGTCAGCTTGCAACCAAGACCTTTTCTTTCAGAATACGTAAAAATGGTGTTGTTGTTTTTCACGCTTTTCCTCGTTCCTTGCATGACAGTTTGTATGTATACCCTTAGCATTATACTGCCAGCGGCATGTGTCAAAAAAGCTTTCTGTACGTATTATGCTATTGCGGTAGTCAACTTATTAGGCACCAATCGCGTCTATTTAGAACCAAAGCTTGGACAAATTTGCTTTTACTGCATGGGCATTAGTACCGCCATGACAGAAAAAAAGCTAACGGCGTCCGTCTGCGGTCAAAACAGTGGAAAGGGAAGCGCGCTGCGTAGAGGCAACTCCGCCTAGAAGTGAAGGCCGCAGTAGTGCTGACATTTTTGCGTCACCAGCAAAAGCTGGGCACAGGTTGGAAACGAGTGCTGTACCAGCGCTCGGCATCGAGTCAGGTTCGAGCCGAACATTGACGCAATCGTCGTGCCCAATCTGTGACCAGCGTTGGCCTTCGCTGATGACAACATCTCTATGAGCAGTATGGCTTTGTTATCTAGGAGGTGTTGGTAAAGGGGAGGAGAGTAATGAAGGACGAGACAGGGGTGACGTCACGAGGCGGAAGCCAATGCGCGCGCGGATGCTGGTACGAGCCTGAACTTTCAGGCGTGCGGAGCGCGTATGCCTTGGTCTGTGCTACAAAATGGAGTGTGAACCAAGTGCTAGCGTTGGTCCAAGTAGGCGGCAAAAGAAGAAGGATTGTGACGAAGGAGGTGGGCTGCCGAAACCGGTGAATAGCGAAAGCAGCGGATCATTCCCTAAAGGCCCATTCGCACATTTGCAGCCGAGTACGACCTATTGAGACAACACCGGTTTTTAATCCCATTGCAACGTCTTAGGACCGGATGCCCTGCTGCGGAGCTGGACCTAAGCCGTCGCAAGAGGTTTAAAGGAGCTGTGCAACGATATTCAATCGGAATGTTTTTCTCTCTACACGAGCTTACTGGCACACCTGGGACTCAAGGATACTCACACGCAACGCCATTGGCCAAGAAACTCTTTTGTTGCGGTGTAATTTCAAGGACAAAAGCGATCATTCTCATTCAATCTCTCCTTTGCAAAATTTGATGACGTAACTCGGGGATCGCAGTACACCCAAGTGACGATATTTGAATGCGGTTCATAGATTGGACCCGAGCATTGCGTGGGCACTCGATTTGGACTCGTCATAATTACTAGCTCGAGAAGTATTCGGGTTGTGACCCGTGTCCAATCGCTGCAACGGCGACAACAGCCGAGCCATAACAGTGTCTGGAACTCAGCGCGTGTCCTGCGCTTTGCCAACCCCAGCGCGTGGCTATGATCAACACTGGCGGCATATAATCGGCTCCAGATCACGTGGCCGCTTGTTCTGGCTGCGAGTTGAGGCGGTGAACACTGCTCGTTTTTCTTAAATTTTTTTCTGGGACTTCTATTGCGTGGGGTGAAAACGAACGCGTGTTTCATAGGTCATCAACGTTAGGGATCCATTTTAAGTGGTATTTGTGCACAGTACAAACATTCTTGCATCGCTCCATTAAAAACCGGTCTCGTCTCAGTCGGTTATAATCAGACGCAATAAATAACCTTTTTATTATCCAAAATGAATTCAGAGAGCTAAAAAGATGGAACCATTGCTATACATGACTTGCACCTGACGTCGTCGGACCATGCTGGTGGTCATTCCTACTTGTCCTTCCGGAGAAAGACAAATTCAGTGGTTAGAAATGAATGCTGCAAAAGGTAAGCACTCACGGACTGACGCAAAGGGCACGCACTGACGTATTTTACGTTGACAATTATGTCAATCGAGCACTGCTCTGCATGACATAAGGTCCAGCTTCTGCTTACCGACTTTACACCGCCATACATGACATTTCTTTTTTTTTTTTTTTTTTCAAGGCGCACGCTTAATTTTTGGGGGGATCTAAGGAATTAAGAAAAATTGGGAACGGTCTTTACCTTCAAAGTCCCCTAATGCGTGAAATGCATTATAAGACTGAATTTTAAATTTTTCTCTTCTAAATTTAGCGGGAAACTATATTGGCGCATAGTTCATGCAACGTCAGGTTACGTGACATCAATTTCCCCCACCAAATTTAACGGGGAAACTGAATTGGTGTATGGGCCACGTGACATCAAGTTTGCCGCCAAATTTAGCGGGAGAACTGAATCGGTGTTTAGTTCATGTAACGTCAATTGTTTTCCGCTAAATTTAGCGGGAAAACTGAATAGGTCTGTAGGTCCCGTGACGTCAGGATACTGACATCTAATTTCCGGCTCTATTTAGCGGGAAACTAAATTCGTGTATAGGTCACGTGAAATCAATTTCCCCGCTAAGTTTAACGGGAAATGCACGGACAGACGGGCGCACAGACAAAGTTTTTTTGTGATTGGGGGGGGGGGGGGGGGGGGGTAGCACATGGGGGCCCGTGACTTGGCAGTTTCGTGGCCGCTAAAGACGCCCATTCTGCGCATGCAGGTTCTTCAGCGGAGCCAGATCATAAGACCCAGTAATCGAGTCTGACCGACCGATCGCGTTCGGATTGCTCTTTCACTGAACATACTCCAATGCAGGCGTCTCAAGACATCGGCCCGCGGGCCAGACCCGGCCTTCGGAGACCTTTTGACGGGCCCGCGGCGGCCCGCATGGTCCTTCCATTCACGCCTGGCCCGCTGCTCATTTACACCGCTGCTACCGGCGCAACAATAACCGCGTGTAAAGCAACCGCGCCGCGAGTCTCAGCAGACTCATCGCATCTGTTCTGATTCCTAGCTGATAGAACTGTTTCATTAATATAGTGCATAAATTGCACACTGTCATGAACAGCATCACCATTCTTAGCCACCTGTGTCATGTCTAGGTAACTCTATGTTAGAATTTCTTTGAGTTCTCCTGCATACATACTAAGTGTTCCACGTCCAAACTACTGCATAGTGTAATCACCCCCCCAGTTCTGCCATTCTCGTTAGAATTTTCTGCACTTTTATTTATGCCCAGTAAGTTTTCTGCTTCACAATTACTCTCTAAAGTCAAAATTAAGCAAATACTGATTTGAAAATAAAATGTATTTCATAAACAACTTCTAGCTTCTTTTTTTTTCAATTTAACTTGAATTTTCTACTTAAACCCCACCATACCAAGTTAATTTATTGTTTGTTTTTGCCTACTCATTTTTCTGGTTTTTGAGACTGCGACAGATCCCAAATCCGGCCCCTGAGGGAAACGTTTGGAGACCCCCACTCTAATGCACCATAAAAACACAAGCCTCCCCAGCTGTTGGCTCCCTATCTATGATGGCCTGGAGTCATGTAATACTTTGTCATCGTCGTAATCTTTCTTCACAAAGGCAACAACGTAATTCACGTAGTGAGCAGTGCCCCATATGGTAATTTGCTGGTGCGTAATGAAGTCGCACCTGCAATCTGCTCTGTCACGTGGGTACAGTGGTTCGCTTGCAAACGGCGTTTTGACTTTCTTCCTGCCCAAAGGTCAAAAAAGAATATGCTCCCCTATGGTTTCACATAGTATGTATATATATTTATAATCACTCACTGTAGATAACAAGCAAAAAATGCCTGAAAAAGCACTCATTCCAATTATGCTTTGAATTTGGACAATCTCGGTATCGTTCGCCTTGTTTTATTTCTGTGGTTTTCGGTATAATAAGATCCGAGGCGAAAGTAGTAGAAGACTAATGTCAGCCCAAAAAATACGTCAGTCACGCTTCTGCCAGCCCGAGAATGTGCAAAACTTGTAATGACACGGTGCGCTTTTAAACATCAAGAACATGAATGGACTACAAACACATCATTTCTTTAAGCGTGCCTTATCCGCTCATCATCTACGTGACTTCCACAAATCATTTCAACAGCCGTCACACCATAGCTCTACCTTAGCTACAGACAATATTATAGGCGTAATCACAAAGCAAGCCCATCCCCCCCCCCCCCTTTTTTTTTTTTTCAGATAAGAATGCCTAACTGCTGAATTTTTCCTACGTCACTAAAAGAGGCCATTAGACGGTACAAATTGGACACCACTGCGACGTCAGCGTTAGGCTCGGACTCGGCTTCTCACTGATTGGACACGGGTTCGAACCAAACGATGACGCAGCATTCATACTCAATCAGCGCCCTGCGGTGGCCTCTTTTAGTAAAGCAGGAAAATCTAGCGCTAAGGCTTTCTTATCTGGGAGGTGTCAAACAACATGCTTCCCCTCCCCCGGCCTCCTTTCCCACACCACCGAAATCAGCTCAATCCCCTTGTTCTTGTCAGAAGGCACCAGCTCGGCTATCCAAGTTGGACGTTAAAAACGTCGACTGCGTTCAATAACGCTGTTTTAACGAAAGCAGAAGACCGTAAACTCAAAAGCTGGACTTCCCATTTTTAGCCCGAACTTTTAGGCGCTGTTCACAGGCGCGTAGACATGGCGTTTTCGTACCGATCCCTGCCGCTGACCCCGATAGGCTACGTCCTGTTCCAGCCCACGCATCTTATCCCCTGGGGCGATGAGCGGTCCAAGCTGACGACCGGGAGCGCCGCTCGGCATTCCACCCTCGCGCCCAGCCAAAAGCAGCAGGAACAGGACCAGAGGAAAGAGCTGCACAATCTTCAGCAGCAACAGCAGCACGGCCAGGACTGGGACCACGAAGGGACCTCGCCCCACCAGGATGACAGCACCGGGTCGAACGGACAGGTGAAGGTTTGTTGGACGCAGATTTCGTCTGGTAGTGTGAGCTTGAACCAGCGAGTTGTAGTGAGCCGTTTAACATACTACAGTTTTTATACAGGTGAAGCGCCATCAACGTTGAGCGCCATACTTCCCATTGTGAAAAATGTTTTCTTTGTTGCGCTGAAACCAGCTTAGTCGGGGAAAAGCTTTCGAGTTCTCTAAAATGTTGTACTGTCATAAACATAAAGTTTTGAGTAACCAACATCTAGTATGAAGCTGATAACAGCGAGCTTCGTAGTTTGCCTTTCACGGCATTATGAACGAGGGCAAACTTTATAAGGTGTTTTCATAAAGACAGGCCCCTTGCAGTATATGAATCGCAGACGTATTTTCTCTTACGAGTTGTATTAGCGAGAAAGCTGCTCGAAGGCCCAATCAGCTGCGCTCCACATATAGTACCAGTGCTACACTTCACGTCATCACCTCTCTGATTACTTGTAGATAGACCAGGCCACCTGCGGCTACATGAACTCTAATCAGAGAGGAAATGAAGCGAAATGGTGACTGATCTTCAAATCGGCAATGTGTCGGACCTATTGCAACGCATTGATCTAAACTTCTAAAGCATGTCTAATTTCAGCGTGTTCGTTTTTTGTTTGGTTTTGTTTCGCACCAGGGTGACGGCGACGCTCCACTGCCAGGAAACGCCACCGCATCCGTCGGTGTCGAGGGTCCTGACGTACTCCTCGAAGAGCAGGACGAAGTCGTCGCCCTCCTGGTCCAGGTGAACGAACGCCACGAGAAGCAGCTAGCTTTCGAACGAGTGCTCCAAGAGCGAGACGGTTTTTGGCGCAAGCGGCGCGTTACGCTGGGTACCAGCTCTTCAGATTCCATCGACGTCATTGTCGACGCCAGCCTTTGGCGCTCGGTCTCGGACAAGGTAGCCTACAACTCAGAGAAGAGTCCGTCTCCGGTGCCGACTTCGCAGCTCAAGCAAGCAGAGGAGGACTCCATTCAACTGTCTTCGAACTCTCGAACTTCTGATAAATCTGTGGCAGTTTCCCCCGAAGCTTGTGTTAGCAACGTTTTAGAACAAGCTGAAACTCACAACGTCGAACCTAGCCAAAGACCCGACGAAGAGAAGGTGGCTCCGCCACAAATTGTAGAAAAAGAGGATTGTCACAAACTCGTAGAGTCGCAGATTGAGAGTCAAGGTTCTTCGCACGAGGTTAAGCTGCCGAAAAGGGAGTATAGCTACAAGCCGTCATCGTACCCATACCGGGAGTACCACTCCAGCAAGCGGTACTCCGAGCGCAACAGTCAGTCGAGCGGCTCTTCGAACATCCGGTTTAATAATCAAGTGACAAACTGCACGTTAAAGAATCAAATGAACAGTCAGAAAAATATACACGTCAGCGATCGCTCCAAGAGCCGTTACATCTGCCAGTCTAATAGTCACAAAGGCCAACAAAATGATCTCAAGCAGCAGTACGAAAGTGAATACAGGGAATCTTATGACCAGGAGAATGACCAGACATTGGATAAACAACCTAACAATCGACCTATTGGCAAGCTTCAAACTCAGTCCCACGGCCATCCCGGAAATCAGTCAAACTGTCAAGCGAGAAATAAGTCCGGTCGGCAGTTCAATAGTCAGTCCAGCTATCACCCTAACAACCAGAATCGCGGCAGGTCCAACCATTATCCAAGCAGCCAGTACAACAATCAGTACAAAGATCGACCTGACAACAGGCGTGACGGACATCCAAGCAACCAGTTGGCCTGCCAGTCTAGCACATACTTGAACACTAAAAACGCCAATCGACACAACAGCCAGTCGGACAATCAGCCTCGCTGCCAGTCGAACAGATCAAATGACTCCTCCGAAAAGAACGCTCAAGAGCATCTCCATCGAACGCCCCGTAGTTCTCTGCCTTACTGTTGCCAAAACGTGAACGAAAGAGCCTGCAGCCCAGCGGATTCGAGCCCGACACCACGGGGCCACCAGAAGCAGAAACCACCACCACCGCCGCCTCCAAGACCATACTCAGCTCCGAGGCCCCTCCAGTCTGATCAGAGTAACAAGAATCACGAAAAGTCGACGACGTCTCAGCAATCGGAAGCCCAGCGTCCCAAAAGGAAAGACCGGAGGAGGAATGGTGCATCGTCAGACGGATCGCGGAAATCTGCCGTGTCCCAATCGGGGGGAACTGTGCCATTGCAACAAGAACGCACACAGGCAGTAGCTTGCAGAAAACCCATACCACTCAAGATGTTCTGGGAAAGCAGCGACATGACGATTTTTCGAAAGCGGACCTCATGATGCCACTTTCTGGTGCGCGAACTGCATTCTTCGAAGCCCTCTACACTACAGTGCTATGTAAATACGTGTCCCCATCTCGCGATAATAGCCGGAACTGTTTTTACTGTACTGTGTATACTTTGTTTGTCCACATTAAAACCAAGCAAATACAACGGCAGCAAGCCACACGATTCGTGCCTGAGTGTGGTTTACGAGCGCAAAAGAAAATATCACGCAATCCGTGGATATGCAGAACGGAGCATGACCTCGCACAAATGCAATCGCTTTGAGAATTTGTGATTACTTGCATCGTATCCGAAAAGTGACAGTGTGTGCATCGACCATCACGTGCAGATTCCAACGGGTTTATTAGAATTGATCGACCGCCACTTAATCGAAACAAGTTTTAGAGAACAGGCTCGTTTTATCGAACCTCAGTTTAGAGAAATGCCGCTAATGTGGCGTTTCCCAAGTGTCATGCTAACGCATTCCCAAAGAATCCAGCAATGGATCTTCCGGTACCTTTTTTCACCTCTTTTCCGTACTCTGCCTGTCAGAGTACGTCGACTCCCTTGGTTACTGTCATCCATATCACTTGTGGAAAGAGCCACATCCATACCACTGCTGGAAGGAACCATATTCATATCGCTCGCGGAGGGAACCGCAGCCATCGTTTTAACTCCCGCAATATCCAGCCGCAATATACACTTTTAGGCAAGAAAGTAGTAACAACTAATTGGTCCGATATATTCCACTTTGCAGACGTGGATACGTTTCTCGAAACATTGAAGCGGGTTTATTTTTAATGTTTTCCAGATAAGACCGTTAAACTTGTTTCGAAAGGACGGAAACCTTGAATGACTTTGGAGCTTTCAAAAAAAAAAAAAAAAAACACGTAGAAAATATCACTTTTATTAAGTAGTTCTCGCTTATCGTGATGCAACAGCATTAGCCCAGTTAAAAAGGTACAGAAACAAATTAACTAGAGTAGTTAGACGACCTAAACAACAATATTACTCTAGTTTATTTTCCGAATGCCTAAAAAGGCCGAGATATTATGGTAACGTATAAAAATCATATTTAATACGTCTTACGAGGCGCATAATATTGTAAATCTAAAGCATAATGGACAGGTAGTAAGTGGTTCAAATTTGGCAAATTTATTTAACAATTATTTTGTGAACATACTTAATAGCTCTTACAACCCTGAAGCGTCAAAAAAAATATAAGGACAATCGCCGAATCACTGTTTCTCTCTCCCAACCGAAGAAAGCGAAGTTATTAAACCTATAAAATATGCAATGGACATTATCGCTTCATGTCCAGGGTACATATACATGTCAACTTCGCAATGTCATGTGGTACTTTCCCTAAATAAATGCAAACCGCAAAAGTTATGACTTTGTTCAAAGCAGGGAACAAAAATTAATTAGAAAAATACCGTCCTATATCTATATACTTCCTGTATTTTCAAAAATTTTGAAAAAAAAATCATTATTTTATTGTAATATTTTGTAATAAACATTGCCTAATTACAAAATGTAAATTTGGATCCCGGAAAAATATGTCAACAGACACAGCGTTATTGGTTCAAAAAAAAAAAAAAAAGGAGATACTTAGAAACTTCAATGAAAAAACTTTGATGCTTGGAGTATTTTTAGATTTCAGTAAAGCATTTGATAGCATCAACCATTCCTTTTGGTTAAATAAATTATTCCCTTATGGCATTCGCGACATTCCACTAGCGCTAATTATATCATATTTACAATTTCGCTCTCAATTTGGAAAAATAAATGATCAGATATCAATTCCTTTCAACATATTGCCGCGCGCAAGGCTGAGAAAGCAACGCTCGGTCACGGTCCTCCAGAAAGTTCCCGTTTATTCATGTACCGCACGTAACTTCTATCATTTATCCCTGCTTTTGTTTTCTAGAAAGTGCGTGTTCATTCTCGCCCCGATCACGCTACGCTCGAACCGCTTTCGCCGAATCTTCGAGGTAGCGGAGCACTCTAGATAAGAGGCCGCCCGCGACCTTGTCGAGTCAGTCTCGCCCCAGCGCTCGATTCTGCTGACACGCCGACTTCGACGCCCGCGACGCTCTGCTTTCTTCTGTTTCCTTCTTTATTTTTTTGGCACAAGTTCGCCACATTAAACGTTTATTTCTTTCTGTTTATTTCCTGTTTTTTTGTTTGGTCACCACCCGTGACAATATCACCTAGAGTCCCGCAACGAAGTATGCTGGAGCCACTTCTTTTGTATTATATATTAACGATATATTGGATGACTCAACCATATTCTTTTCAGACGATTCCGAAGACCTTACAAATAAAGTCAATGCGTTTCTTTTAAAGTTAAAAGCTTGGGCTGAAGTAAATTGTTTAAAAATTAATGTATCGAAAACAAAAGCAATAATGTTCCACCCCCGTGGTTCGGTGATAGTCTCTACAGCCCCTTATGGGTCATTCAACATTGAATTTGCAAAAGTATTAACACTCTCGGAGTTATTTTTTCTGATAATATGCTTTCAAATAATCACGTTAAATACCTTTGCTTTAAGCCAGTCAGGTACGTAGGAATAATTACTCAGCAGACATGTCCTTCCAACAAGCGTAAAGAAGGTTTTATACGTAATTCGTTATTTTTTCTCGTGTTTATCGTTTAACAATTGCTTATAAGTATGCGGCATATGGATCCTTTGGTATAATTCTTGAATAATTTTATTTAAAATTAAAAACGAAATATTATTTGTTTAGACGTCACCAGCCTTGGCATTTTCTGAAGTGCCAAACAAACCATGGAAAACGGGAAATAAGTTATACTTTACATTTCATGTTGAATGGTTATTTTGATAAAAATATATATGTCACGCGAATGTCTAAGAACTGTATCTTTAAACTTTTAATTTAATACGCATGAATAGGTGCACAGATTTTACTGAACGCGTTTTGTTGTGTTTGTGTACTTTGTCAAAGCTGCTGCCCGGAGCTCCGACAAGCTCCATTTCTGCAGCTTTTTTTCCTGCCTCCCATTCACCACATGCATCTGTTTGTATCGTAACTACACACACATCACAGCGCACGCACCGTTACTATGGAAACCCAGAGCGAAGAACAACCGGCGACGGTAGAGCGGCAACTGAGCACGCCCGCAAACCACCGCGCCGCGGCGCCTCCTCCTCTCTGGCTCCGCGCCAAATGTGCGCCGCTCCTTTGACAAAAACCTGGCGCTGACAAACGAAACACGCCACCGGGTTTTCGTCAAAACGAACGCTCTAACACTAACGCATAAAAATGATATGTTCCCCATACTTCGCGCGTGTATCACTGGTTCACATATAAACTCCTCCCATCACCCCCTCCCCCCTAAAGACCCTCTATTCTGGGAAAAGTGACGCCATTCATTGTTGTGGAAATGCTCGAGACACATGCCGCGCGCCAATTCTGGGAGGAACATAGCGTCTGAAATCTAGCTCAGTGCTGCGTTGTGCTGCCATCATCTTCCCAGGGGCTGCACGTGCCTCGTGCATCGACGCACCTTGCGCTACTTCTAAAACATGCAAGGGGCTTTACTTCCACTGTCCCGTTTATGCCGCTTCGCGGCGACAGTCTGCGGCGGCTGTCTTTGCGTTTGTCTTGCATTGCAAGTAGTACGAGTAGCGTCAAATACGCCAGCGCACGTTTCCACAACAATGGTTGACGGTACTTGGATGAGTGAATTTTATCAAGGGACCTCAAACAATTATTCTAGGTGAGCCGAAATTGGGATTTCAGAAAACAATGTAAGAGCTGTAAACCGGACACTACAAATCCCTACAACACTACTCGTAAGGCGATATTTTGAATCGAAGGCCGTATTTTTGGGAAAAAAAGGTCGAGATTGAACGAGGCCGACGAGGCGCGTGACGTCAAGATATCTCGTTTCCTCCTCTACTCGTTTCGCCCCCTCAAGGCGGCGAGGCGGAGAAGACGCAAGGCCGTTCTTTCCCCTTCTCGACTCTCATGACGTGAACATATCTGTCAAATGCGCATCCTTTTTTTTGAAAAGTACGGTAATCCGTTCGATATATCGTTGTGTGAGTTATGTTTTGATGTTTGCAGCATCCCGTTGCACGCTTTTGCCGCCGTGTTTTTGTGGAATCCAGCATTGCGGTTCAGCATCCCTTTAACCTGGCCCGCCCGTGCACGCCGCTTTGCGACGGCCGGATTCGCTAAAAGGAGGCTCATCGCCATTTTCTATAAACTCAGCTTCTCTATGAGGCGATTCGATAAACTGCAGGCTCTGTAAAACGGCGTTTAAACGAGTTTCTCTAGACCGCATGCCTCGGGTTTACTACAGTTGATCGAATGCCAATTCATCGAAGCACGTTTTAGAGAACGGGCTCGTTTTATCGAAGTACGGTTTAGAGAAAGAAGAGACTCAGTTTAGAGAAACACCGTTTATCGAAAAGGGAACAATATTTAAAAAAGGCTTTCCTACTTCTCGCGTGTATCACTGGTGCGCGTGTTAACCCAAGCCCCCCGCTGCGCTCCCGCCGCTTCGCGGCGGCAATCTGCGGCGGCTCATTACAAAAATATTAACTCACCAAACTTATCCGCACACGCCGCTTCGCGGCGACCGAATTCGCTAAAAGGAGGCTCATCGCCATTTTCTCTAAACTTGGTTTCTCTATAAAGGCATTCGATGAACTGGGGTCGGTAAAACGGCGTTCGCTAAAACGAGCTTCTCTAAACCGCATGACTCCGCATGCCTCCGGATCGTGACGCCACCTATAATAATCAAAGCCCGCCTCCTACGTCATCACTCTTGGATGGCAGCAACTTGGCCGCAGCCCGACGCTGAGTGTCGATTAGACACGAGGTCCAGCCGAATACTGACGCAGCGCTCGTGTCCAACCTGTGTCTGCGATCGATCTCACTGTGATGACGTTGAAATTCTGGTACGCGAGCTTTGATTATTCCAGGTGGTGTCGGATTTGCCGACCCAAAATCGTATTCTACGCTTGACAATTTCGTCAGAATACATAAACAGATATTTTACAACGTCTTCAGCAACCGAGCAGCATCTGCGGATCTGGTCGGCAAGAAAGCAAATGAAAAATGAAGAAAAACTCACCCACTTTTTTGTGAGTCCAGAGGAAAGCTTTCCGGTCTTTTGACGAACCCGGAGACAAGCTCACACGTGACAGCTTGGCGTGAATTGTTATGCCAGGTTGTTGTTATCATTTGAGAGCAGTAGTTAATTTAGTGAAACTCGGAAATGAAGTAGTGAAAATCGAGAATTAAATAAACGCTCTAATAACACTTTAGGGGAAAGGAAATTACTACTTGTGGGTGATTTTGAGTCTTGCATATCTCCAGCTGGTTTACTACGGTTGATCGAACGCCATTTTATCGAAAGACGTTTTAGAGAACGAGCACGTTTTATCGAAGCTCGCTTTACAGAAAGCAGAGTTTCTGTTTAGATAAACGCGGTTTATTGAAAAGGAGGGCGAAGGTAAGCCCTTGCCCCTCTTTCTCTACACCCGGTACACCAGGTGAGACGCAAACAAGTTTTGCGCCGCCCAATCCAGAGTTTTGTTTTTACAAAAATGAATTCGCTAAAAGTGAGTTTCCGTAAAACGGATGCCTCTGAAGCAAAAGCCGAATGGGTAGACTCTTGCTTTGGGAGCACATTGGACAACACCGAATCAAGGGGAACATCAGGGAACATGACATGGGATGGTCGGAATCTGAAGAGTTTTTAGCTATTTTTGCGAACTAGAAGAGTCGACAGAAAGCAGCAGAAGTGAAAATGTGGGAATATGCGTTGGAATATGCCTTGGTCAATAGATTACTCAATATGAATATCACTCGAGAATTAAAGTGTATGAAGTAAAGCTAAGAAGAACTAATCGGGGCTTATTTTTTGCTGGGAACGATTTGGCATTTTCCTTAAATTCGCTTGACCACACTAACAAAAATACGGTGGTTTTAAATACAAAAGAGGTGGCGCAATACGCCGCCTAATTTGAAAGGTTTAGAAAGTTTAGCCGTATTGCCCTTCCTTATTAATCATTCAACTGCTTTAATTTGTTTAAAACTTAATCTTATTTTTTGTAACATAAAATAAAATAATTATTTACTGCTTTATAAAACTACATAATTATTTTAAAACTAAAACTTTTCGGTTGTAAATATCACGTGATATATTTCTTTTAATAAAGGTTACCCTTATGCACTTTCAAGCATCTATCACGAACAAAGCGAACGCGTTCTAAATCGAGTTGGGCAGCCATGTTGTTTTGTCAAAGCGGGATTCGCTAGGACCGTGCTTAATTAACACGTTTTTCTGTTTTTAATGTGAAGTTTTTAGGTATCTCCCAAGCCAGCAGTTTGACTGTATGCAAGATGGACCGAGTCGCCGTTTTGTATAAAAACTACGACGTTTTAGCCAACGCGAACGAAAAAATTGCAGAGGTAAGACCGCGCTTTTTGGGCTCGATCTAGCGTCTATCATTCACCTAGGCCTAGGCCGGCATCTGAAGGCGCCGGTCTATGCATTGCTGCTTACATGCGTTTAAAGAAGTGTAGAGTTAAAGACGCCACAAGTACGCAGAGAGCGTGCTTTAATCGTCCCCCAAACGGGGTGCCGTACATTCGTCCATCGTTCGGCTGTTTTTAGCATTCCTACCATGCCCCCAATTCGATCAAATCAATGTGCGGTGTCCGGGCGTGTATTCAACTTCTGCTGCTGTATCAATTCGCGTCTTTCTTCCCGACGCCAGCATGAAAAAGAGTATCTCGAGATCCTGGATTCCGTCAAAGGAACGCCCAGCGAAAAGCGGCTGGCATCGCAGTTCATCGCCCGGTTTTTCAAGAGTTTCCCGCACCTTGCCGAGAAAGCCATTGATGCCCAGTTGGACCTCTGTGAAGATGCAGACGTTGCGGTGAGCAGACGTTTTTTTTCTCCTTAGTAATGGCCCTAGCCTACGTGTTGAGTGCCTAGTTCTGGGTGGAATCCCGGCTGAGACGGCTTAAGCAGTAATTAGCTCGAATCCTTTCATCCACAGATAAGAAAACAAGCAATCAAAGACCTGCCGAGCTTCTGCAAAGATAGCAAGGAGTATGTGGCGAAGATTGCTGATGTGCTCGCGCAGCTGCTCCTGACGGAGGATAACACTGAGCTCCTTGTGATTCACCATTCCCTTGTCACCCTCGTGAAGCTGGACACAAAAGGTTAGTTGCAGTTGAGGGGGTCGCTGAGCAGTTTTGAACTTTGAGTCGTTCGAAGGGTTGTATGCTATAGTCGGTGATGGGTTAAGGTTTCAGGGGAAGCTCGTCCCACCTCTTCTCGCTTTCGCAGAGCAAATGCTGGAGAGCAGGTCACCCCCTCTCCAGCGTTTGCTCTGCGAAAGCGAGAAGAGGTGGAAGGAGGTTCCCCTGAACCCTTAACCTGTCACCAACTATAGAAGTTCGGCATTGGAGGGGTTTGGGCTTTCTGTCAATAATTGAGACGGGAACTAGTCATCTTTTGCCTGATGGGCATTTCAAGCAAGGAAAGAATAACAGAGTGATGTGATTGCTGCGCCAATTGCGCCAAACTGCGCCAAGGGGCTCACCCTGCTACATCCTGCTACATTTTGCAAAATATGGGTAATCTGCACCAAGCCTGCGCCAAAGGATAAATTTTGGTCGCCTTTGAAAACCGAAGCTGAACTGAGTACCGTAATTGAGCACACATGAGCTAGGTGGTGCAAGCAGCCGTCCGACACAAAGTACCCTGCATCAATCGTTCATCCGGCCTTACATGGTCTTTCCCGCCGTCTCTCGTCTCGCATCTTTTTGAAAAAAAAAATTCAATGATAGACGTGGGCGTGTGCGGACGCTCCGACGCTAGCGTGCTGGGTACCAGCCATGCTGTCATGCTGTGAAACGAAACCATGTTTTTGCGCGGCGGGGGGGTTACTTCATGGGCTGAAGCACTCGTTCCTGAAAGCAACGGCCGTAGACAAACTATATTTGGTCCCTGCCTGCCAGTCACCATGGTCGCGCGACGTCGGATGTTGCCGTTTCCACGTTACTGCAGTTATGGCACTTTCTAAACTGAAACGTAAGGACTGCCGCATGTTCATCAATAATCTTGTTCTTGTTTAATACACTACTACAAACATCCCTTTAGCTCAAAGACTGTTGTGTCGAAGTATTGATTACCTAGGTTTCTCTCGGTATTTCTTTAGAGATGTACCCTGGTACGTGAAACAAATCAGCCGCGAAAGAAAGTTAGTGAAGAGAAGTGAGCTAAAGCAAAGAAGGCAATGTCCGCATGCTGAACCCGCACAGCGTGCTTATTTGTCTCCAATTCAGTCGTTGCACAAAGCGCTCCAAGAATTTTTTGACCTTGGCTCGCAATGTCTTGCATCGATGCGCTCAGGTTTTTTTTTTCTTCTTTTTTTTTCTGTGTTTAGTTTGTACCTCGCCTGCTGGCCTGGCAGGCCTGTGCCGCTGGACTGTTTTTTTTGTTGTTTTTGTCGTATGTTGGACAGTTATATTTTGCATACAATTTTGGGAATTGGTTGGAGACGGAGCGGAGTGGCGTGGTTTCGATCGAACAGGCCATCTCCTCTCGCGCGACAATTTCGCATTGCACGGCAGTAGTTACGTGTTTCATCAGTTGGAGACTGCTTCCATTTATTATATTACTAGTCAACCAAATGATGTGATATTTACTACTAAACTGGTCATTTTCAAATAAATTTTAATATGTACAGCTTGGTCCGATATATTTGTATTATTTAACTGAAGCATTGCAAAATGTGTCAAGTCATTGGCATTTCAGTTACATGTTGAAAGACTCCCAGGTGGTCTATCTTGACAATAATTGGTTGATTGCGGCGAGCAATATGTCATTCGTTTGTCCACCACTTGAAATGAATATCTTTTTTTTTTTTTTTTCTTCTAAGAATATCTGCTCCAAAAGCCACTTTCGCTGCTCCAAACCACTGTTTTAGCTGCTCCGAAATCCAGTTTTGCTGCTCCAAAACTTTGTTTTGGCTGCTCCAGAACGTGCTCCAAAACGGCTTAGGCCAATCACATCACTGATAGCACTCCTAGCAGCCTACACGCTTCAGCAGACATTTTCGTGATGTCGCAGCATTCTATGAATGTCCTGTGGATGTTTACAGGACATTCGTGCCAGCCGAGCGGGATTCAAAAGACCTGGCTGCACCCACGTAATATTTTCAAATAGCTTGACATTGCTACACTCGGCGACAACTTTTCTTGGCAATGCAGTGGAGGGTACAGGCACGCGTTCCCTCTCCCATTTCGAGTGCTTAATAAAGCTGTGCATGGGCTCTCCTCCTCTCCACTGCTTGCCAAGAAAAGTTGTTGCCGAGTGTTGACCCATTTGAAGAGAGCCAACGCTTACCTCTGAAACTGGTGAATTTATTCTTTTAAAATAATTATTTTTGAAGAGGAAATGCCAATCATGTCACTTAGTCACAGTCATAACACCATGTGTTTGGCAGGTACCCTGGGAGGCGTGTTCTCCCAAATCGTGGCTGGCGAAGACCTGGTGCGAGAGCGTGCCATAAAATTCCTGTGTGCCAAGCTGCCCCTCTTGAGTGCCGAGGTGCTCACCAAGGAGCTTGAGGAGTACCTCTTCCAAGAGTGCTGCAAGGTAAGCACATGCTCTTCAACCGAACATGGGCAACATAATGCGCGACTAGGGGTGTACGAATAGTGACTAACATTGTCCCGTCATTCACAGCCTTCACTGTGCAAAGTAGAGCCACAGGGTACTGGCTTTCTTTGCAGTTTCACACTGTGCTATGTGATTCGAACATCGTGATTAGTGATGGCTGACTCGCTCGCAAGAGAGAAAATGCGTCCTTCTTCGGAATGGTGCTTAGTTTGAAGGTGAATAGACTACTTTCATAAAGCCCTGCATGCAACACAGTGCGTGTTGCACTCTGGGAACTAGTTGTGCTTAGTTTGAAGGTGAATAGACTACTTCCATAAAGCCCTGCATGCAACACAGCACGCGTTGCACTCTGGGAACTAGTTGACCAGGGAGGAGGCATGGTTTCGGTTTTGATGGACACGTCAACAGAAGGTCACACACAGAGCTTGGACTATTAACGGCCGTTATCTCATGCTTTCTGGTCCCGAGAGCGTCATTTGTATAAACTAACCTAGATGGCCAGACCTCGAAGCTTTAGCACAAGCCCGAGACATAAAGCTTGTCTTAACGCATGCTAGTTGTATTTTTGTACTTGAGCCTTTCTGTTAGCGTCTCGAGGTATGGTGGACGAGCCAGTACTGGGAATTTCGACGCTGCGAAGCTCAGGGATCTTGCTTGTGTGCGAGTCGGCAAGCTGTAGCAACCAATAAGTATGCATACATCGAGCTCGAGCCTTTACATTAGTATTGTTGATCAGGAAGTTTGTTTCATGCATCCATAGACGAAATACAACTTTTTGCGATTACTGTTTTTCTTAATACGCCTGAAGGGGTGTCCAAACAGGACACTACAAAACTCACGACTCCGGCAAATCGTGCCGCGCTCTGCCGCGATCCGCTTCCGGCCGTCGGAGGGACATTTCCCTCCGTCAATTCTTCCCGGGGGGAAACTTCCCTCCGTCAAATCTCCCTCTCGCTTCCTCCACGGCGGCCTTGCTCTGCTCACTCGCACGCTCTGTTGGCTGTCGGTCAATCGCTCAAGGCCTCCGCTCTCAATACGGAACCGCATCGGACGCCATCACGACGAAAGTGAATCTCGACAAAGAAAGCAGATCCGAGGCGGCCGAAACGCACCATTCGACGCAGGAATGTCCCAGATCCACCCGAAGCCGGACCTCCTTGGCCTTCGAGCCGAGGCGACGGCGGTACGCGAGGGTGTTGGCGAGGTAAGCCAGGCGCAGGTGGCGTGTGACGTCAATCTGAAGAGGAGATCAGTCGTGATCGTAAAATTTTTCACGACTCCTGCAAACATTTTCACGACTCCGACTGACCGTAAAAATAGAAGCGTCCGCTTCAATTTTCACGATTTGCCGGAGTCGTGAGTTTTGTAGTGTCCTGTTTGGACACCCCTTGAGTGTGCGAGGTAAAACTCGGAGGCGCCATTGAAAAGCTCCATTTGAACACACTTCTCATCTCTTACCTGTACTGCCCCGCAGCACTGCACGAAGTGAAGTTTTCACCCGCTTGCATTCCACTAATATTCAACATCGCGTATGCGCATAAAGTTATCCTGCAATCATATAGGCCCATTCGCACATACAAACCGTTTTAAGAAAGCAAAAGTTGAACACTTGTGTGAAAAATGTTGCACCGTTCACCGGAAGTACACCGGACGGGCATGAACCCCTATGTGGTGCGCCAAACGAACAAAGTTATTCAAAGCGCATTTGACAATTCCTAATGGCTATAATATTTGTTATGTGTTTGCTTTCTTCCTGACTGAGCATGCCGAGATAATTTCAGACACCTCGTTCAGGCACAGATCTTGGGCGTCAGGAAAAGCTCGTCCAAAACGGCTTACCGAGGAGTAGGGGACGCTTGTTAGGGCCTCCCTCATAGCAAGCCGATCTCAGTGTTTGCGAAAACTTTATCTTCCATCAGCATAAAATTTGAGTGTGAGATATGTGATGACACGAGAAAGACATCATAGTAACTTTTGTGCAGTAGTGAGGTTGAATTTATTGCTTAACTTTGAAAATCCTGTGAAGATGCGGCTTGCTTTTCGCCCAATGAAGTAACAAGAAGCGGACGTTTGGCAAATCAAATATGTGTAGGGCTCAAGGTAACCAAATTTCAGTTGTAGTTCTCTGGTACTGGACGGGATTAGTGACATTGAGCTCAAAGATGCACTCGTGGGGTGAGGTGACTAAGCCACGTCTTACTACGTTTGCATACGCTTGCACAATATCCGGTGTTTCAGGAACCAAGGAAAGTGCCCCGGTCTTCGTCTTGTATCGCTCGAGAAGGAGTGTATTGTACATTCGTAAAAAGTCAGATAATCGAAAACGCAATCAGCGCTTCGGTCGCGGCGTGGTAGCATGAGATGAACCTGCTCACTCGAAACCGAAACTGAGTGGCCAACTATCGCGGTGTCATGAGATGAACCTGCTCACTCGAAACCGAAACTGAGTGGCACTGCGTGGTATTTCGCCGCGATGGGGCGCGTCAGTTTTGGAAGAACTCAATTCGATTAACATACCCTGTAAGGAGTTATACTTACAAGTATGAAAAGAAAAGTTGAGGTATGTGACATTACGGGCATGTGTTTGAGCAGCCAGTGAAGAAGCCAAGCGACTGACCAGTTCGAACTGTATTCCTATTACGGGGCATGTTCACCATTTTACTTGGTCTCTAAAAACAAATAATATATATGCAGATGGATGAACCATACTGATAGGATGGAATAATTGTTACGAAGCTGCCAAAAGACAAAATCCTTGGCGGCGGCAGGATTTGAACTCTGGGTCTCCCAATAGACCATTTGCGATATCCCCCAAGTGCCCCGGCCTGCTCTAAAAGAATGATGGGAACGGTGTTTCTTCAGCCCCTTGGTGATCGGTAATTTCAACCCTATTCTTGGTTACACAAGTTTTGAGCGTAATTCGGAGTTACCTTGAACAAGCACCTGTTATACCCCAATGACCCGACATATCGCTTTTAAAATTTCTCCTCAATGTCAGCGTTTAAATCCTGGTTTTCGTTGTGAATAATCGGCTTTTTAAGCAATTCCTGCTCAAACAACAATCACGAGAATGATAATATTCTAAGAGATTTCTGCAGCTCAGCCAGGTTTAAAGGTGGACCGCATGCGCAGTACAAAAAATGCTGACGTTGACGAGCAAATTTAAAAGTAATATGACAGGTCCTTGGGGTATATCGGGTGCTTGTTTAGGGTGGCCTCGAATTATGCTCAGAGGCTGTGTAACCATGGAGTTGGTCGAAAATTAGCGATCACTAGGGAGCTGAAGGAACACCGTTCCCATGATTCCTTGAGTGTGGGCCGGGGCGCTTGGGAATACAGCAAATGGTCTATTGCTGGTTGGGTGTGCTAACCCACTTCACCATGCCACCTTGTCTTTTTGGCGTTAAATATCTTCGGTTCCTGCTCAGCATGTGTCATGAGAGGCGCATATCGCCAGAGAAGACAGAATGTGGAAATTGAATGCAGTGCGCCTTTTTCTTAATAAGAAATTGTGTGCTGGTAATTGATTGTTCACTATTTGCTTAAGCTGTGGCACGAGAATCTACCAAGTCTGACTCTTCACAGAGCTTCTTTTAGTTGGCGGATGATGCTTCGCTGCAACAACCAGGGTCATTTCTATCAAGTATCTCTCATCCTGAGCTGTAGTGCATTTCTGACGTTCCAAAGGTCCGCGGTAGTTTGGGAACGATGTTGGAGGACTCGTTTGGTCTGCAAGCATTTTTTGAGAGAGCCGTTGGGACCCGTAGAAAGTGTTCTTGAGCCAAATCCTTGCCAACAGGTGATGCAAGATGTGACCGGTCAGGAGTTCAGCAGCCTCATGACTCTGCTCTCTGGGCTGAGGCTGGCCAAGACCATTCCGGGCCAGCAGGCCCTAGTGGACCTGGCAGCAGAACAGGCCGACCTTGGCAAAAAGGCGACACCAGGAGCCACTACCCAGGACCCCAGCACTCAGGCAGAAACGCTCGCCAAGCTGGTGCAGTGCATCCGTCAGGCATTGCCATTCTTTTCGGTAAGTCCGCATTCGTCTTGCAGTTGCCGTCCACTTCATTAGGTATGTGCACAGCTAGCATTCGTCTGGTGGCACCTTCGGACTGCCTCATAAATGTTAGGGATGGCACATTCCAGAGGGAACTAGGATTACGACTGGACAAAACGTGGAGGGGCAGAGCACATGTCCGTGCGACGGCAGCTTCCAGACGTATTTGTCGTAAGCTGTTAGCGCCGAAGGAACATACTTGTCTGTTTATGTCTTTCTGCGTTTCGTCTTTTCATAACCATAATTCCGCGTGGCAGTCCCGGAATGTTTGCGGATGTTTCGAGGGCTGTCTCTTTGTTGGAGCTGCCATTCGTGACGATTCCCACCTGGGACATCAGGACCAAAATTATCAGTCGTAAATGGCAAGTTTGACGACATGTGTACAGAGCAAGGTGGAAGTTTGGGGTTACTGCATCGTTATGCCAACACAGTCAGAGTTAAGTCTGGCATTTCTCTTTTTTCTGCAAATCAAACCAGAATGGTTCCTACTAAAATTGTCTTTAGCGAGCATTTGACCAATCACGGAAGAACGATCGCAGCGACTCTTTTGGCCGCGACGTTGCTGATGGCCCTATACTCTGCATCAACTCTTTGGTGCTACACTGTCAAGGCTAGCATGGCCTCCACAGATGTGCAGCCCCGCACCACTGAGCACATGGCTTCGTGTTGCGTTTCATTTGCATGCGCTCACGCATGCGAATGACAACCTAGCATAAAATAGTTGACGTCGAGCATAGGGCTACAACAGTCGTGTCTTATTAACACGGACCCTGTTAATATGGATACCCACTGTATAGACAACATTTTTGGGGGATGGGCTGGGTAAATTGATTCATTTTTGTCTCGTTATCATGGACAACTTGGATTATGGACGCTTTTTTGAGTAAACGGAGCTATCCTCATTAATGGGACATCACTGTGCTATAAGTCTAAGGTGAAATAAAGAGTGGGAAGCTACAACCTCACGCTTCTAGCTTTTTTTTTATTACCGCTAACAAAGTGTATGCAACCGGACGAGACAGCCTTGTTTGGCTTTACTTGAAAGCTCCCACGACCTGCTAGCCGTCCTTTTAGATTATGACCAATGTCCCCGTGTGTCGTGTCCCCTAGCCGTACGTGTCTTCTGCCAAGTTTGTGGGCCACCTGTGCCAGCAAGTGGTCCCGGGGCTGGGCCAGCTTCCCTCGGAAGAGGAGGCCCTGGAACTGCTGAAGCTGTTGGCCGAGATGGCGCCTTTCGCCTCTGGTCTGGAGGAGCAGGATGCCTGCCTCGAACTCGTCTTCCTCAAGTTGCTGGTGCGCATTGCGTATATCCTGGCTTCTTTTTTTTTTGGTTAAGGGGCAACACTGCTTCTAGAGCTTTTTTTTATATAACTTGTGATTCAATTTGAATGAAATTTACATAGCTTATTTGCCATTACAATCTGACTACAAATGTGTGCTTGGTTTTGATGCAACCTAATTAGTTTTGTTAATATTGAATATATCATTTGTGAAGATTATGGGAGGATTAAGACAAATATAAATTCTGAAATTAGAAAATAAACATATATCAGTGAACTAAAAGGTGTGTGGAATCCAATAAGGCATAAATGAAAGCTCTAGGACGCTTTATAAACTTTTTAGAGCACTTCGGAACTTTTCAGTTTCAAGATGATTTATTGCAGTATGCCTAAAAGGCACCTAAAAAAGCCTGATACCCTTCTTAATATATTTTTACCCCTTATTGCATATGTCACACATACACCTACCAGAGAAGGAAAAAATTTTGAAGATTAGATATGTGCAAGTAGAGACATTCATATTAAAAATAGCGCAAAAAAAAGATGGGACAAAAAGACGAAGAAGCACAGAGGACGAGCGCTGTGCTTCTTCGTCTTTGTGGCCCGTCTTTTTTGCGCTATTTTTAATATGAATCTCCATTACCAACTTGCCCAGCAAACGAAGCTTTTACAGTGCAAGTAGAGGTATGGCTTCCATAAAATAGTAAAGGCTGTAAATAGTTCACTCAAAATAATATAGAAGACCATCTACAAACGCATTTTACTTTGTTTCCAAGACAATATTTCAAGATAAGAGACACTTATTTCACGACAATCCTTCAGGCTATGATAAGTGCCCGCCAATATTCAAAAAATGCAATTTCAAAAATGTGTTTTCTTTGTACATTTTCCCCTCAAAGAGTAGTGTCTCCCCTTAAACTAAACGGGCTGAACGAGTTTTAGCTTGCATAGTGAAAGAACCGGCATGGTCGATCGGCATGGTCGATTCAGTTGAAAGTGTCACGAATACTGAATGATGCTTGCACTGCACGGTTGCGCGTGCTTGACAGGAATGCTGAAAGCCCATAGCTTGCTCTTTTACCTTCTGCTACGGTTGCACTTGAAGTGAAACGCAGTATACCAAGTGGGAAAGCGAGCAGGGCACATAATTGTCGGTTGTTGGAGAAGTTTCTCCAGAAAGGGGGCCGTGCTCCGAGGAAAAATCACTACTCCCCTCTTTACGAAAAGCACAACTTCTGCACTAATCTCGCCAAGCCTGCAGTTAGTCGGTTTAAGGTGTGTGAAAGGGTTCTTGAACCGAGAGGAGATGCCATCGAGCTAAATTTTGGGGTTTGCTGTCGCAAACCTACAAAGGGCACCCCGCGACGGGTCGAGAGTGAATCAAAACCATATGGGAATCTTTTGTGCGCACCATGATCTGGGCTAGTGGTGCCCTCACTTCCGAATTACGGGCACCTTGGCCGGGGTTCGAACCCACCAATCGTGGATCCGTAAGGCGACGTCTGTGACGGCGTCGGCCTGTCTTTCCCACAGGAGTTCATGCCCCTGCCCCCCGCGGGAGAGGACACGGAGAATGCCGGCGAGCAGCCGGCCCTGCAGCTGAGCCACGTGGAGTGCCTCATGTACACCTTCCACCAGCTGGCCAAGCGCAGCCCCGAGTTCCTCACGGGAGAGAGCTCGGCCGAGCGGCTCAGGGACTTCAAGCTCAGGTTCGTTTAGCATCAGCCGCTCGACTTTGGTTCCCACTTTGCTCTTCGAGCCCTTTGTGTGGGGGGAAACAAACGGAGCTGCCGTGGTGAGCGGTACTGAGCCAGGTGGCACTGGCCTGAGAGCGAAGCAAAAACGTCGCTCGCATCTGCGTGGCCGCGCGTCCAGACATGAGCCCTGGAAACTCGTCTGGATCTCCATTTCTGCGTGCCTCTTTCTCGTTTTGGCGTCGACAGTGCAGGCACTCTACGGTACGTGAAAATGCTTCTTTCGCGAAGTGGTTGCCCTCTTGCAAGGGGTGTCGCGGGAGTTTTAGGCTTCCTGGTCGGACTGGCACTCAAACTTTTGGGCATCGTTAAATGGTAGCCTGAAATTAGTGCAGTGTAAAAAAGCCGAATTTAGGCCAGGGTTGCCCTTGAGCGAGGACAGTTAGGAGACTCGTTGCTACGAGTCAGGGGTCTTGAACGCGAGTCCTGTGGGCTGCATGGAGTCCGCGGCTTGCTGGGATGCGTCCCCCCAAGCATAGAATGACTGTGAACCCCTGCTCCCGTGTCCCGAACAATGTATAATGAATAGTGGTCTCATCGTCATTCGTTTGTGCTCGCACTTTTTTTGTCTGTTCCAATTTCTTTGAGGCTCAGTATCGTTTTTTCTTAATTTTCAGCTCTTTCTCTTGTTACCCACCTGTACGACAGTCCCACTACAGTGTACACCGCATATAACGTATGTCGTGGGAGCCGCGAAAATCTGCACTATAAGCGGTACCGCGCTATAACCAAAACATGTATTTTTCAGGCCAAAATACATGCCATCAGACAACTTACCTTTGTAAAAGAATTTATCTTATGTTAGATGAAAAATAAAGCTTAGTTTGAGGAAAGTCTTTATTACACCAGACTAGTACACTTCTCTCTCAAGTGTGTCACACATTTTGAAAGAAATGAGCGACTTTTGCCTGGCGCAGCCTTTTGCGGACGGATGTTGCGAGCGTTCACGATTGCTAACCCTAATCACTTTTCTCCGGTGATGAAAACGCGTCAAAATTCGCATCCTTTATATGGTACGCGCCAGTAATACCTTTAACTTGAGCACAGGCATGAAATGCTCCAAGAAATTCGGGCGATGTTCGAAAACACAAATGTTTAGAAATCGCCACTGTAGTCAAAGTAAGCAAACACGACGACACAGGCGTTTTTGCCATCTTGAGAATGCCGCCACGACATCGCCGCACGAGTAGGTGGATCTTCCCTTCTAGTACGTGCTGGGTTATCATAGCGACTCACAACGAAAATTCACAGTCAAGGATAGCGCTTTTACACGGAACAATAAGCTTCCACCACGCCGTCTACGTCGACGATCACAACCGACGCCATGTTTGCGAATAGAAGCAGCCGGCCCGCGACCGGCATGCAATGCGTGCGAACACTTCTCCTCGACCTGCTATTGATCTGTCGTTGCGGTTGTTTCCAATGCAGCAGGGGTACGCACACACGTGAACGACACGTGCGTGCATCCCTCCGTCGCTATGGCAACTGAAGCCTCTCTCTTCACTTCTCCCCGCTTCTTCGAGCAACCTCCTTGCCCCGCGAGTGCCGCTTGCGGCTCGCGCCGTTGTCTAGTGTCGCACAGGGAAACGTGCTCGCTGCACCGGTTAGTCGGCGCGGTCGCCGGTCTGTTGCAAAACCGCATTATAACCGGTATTTCCCTTCGCGCACCTACATTTTAAGCGGTATGTAATTACATAGAGTTCTATGGGAGGTGAACCGTTGGTTTAAAAAAGCCGCGTTATACCCGGTCCTGCACTATAAGCGGTTACGTTGTAAGTGGTCTATACTGTACTATGCTACAAGCGCGAGCTGTTTGGGACGCATCTCGGCTGCCTCGACTCTTTTTCTGCAGGAGCAACTTCCAAAATTCGAATTTGTGGCAGAAAGAAAACATGAAAAGACAAGAATTGATTTTTAATTTTGCTATAGAAATGCTCATGCAAGCAAAAACTTTCGTACAAAGAGCTTTTTTTTTTTTTTTAGACATTGAATTTGATCATTTTCTTTGAGAATTGAGCGACACTGCAGTGACGGCGTGCTCGCTCTCTCGTTCTATTAAGAAATGCAAGCACGTTAGTGGTCCGGTCTAGTTTTAAACTTCAGGGTTGGAACGGCTGCGCCATTTTGCGCCAGACGCATGTGTCTGCGCCATCCTGCGCCATGTTGCGGAAACTGCGCCACAGCCAATATCTCGCGCCATTATGCGCCAAATCGCAAAACGTGCGCCAAAAAAATGTTTTATTTTGTCTTGGTTTCGGTTTTTATCGACTCGATTGTCAACAATGAGGGCGTTTAGCCTGGTCGGCCTTGCAATCCCTTGTTCTGTGTATTCCCCTTGTCTATCCCGAGTCGGAAGCGCGCGAAAAAACTCGGATTCTAAGCGCTACACCACCTGCGACTGGATAGTTACTCTTCAACCATAAGCGGTAGGGCAAGTAGGCCGAGGTAAGGTCGAGTCGTTAAGCGTCAGATTGCATGAGGCTCTGCGGCCCGAGGTCCGGACGTCATCCAGTCAAAAGCAAATGAGCAAAATATTCCTTTGAGTGCTTCATCGTTAGGAGTTGGAACCGCAGTCTTGCAAGATAAATCGTGATTTGATAGAACTGAAATGCGGTCCGATCCGAAACCTTGCCGGTCAGCAGCTCTACTTATCTGCTCGGCGTACTTTAAGCTTGCTCCTGCTTATCGCTTCAAATACGATAACTTCGCTAATGGTAGTCTGCTGCTTCGATATCGACTTGCGCAACAGGATAAACTCGAAATTTGTTGCCCTGTTCCTCCGTGCAACTGCACGTCCGTTGCTTACGCACGTCACGTGGTTCCCACATATAATTACTATGTCGAGCACGTGTGGGTTGTGCGATAAGCAGTGCTGGTTTGCATTTTGAGCGTCTGAAGGCCACTCAGAAAATATCAAGGACGCTATCTTCAGAAACATAGAGTACTTGCTGTTTGATTCTCATTAAGGCTCACAAAGATTCAAGTTTTCGCATATATTACACTGTTATCCCCTCTACCTAGGTCCCTAACCGCTCATGTTCATCTCTGCTGCTAAGCACAATTGAAATTGCTTTCGTACTTGTCTAAGATACAAGCTGAAGTGCAATGCAAACTGATCTGAGCTGCTCCTAGCCTGCTCCAGAATGTAGTCTTAGCTGCTCCCAACCTGCTCCAAAACAGCTGTTTCAGCTGCTCCCGTGGCTGCTCCCAAGTACATTTAATGAGTTCCACCCCTGAACTTTGTCATAACATCAGGGATGGTGCCAAAGATTTCACTTAAAGAAATCACAAACCTAAAGATGTCACCGCTAAAACAGCAAGTTTACAAAAAGTAGAGAGCACAAGGTTTTTTATGTCTTTTTTTTTTTAAATTATAGTTTTTTTTGGTATTGCGTCGGCCGTCGACCTTTTTTGGTCTGGCTATCTGGGCCCACCACACCCAAATCAGTTTGAGACCCTTGCTTTAAGGGGTGCATTTTATGTCTTGGCAGCTCATTGTACTGCCCTATTTTGAACTTTCGAACACGTAGTTAAGGGGGGGACACTACCCAGAAAAGTCAACTTCTGTACCCAGGGTGTCTAGCGACCGGGAAAACCGGGAATCGTCAGGGAAATTTTAATTGCCGGGAAAAATCAGGGATATTGTCAAAAAGCGAGCCCAGTGAGGGAACATGAGCCGGAAATGACATTGAGTGCCCTGAGCAAAGACTTGTAGACTTGGGTCTGCTTAGAGCGAAGCGCGAGCAGACCCAAGTCCACACCTAGGATTGGATTGAGAGCGTAACACTAGGCTAGATCAAGTTAGAGCTACTAGGTTTAGTAACAAATGAGAAAGCCGTAGACCCCATTCCAATCCAAGCGGAAAGTATCCGAAAGTGCATCTCGCAGCCATGTTGCCTTGCGGTTCTTGACGTGTGTGGTAGAGCGTCATGTTTTCATTGTGTTTCCGGAAGTGGCCTCCTCACTGATGATGTCGGCGGCAAGGAGGCGCTCGTTTAATCCGGACTGGACGAACCCGAATATGCAAGTTAGATTAAGCCCATGCAAAAGGATCCTCACTGTGCTAAATGCTCAATGCCTTGCGTTGTAATGGTCTTATATATTTAACCACATCTACAGTGGTCGGGGAATTTCAGCTTTAATTGTCAGGGAAAACCTGGAAGAGTCAGGGAAGTTCAATAGAGTAATTTGCTAGACACCCTGTGTACCGCATGCTTGATTTCAATCAAATTTGCAGTTGAAGCTTACCGTATATGAGTGGCAAGACCATCCCTGCCAAATTGCATTGTCCTATGTCAATGCAGTTTGCTGTGCTGTGTAAACTAATTAAACTTTCTGGGAATACTCTCTAGATGTTTGCGGATGTAAAAATGGCACTTTTTCAAAATCCATTTTTTTTTTTGCAGAATTTGTTTTTTCTGTGTAGTGTCTGTCCCCCCTTAAGCATGCTCGTTGAGAAGGACTTCTCTAAATCGTTCCCTCGGTTCCACAAACCCTTACAGGCTTCAGTACCTGGCACGAGGGGTCCAAGGCTACATCAAGAAGCTGCGCACCGCCCTGCAAGGGAAGAGACCCACCGAGCTGAAGACAGACGAGGTAAGCACAACGTGCGACATGGTGCCCTCTGTGGCCCCATCCCCATTTTGCGGCGATAGTCGTTAGGGGCTCTTCCCAACACTAGAAATCACGTCCGTTAGTGTAGGCCGCATATAACGCATGTCGCGGGAGTCGCGAAAATCCGCACTATAAGCGGTACCGCACTATAACCAAGACATCAATTTTTCAGGCCAAAATACATGCCATGAGACAACTTACCTTTGTAAAACAATTTATTTTATGTTAAATGAAAAATAAAGCGTAGTCTGAGGAAAGTCAATCCTTATATTGCCAGACTAGTACACTTCTCTCAAGTGTCACACATTTTCAAAAAAATTGGTGAGTTTTGCCTGGCGCAGCCTTTTAACTGCGTTGCGGACGACCTGGTCTTCCACAAAGCTAAGGCACTTTAACACCTCATCACTGAAGGAGTTCTGCTCACAGTGAACCTTCAGTTTCTGTAAGAGTTCCAGTGCGTCTTTACTTGAAACTTCTGGCGTGCTCTCTTTGTCGTCGTCCGGCTCATCTTCGGGTGGACTCGCCCCAGAACCTCGCACCGCTGCAACAATAGCCTCATCGGTGGTTGCTTCCTCACGGATAAGAAAGTCGTCGTCATCCTCATCTACATAGTTTTGGAACGTGTCGTTTGCAGGAACAAAGTGGTTTTCCACAAAGTCGGACCACACATCGTTCGCTCCGATTGCCTCGTTAATCGCATCACTGCGCAGATCGGCGTCCTCCGAATTCCTGGCATCGCGCACAAACCCTGCGTTGCGAAAACACTTCTGGATGGTTGTGGCCTTTACTTGCCACAACAACGCTGTGATCATGTTGATGGCACCCCTCAAGTCCACCTTAAGGGGTTCATCTCGTTGCAACTTCAAGACGACCCTTTCGCACATGTGCTTCTTGTAGAGTGCCTTGACTGTAGCGATGACGCCCTGATCGAGAGGCTGGCTTTTAGCAGTGGTGTTTGCCGGCAGGAACTTCAAACTGACTACGCTTAATTGTGGCTGCACATTGTGAGCGCTGCAGTTGTCCAGAATAAGGACGATGCGCCGTTTTTCTGCGACCATAACCTCATTGAAACTTTTCAGCCAACTAGCAAAGAACTCTTGGGTCATCCAGGCCTTTCCATTTGCAGTGTACACCACAGGCAAACATTCTCGCTTCTTGAAGCAACGGGGTTGTTTGTATTTCCCAATGACAAACAAGCGCCGCTTGTCGGAGCCGTCCATGTTTGCACAAAACAAAACCGTGATACGTTCCTTTGAGACTTTGCAGCCGGAACAGAGTTCACCTCTAATCGTGAGAGTGCGATCGGGAAGCATGTTGTAGCACAGACCAACTTCATCGGCATTATAGATGTCTTTGTCCATGTACGCGGAAAGCATTGTCTCGAGATGATTGCGAAACAACGCCTGGATGCTGGCGTCGTCGACTTCCCCACTTTCGCCCAAGAAAACTTTGCAGCTAATCCCGTGGCATTCTTTAAACCGCTGGATCCATCCGTTGAGGCGGTTGAAGCCTTCGTGTTCGAACAAATGTCCAAAAGACTTCGCTTTCGCTTGTAGCATCGGGCCACTCACTGGGACGTTCTTGGCTGGCACTTCGCGAAACCACCTAAACAAGGCTTCGTCGACGTCTTCATACTTTGACGTACGAATCCTCTTTCTTGAGAGAGGCGCAGAATCTTGCTGTAGCTGCTTCCGTACCTGCTCCCGGTTCTTCCAGACAGCAAAAACAGTCGTGTCAGTGACGTTGTACTTGGCCGCGACGGAAGCTTTTTTCATGCCACTTTCGACATCTTTGACGATGCTCTGTTTAGTTTCGAGAGACAGGGTTGTCGTTTCTTCGTCATCCTGGGCTTGGGAGACTGAGAGATCGGGATGGACGGTCGATTTCTGCACGATATGCTTGACGCGCTCCACACGCGGTCCAAGCAGACGACGTGGTGCAAGTTTGCACACTGCAAGAAGCGAAGCTAGAAGAAACCATCCAGCTATCCAGCCTCCTTTCGGCGCGCGCGCGGTGTAAGAAAGGAGGTTGGTGTTGCGTCACTACAGCGAGAGGGGAAATCGAAAGGGTGAAAGCGTGAAAGGCTTGGGAGTGGCTCGATGAGGCTTTCGGAGTTGAGCACGCGCGTGCGTGTGTTGGTCGCACCTCGCTACCTCGCTGCGTTGTAACTCGGGCGTAGTCATTCGTCTTCGCCTCTCTCTTTGCTTCTTCAAGCAACCTCCTTGCCATCCTTGCCCCCACGAGTGCCGCTTGCGGCTAGCGCTGTTGGCGCCGTTATCTAGAGTCGCACAGGGAAGCATGCTCGCTGCGCCGGTCAGTCAGCGGGGCCGGCGGGCTGTTCCAGAAACCGCACTATAACCGGTATTTCCCTTCGCGCGCCTGCATTTTAAGCGGTATGTAATTACATGGAGTTCTATGGGAGGCGAACCGGTGGTTGAAAATAGCCGTGTTATACCTGGTCTTGCACTATAAGCGGTTAAGTTATAAGTGGTCTATACTGTAGTTGATGTTCTAGTTGTCGTCATTGGGGATGTAGTTGGCGATGTAGCACGTCCGTCGTCGATGTCTTCGAATCCTCGAAAATGATTGCCCGCCGCCGTCGAGAATCTAACCTGGGTCCGGCACGTGCGAAGTGGAGGCGTTACCACTGAGCTACGCCATGGCGTTAGTAACATGCACTAAGCTTGGGGTTTTTTTAGTACCCAATGTCCATTGCACATGCTCTCTGGAAAAAAAAAAAAAAAAAAAAACTTTTAACATAATGCTGTTGTACCACCGTCAGTGCCAAGAGCACATGCCAGGCGACAAGCTCTCACACTCTTTGGAACAAAAAAAAAAAAAAAATAACAAAAAAACCAAACAAGCGTTTTGAATGAAAGAGTTGTATTGTGTGCCAAACATTTTTTGTTTACGCACCCCACGGTGCGTGAACGCGACGCCGCTGCCCAACGGCTTCGCCGTGACTTGTCGCAGCTATCGCTGGGACTGTAATGTGAATAAACACAGGATTGCTAAATTTTTTTCTGAACATCTTCAGTCTTTCTTTTTTTAATGTTTTTGTCTGCTTTCCTTTGCTTTTTGCCCCTCTTGCTCTATGGTCGGGCACAAGTTCAGATTGCGTCAGAAGCTGCGACGCATTCGGTGCCTTATGTCGCACTTTGGCCGGGCACACTCGAACCCCGCAGTAATACCAAAGGGTGAAAGCTTGCACCAGAGGCAAAGCTTCTGGCTCATTCTTATCTCGTGTCTGACTATACTAAGTAGTATGCATCACTGCATGGCTAGCATGATTTTGGATGTAACATGCAGTTTGTCAGCCAGTGCTTGCTTTGTCCCGAATTAACCGGAGTGCTTACTAAACTGTGCATTGCAGAACAACAAACTTTGTGATGCGACGGGTGGCAAGAACCACCGGCCGACGAGCTCCATTTTTTTTTCTTAGCTTTTCTTGGCGCTTTCTTGGCATCTGTTAACAAGATCATTTTCATTTTTGGCTGTGGTATTGCCGATTCGCCACAAATTCTTGTTTAGTTTTTGGACCCTTTTGTAGCCCTGCTCTACTCTCCTTCAATGAAGGTGGTACCGAAATCCTTGACCTAACTACCCTCACATTTGACTGCAGCGACTCTTGGATCAGATCAAGTGACAATTCGGTCGCTTCACTTTTTCTTTCGCAGAACAAGCTGAAGGTTGCCGCCCTCAAGACGACGTCCAACATCAACATTCTCATACGGGACCTGTTCCACGTTCCGCCGTCGTTCAAGGCCGCCATCAGCCTCTCTTGGAAGCCTTCTGCCAGTGCGGTGAGTCCTACGAATCGTGTCCATCCGATCTGCCGTTTGTCGGCACCCGTTTTGTCGGACTCGTTGCGGATTGTACGTCTTCTGAAATGCGCCGAATCGTTCTCAGGAGCGACCGGCGGTACCGACACCCGAGGTTGCGTCAGCGACACCCGCTGCAACTGGGTAAGCCGTCTCCAAATTTTCTAATCTGAATCGAATGTGGTTTGTAGCGGTAAAGTGCAGAACAAATGCATCCTCACGACAAAAAGTAAGTGGTTAGAAACGACTGCTGTAAAATACCAGGCAAGCGCCCACTCAAAATTTAGGAATAATCGCGAGAGAATAGGGGATGGGCGTCCGGTCATCGATTTTGCATATAAATGCACTGCACATATTTCCTCAGATCTTACAAATTTGAGTATGGGCGCTCAATGTGGGCTGGGTGAATGCCCGGTATTCTACGGTATGGAACAACATTCGAAGGTTTGACTGTCTTTGGAAATGCTGTGGTGGTGGCACCTTCAATTTGTTCAAGCCCCCAAGGATTATGAAATAACCTAAGATACAACCAACAGTTAAAATCAATGGGCAACCTTTTTTCAGTTATTCTAGAGATTTTTATGGAAAAAAGGGAGCAGCAGTGAAGTGACTTCTTAGCAACTCGAGAAAGATAGGTTCTACTGGGCTTTCTTTTTTGGTGGGGCAAGGGTGGAGGGGAAGTGGGGGGTTGACATTTCTAAGAGACTGGGTCTACGGGTTTCTGGAGCATTTTTCATGCTGTAGGCCACACTTGTAGCTTCAATGTGACTCACACCTGCACTCCCCTCGGTTTGCCGATTCGGTAATCGTCCTCCCTAGTTAAAGCAAAGGTTCACTTTTGTTCCCGCTTGCTGACCTTGACAAGAGCAACTAAGCTCAGCGAAAAAGGGTGACTTGCTTGTGGTTGCACGGCAGGGCCACAACGTGCCGTCACACCCGCCTCCTTTTCCTGCGCTTCTCGCAGTAGTGCCGCGACCAGGAGCGAGAAGCGACGCATCGAGTTTCCCGAGGGCGCCCCGACACCGACCAAGAGTGCCAAGAAGCCCGTGGTGTCGGGGAAGAACGAGCGGGAGCTCTACAGTCCGCCGGGGGGCAAGTACAGCACCAAGGTGCAGAGCTTCCAGGGAGGTGAGCTACGGCTCGGGTGACCCCCCCAGCTCGGGGTCTTGCGCCTTCAGTCCCCGTGTCTGTCTCGAATCGTTTACATTAAAGCCTCTCGATAAAATTTGCGCTTTGCGTTTCTTACGAATTGTACTGGGCACGTTCCACGAGCGAGTGCTGCGCCGCCATTGGTTTCCAAGGGCAGCACAAGGTACACGCCTCGCATGCCTTTGACGCTGCTTGTAAGACAAACCCAAAAAATGAAGGACGTTTACAATTCCCTGTAATGCCGAATTAGAGCACAGCTCTTAAGGAGGAGGAGGGGAGAGTATGCCCCTCCTCACCCTTCATACACTCTTGTCCTCCTCTCGTTATCCCCCTCCTCCCTCGTGACGTCTCTCGTGAAGGTCACGACATTCACGTGATTTTCGCTATGAAGGTTGTGGCCTTCACGGGTGACCTTCGTGACGTCACCGTGACCTGTCATAAGCTGAGGTGGCTCTCTTTTCCTGATGTTTTGTCAGCGCTTCCGCCATTGCCGACGAAAACGCTGTGTGTTGTGCGGGTGCAATCTGAGCTGTTGGGCTCTTTAAAATTTAATTACTTGTGCGGCGGAGGAGTAAAAATTTGGATGTTGTGCCAGTGATATTCCTAAAAGCAATGACAATAGAATTTAATTTTTTTTTTTTTGGAAAGACAAAATTTTACCAATTTTTAAGCTCGTTTTTAGCAGATTTGACCCATTCCTCAGTATAAAGCTAGGTGTCAAAGTTACCCTCCCCATTACCCGCATTACCCCCGACAATGTCCGTAAGCTCCCACACCACTTTTGTTGCATCCTTTCCGAGACCGGGAGGAGACATTCGGCTGCAACGAGAGATACCCTCGAGATTGAAAAGACGCAGTTCTCTGGCCGCCCCACCGACGCAGAGGTTCCGCTCGCTCCTCCTTGCAGTGCCCACAAACGCCCGCGGGGGTGTCGGAGGCCGCGGGGGTTCCACGCGGTTCCGCGGCTTCAACCGGGGCTGGCGGGGCCGGATATACTCGTGAGTGAACCACCCCTCCCCGCAGCCGGGGTGTACAGCGGCAGAGCGCTTCCTGGCCGGCGCTGAAGCAGTGACAGCGGCGGCAACACCAGCACTACCCTTCGTCCGAGACTGCCTCGAAGAGGAACTCCATCCCGACTCCCCTTTTCGCATAGGAAGGCCATTTTCACCTCTCTCTGTCTCTCCTCCCTCTTTCGCCTTGCTGAGCACTCTCGTCTTGATGCGATTATGTGTTGCATCCGGCAGGCACACTTTTCCGAGTGTCCTCAGCTTTGCCCACGTTTGGGGGCCTTTCGAAGCGTCTTCAGCTTCGCACGTGTCTGTGGAGCAGTATGCATTCGGAAGTAACGTATCGATTCTTTATCTCTCGGCTTTTGGTGTACCCTCTCGTTCGTTTAAATTGGGGTCACGCAGGGATGTCCTACTTCTGTCTCGCGAACGAGAGTTTTGGCGTTTTGTTTTTATCGGCGATTTGGTTCGTTCTCTTAGTTTGGCAGAGGCAAGTTGGGATTAGAATGTGCCCCCCGACGGATGCTTTGCATCTTTTCTTAACAACAACCTGTCAAATTGGCCACATTTTGTTTTTTTTATTATTATGTATGTTAAAATCTCTTTAGAAAGATTTTTTTCATACTGTTATTTCTTGGGAAATTGCTTGTTTCGACCGACATTGTGGCATGTCATTCATGGCGTCGAGAAGGTATGAATGACATGCCTACAGCACATTTTTAGCAGATGTAACGAAATTACCGTAGGCGAGTTTGGGATGGTGAAATTGAGATTGGCTGTTTGTTTTTCTTTTTTTCCGTTTGGCAAGCCGATTTTAAAGGGGTGCTCAAAGTGGTTTTGTCACATTGTCTTAATTAAGGTCTTTGTTTTTTGGAGTGTTGGTAGGAAGGGAGGGAGGGGGAGAGAACGAGAAAGGTCATCCCCATTTCATAATTTGTTTCGTCTGCTGCTTGGCCACGGCAGTCGCTATTGAACTCTAGAGCTGCATTGCTCCGAAATGCGACGGCCGACGCGCAATAATGCACTGGCAAGGAGGAGATGGCGTAATTTGGCCCGCATCGTCTGAAGGCGATTTGTAAGCGTCCGAATAAAAAAAGTTTGTAATTAAACACTCGGTTCTGCTTAATGCACTGTGGAGTGGTTGCTGTGCATTTTAGCCGTTTTGTATTGGGGTGAGCGTGTACGGCTTGAGTTCTTACAGATGCTTGGAGACCTGAATTTCCATGGCGTTCGTTAAAGGGACCATGAAGACAGTTTCGAAGTTTTATTCGACGATTGAAATGGATGTCAGGTACGTCTTAGATACTGTTGACCAAGTTCTAGCCCGAACAGAAGTTTGGGTGCCGCAGGATTCGAGCAAACAGGCGCAGTAATAATAGTGCCGGGAACGATGCCTAAGACCCCACCGAGGAGGCGGCAGAAAGGTGAACTAAAGTGTGCCGTCGAAGCATGACAACAACAGGCTCCTCGTCTGGCGATTGGTTCAAACGATAGACGCGCTCTTGGTTTCGATTTCAGTGGTGAGATGTGATGAAAAATTTTTATTTGAACGTTGGATAATCTTTTGAAGTTGTAGTTGGGAATTGATAGGTTTCATACTGTGTATAAAAGCATAATCTGAAGCGATCCCTCCGTTTGTCACTGGTTGAACGCATCCTGCTCTGCTACCTCGGGCGCGTAACAAGCATCGAGCAACCATGGACAAAGAAAAAGGTATGAGCGCCAGGGGCGGCGGACTTTTGGTTTTGGTTTCATGCGTCGTCTCGTGTTCGCTTTGCGAACTGGTGTCTCACCAATCATGCCGCGTTTATGTGCAGTAGTAGGTTGCGTGAAAGGTCGGCTAAAGATGTGCGGTCCATCGGGCGATGTTAGTTTGCATAAACTGCCGACCGATGCAGCAATGCGCAGCATTTGGTTGCGCGCCGTTGTTTTGCGTAGAGGTATGGACAGCGGTGTCAGGATTTGTTCAATGCATTTCCAACCAGAAGACTGAGTAGCACCTTCACGTCAGCCGGAGTCCGGGTAAAAGTGGGGCGGGGAGTCGCTCTGGGAGGCAGCGATTGAGGAGATGGTGGTAGGTCTGGGGCGCCCTCGTAAAGCGCCATTCCAGAGTTCTGCGTCCTTAGCAGCATCTCCCGTTCAGTCGGCGTGAGGTCGCTGAACGGGAGCTCAAACTCGTTTGCGAGCGCGGCGTTGTCGTCCATTTCTTCCAGGTTTTCTTCACAGACCGCCGTGCACTAGAGCGAACCACGGGAACCACACTGAGTGTGCACTAAATCCTACCGATGCCGACAGTGCTCCCTGACGTCACTTCTCTTTCCAGAGGCGAAAAAGGGAAGAAATCTGAATGTTTGTTTCGGTTTCACAAATATATTAGCAAGTGCAAAAATAAGAGTCACAACGTTCTAGAAAAAATTGTGTGGCATGCCAGGACCTTAATGCTTCCGAAAACACCTTCTTTTTTTAAAAAAGTTAAATTGCCTTTATGGTCCCTTTAAAAGGTCTTCTATTTCCAAGGCAGAGCTGCAAATTTAGGACAGTAGAACCAGTGTTGCAGCAAGTTCTTTTCTTCTCGCATGATTTTCCTTTTCTTTTTTTTTTTTTTTTTTACCATAAAGGAGTACAGCAACCTTGGGGAAAATGTGCAAGTTTGAGTGATTGAAGTATCGGGTGGCTCTTGGGTGAAGTTGGTGTGGGGAACTGAAGGCTCTTTAGGGAGTCCCTACACTGGGTTCGGTGCATCGAGAGCATAGCCCAGGTTTTTCAGCGAGGCCATAATGGCCTTGTAGACAGAGGGATCCTCGATGGTCACAGGAATCTGAAATAAAGGTTGACGATATCACTTGGGTGACAAGAAGAATGGAGTACTTTCATCAGCCAGAGCTTCCGAACAACCCTAGGGCTGACACTAAAGTAACTAATACGACACTTGCACAGTTGCAGCGTGTTGTTACGGCTTGCCTTGACTGGTTTTCCCCTGGCGAGGTCGGCAATGGTCTTCCGGGGAATCTTTCCCGAGTGGGTCTTTGGCAGAGCTGGCACACAAGTGGCCAGTCTGAAGGCCGCCACCGGTCCCACGTCTATGCGAACCAGTTCGGAGATCTGCCCTCTGATCTCATCCAAGGATCTGCTTACATCTGAAGAGAGTGAGAGATGACCGACTCTGCAGGAGGCCAGAAGCGCCACCGGGGTTACGGGATCGAGCGCTGGCTTTGCAATTTGGACGTTGCAACATTAGGGAATTGTAGTAGACCGTTTCCGCAGTCCGCTAGGCTCCCGGATAGCGCACCGTAATCCGCCACAAGTCCTTGAACTATGCAGACAAGGCTGGCGGCGCACATGCGCAACTGCGACGTTTTCTTTGGGGATACCGTAGCAGAGGAGAAAAACCATCTACTACAACTCCCTATTCACTCGCGTAGTGTACGTGCGAGTTTGCGCAGAGTACCGTAAGGCATTCCACAAGGTGTTGCCAGAAGGACAGACTTGTGAAAAGGTTCAGTAGTTGCGAGCTAACGTTAGTTTTTCGTTGCATAGTTGTCTGTTTAGCGTACTGGACCGCCATGTACATAGCCGAGCGTTGTATTGAATGTTGTGAAATGGAATGGAATGTTTGAGCTGTGCTTGAATCTCAAATCTCTGGGGAAGAAAAATGTTGAATCACACGATTTCCTCTGCTGACGTTATTTCTCTATTTTTACTTGTCCAGTTGCGTGATTCTTATTTTAAGATACAAGTTCTGATGTTACTTTTCTCAGTCTTGAGCCCGTACCTCGGCAACCTAATATAGGAATAAAACAAAAAGAGTACTAATAAGGTGTTTTTTTCTTTGTAGCATTCCTCAAATTTAAAATTATATTTGTTTTATCCTCAAGAAAAAAGGAAGTTTTGCGCATTGTTCATACGCCGTGCGAAGCAGTTCATAGAAGGTTCGGTTGTCGGTGGAAGAAGGAATGCTTTTGGCATTCTGAACGCGTAAACGTCTTGATAAGATAACATACGTCTAATTTAAAATGCTCCTGCATATACAGTAATCGCTCGTTATACCGAAATCACTTTTTTCGAATTATTGTTTTTATCAAAGCGTTGTCCCTACCGAAATGCTTGCATTTTTAACCGGATTATTTTAATTATTGGCGGCCGACTACGCTTATTCGAAGGCCGCGGTGCCGAAAGCACGCAAGCCTGAACCACGGTGGCCTACACGGAGGCGCACGTAGACCCTTCCATTCTTTCCCCCTTCTACACCGAGGCAAACGGCAAACAGGGAAAAAGAAGTGAACAGGTGACGGAAGGCAGAGCGCCGCTTCCGATGCGCCGACGCGGAGGCACGGACAGGAAGCAGGGGGCGCGTTGCAATATTGGTGAAGCCTAGTCATAAAAAAGTTTAAACGATGCTGTGGCCAACGTGACCGTAGATCTCTCTGGCAATTGGTGCACGTGATATGTCACGTGTGAGGTGGATGGTTGCTCGTAGGATTCCTTGCAGGCTTGCGCCCGCTCCGTCCGCTAAGTTTTATCACATTGAACGCTAGACGAAGGCTAGCTACGGTCACGTGATGTGGTCACGTTGGCATGATAAGTGAGAAGGAAAATGAGAAAGATGCGAGGTGTCAAGGGAGCTTGGCTTGTGGAGGCTATGCGGCTGACGTCATGAAGCCGCAGGAGCAGTGTCAACGTTGCAACGCTACTCACGGCGCCGGCGGCCGACGCCGCCAGACTCCTGTCGAAATCGGGTCAAGGGAGCGATGGAGTCCGGAGGATATCATCCTTCGGGAGGCCCCGACGCACTCGCCTGCGTCGTATTACAACCACACGTGTGTCGCAAAGGAGATTGGGAGTGTTTACCGAAAGTCGCTTAGATCGGCGAGGTTAAAAACTGTCCACCATGCTGTCCGAAGCCCCCCTTCTGTGCTCGATCTCTTGTGTCCCCTCGTTGTCTTTCTCACAACTTACTGGCTCTTTGTCTGGTAATGGAGTTCGTACCAGCCTACAGCGTAATGTTTCCGTCCACCTTCGAGGCTGCCTGCACTGTTTTTTTTTTTTTGGCTCCATCGCTTTTATCGAATTATTGCTTATATCAAATTTTTTTTGCTGTCCCGTTGACTTCGTTATAACGAGGGATCATTGTATCTTTACATAAAAGTGAAATTCAGTAACGCTCCGTTAGGATTCTTTTACTACAGTCCTTGAGGTGAAAACAAGTATAGCTCATTTGCAATCTTTTGTGACCTGGGTTACTTTATTGAATTATCTGCAGAAGTCCAAAAATGCATGTGCATCTATATGATGTGTCCCAAAAGTGCTGCACAAGCCTGAGGTTTCCCTACCATACACACATGACAATGTACAGTACCTACCATTCTTCAGTACAAAGAGAGCAAGCGGAACCTCTCCCTTAATTTCGTCCGGAACCCCCACGACCGCGCAATCTGCGACGTCCGGATGCTTCATGATGGTCTGAATGAAAGAGCGAAAATCGACGCATTTGAATTGGATGGTACGTTGCGCCCCCTCCCTCTAGTGGCCACTGCCAGTTATTCACCTCTTCTATCTGGAAGGTCGAAAGGCGGTGCCCCGCCACGTTTATGACATCGTCGCTTCTGGAGAGGATGCTGATGTACCCATTCTTGTGCCGAATACCGATGTCCATTGTGTCGTAGTAGCCCTATCGTAGGAAACATGGAGGAAGTGGGTTATCTGCTGCCCTTTCTTAAAATTGCAGCTAGAGGCTACCGGAAATTTCTCGAAGTACTTGACAACAAAAGCGTCGTCTGCCCGGAAGAGTGTCGAGAAGGCTCCTGGGGGCAGCGGCAATCTGGAAGACGCCGATTTCGTGTGACTGTGCCCACTTTGCAAGATAGCTTAGAGTCACCGCCACCGACTGGTGAATAGGACGCTTTAAGTAGAGTTCTCACCGGACGGCCACGGTACCGAGCTGGTTTGGAGCTGCTTCCAAGCCGTCGTCTAGCAGCACCCTAACTGAAACGTTGCAATATCAGACGGGTACTCAAGCAGCAATACCGGCAGCCACATTACCATCCCACCCTGGTACTGGGACTCCCGTTGCTTCCTCGGGTACATCCATTGAGTTCCCCAAACCGACGCACGTGGCTGTCGCTGGTGAACCCATTTCTGAAAAAGTAAGCAACGCCTAACCATTTCATATGCTATGTACACAAATGTGTACATCTAAAACCCTCGGGTTTTTTTTTTTTTTTTGGGGGGGGGGGGGGGGGGTAATTTTTTTGGAGGGGGGGGGGGGAGGGGGATATGTTGAACATTGAGTCATTTTAACAATTTTAGTGGGAAAATGTTTTTGACGATAAATGGCGAGCGGCATTTGAAATGGTTAAGGCACGTTCACACACTTTAAAGGGGCAGTGCAACTATTTTAATGTTGAAAGAATTGGCAGTTTGCATCTTTTATATTGTTTATGCAAGCCCAAGTGACCAAAAACGCGTCACCTTTCCCCGAAAAACTGCTATTCTGCTGCGTAATCGCAAAGCGAAAAACAAATTATTTGCCTGTGGCGGTTACGGGAACCAAAAAGACAGCGTCACTGGATGATACGCGGAAGTGAACAAAACCTGTCCCCCTCCGCTGCTACGCTCGCCGTCAGCCCCGGGGCGAACCGCCCTTTGTGTTGATCGCTCGCCGCAACCTTCGATGATGCTAATCCTTTAAAAGTCGACAATCGCTGAGGAAGCGGCTGGGGTCTCTGAAGAAAGGACCGAAGGGGAAACCACGTGAACCCCCAGAGTATGTCACTCTAAAGTCGACATGGAGATTTGAGAGGCACTTTGACCTTCAATTTGTTTCATTTTATTTAAATAAAAACTAGTGCTCGCAAAAAAATACGGCTTTCTGTTTTTCGTTCTATAGGTGAGGCATATAAATTTTCGCAGTTAATTGGCCGAAGTCTGAAAATCGTTGCACCACCCTTTTAAGTTTGTCGGCTGAAGCCTGCAGTTTACTTTTATGTGTGCTTACCTGTTTGCCCCCAGTCGACCAAGACGGGAACGCCAAATGTCTTCGCCGTCCAGCTCCTTGTGCCTTGATCACATCGTTCTCCACCCAAGAATACTTGACGCAGCCTACGCGGACAGGCGGCTCAGCTCCGACCCTTACACTTGTAATGTATAAATGAATATTGCCTTACTGCTTCATCGGGAACTTTTTTGCAAAGCATCCCTCGGGATCCTGCGAAAAAGGAGCCCCGAACACGGCGGCGTGGCATTATCTCGTAGGTTCTCGAACCGAGTTCTTAGGAACTCGGGGGTTCCCTGGACTACCTTCGTGAGTTCCTCGAGCTCTCCAATCTTAGCTGTCCTTGTCCCCGAGTAAAGTGCAATTCCTACTTAAACGCTGTCCCCGAGTAAAGTGTAATTCCTATTTAAGCGCTGTTTTGGCTAATCTTCATTAGAGTAATATGGTATAGCTTCGTCGGCTGTGGGCATTGCAAAATGCAATAGTCAGGCACGCAGGTAAACAATATTTGACCGACACGTAACCCGTAAACCCTGCTGCTACCAGAATTTGGACAGTCCGTGCTTGTTCGGCTTTGAAAAATAATTTTGTTGCCTTTTACACTCACTTCTTTCCGAATGACTCTCATTGCTGTGGGTGCCGAGAACATGCCGCACACACCGTGCTGTTTGATCACTCTGAAAAAGCTGCTGGCATCTGGCGTGCCCACGGGTTTGCCCTTAAAACAGGTAAGAAAACGGTTGAGATGTCTTTGGGCTGAAACTGCTCGCAAGGCAACTAACCTCGTACAACACGGTTGTGACACCTTTGAGAAGAGGGGCGTAGCATATGCAAGAATGGCCAACAGCCCAAGCCAGGTCTGAAGCTGTCCACCAAATGTCATTGTCTCTGACGCCATACACATTCTCGAGTGTCCAGAGAAGGTTGACCGCGTGTCCTCCTGCGGGCCGTACGACTGCCTGTTGGAGTGTGATGTCAAAGGGCACCTGTTAAACAGTTGACATGCCAAGTCCAAATAGGTTACTAAGTTGCTATACAGTCTGGGCGGGGGGGGGGGGGGGGGAGGAGGGAGGGAGAGAGAGAGAGAGAGGAGGAGGAGGACATGGTACACAAAAGGTAATCCGAAACACGCCGATCAAAGCTGTGCATGTGCGTTTTTCATCTCTCGAATGCCACAGAAAGTTGTTTTTGGGTATGGTGGAAAGAACTTGAATAGAAGCATTGAAACGGCAGGCATTTAGCTGAAAGACAACTTCTCCGAGCACTGAAAGCACTGTGTGCCACGTTGAGGATTTCGGAACGTTCATTACGAGAGGTAATTTTGTTTGTATTTGCCATAAGGAAATGATCACTGGATGTGTCGATCATGGTCTCTCCCAATAAACAGTTATTGGCTCGATAGAGTCGGGGTGTGCAAATACTGGTGCCAATCAAAAAGGGCTATGTCATCCCTATCTTCAAGGCTTCAAAGAGAGCTGGCACGCCATGGTTTACCCTCGCCCTCTGAAGGTTATGAATGACGCAGTGCTGTTCGATTGGAACCACTATAAGCACCCCCCCCCCCCCCTCTCAAACTCTAAAAGTCCCAAAGATACACACTCCGGATTGCTATTCTATTCCATCAGCATAGGTGACCTTGTGTTTTTCTACGATATAATTTCATCAGTGCAAACCTTAGCATCTACCTTGGGCAGTCCTGTGGTACCGGAAGTATACAGCAGATATAGAGGCTCCATGGCCTCGATGGGGACACAGTCTACCGGATGCGCGCCGCGGACAACATCCTGCCATATCTCGTCTCTGCCGGCAGTCATTGGAACGTCCTGGAAAAAGGAGCGAAAGTAGTCGATGCCATGCATTGCTGTAGTATCACCAATCAACCTGACCCTGTCGTTTTCTCCTCTGAGGAAGATGAGGCACTTCTTCGGCTTGTATTCGGACAGGCTGATTGCCTCGTCTAGGATGGCTTTGTAGGGTACCAGTTTTTTAGCCTCGATGCCAAAGTTGACGGACAGGCAAGCCTCCGCCTGGTCGTAGGAGAGCAAAAACATCCAGTGTCTGTTCCAGTGCAGCGACAAGCAGATAGGAATCCAACTCGCAGAACCCCAAAAGAAATCAAGAGAGGAGCCTCTTAAGAAATAGTTGATCGCCACTCGGGCTTCTGTATACCCCGTTTCGCCCTACAATGTACTGCGACGCACGCTACAACCTACCGGAACCAATTCGTAGCTCGGAGCAAGTCGCATGACTTCGCGCTCCCCGTGCCGCTCCGCCCAACCCGAAGAACATGGGACACCCTCGGGGCCACGGATTTGCTCTGATGGTTCGTAGTGTCCGTTGCAGTCCATCCGTCTAAGGTGAAATGGATAGGAGGATTCCAGATTACGACCATTCGAGTTACCTGAGCGTGGTTTATCCGAACCGCGAGCTCCTTGGCTGCGAAGCCCCCGAAAACGAGCGAGTGCACGGCTCCGATGCGTGCGCATGCCAACATTCCGTACACCGACTCCGGTATCATGGGCATGTAGATGATGACGCGATCGCCCTTCTTGATGCCCCATTTCGAGAGGACGCTGGCAACCTTTGACACCTGTTGAGATATGGAAAGAGGAACAGATCGGTCGAATTGGTCTTGGAAGACACGGGTAATGTGCTTTAACTCTTTCCTGACCGCGTCCATAAAGGTCCATTCACACACTTGCGCTTTACTACGACCGACTGAGACAAAACACTTGACTACTTACGACCGGCTGCATTACTGCGCAGCCAGTCCTAAGCCATCGCAAGAGGCTTAGAAACCGGTCTTGTATTAGCCGGTCGTTGTCGAACAGCCATCGATCACCGGTGATCGATGGTTTTCAAGTGCCATCAAGAAATAAGTTTGGTGCGGAGAATTATGTTCCACAATCTCGTGGGAAGCCGAAGAGCTCTAGTTTCGGTTCCAACGTGGTTTGTTCTTTATCACGAGCTAGTGGTCTGTCAAAATAGTCCTGGGAAAGGTGGTTGCAGTTGTCTCACATGGCTAACTGGGAGAATCAGTCTTTGTAACAAAAAATGGCGTTATTTACATAACTCAACTGCATTGTGGCATATTTGTTTAGACCTCAAGAGCTCTGGGGACACCTTTAAAGATGTTATAGGTGTCGCTTAATAGATGGTAGTCGGTAAGCACCACTATAAATTCCAATGCCGTGCCGAGCCGGCGTGCAAGTTTTGTGTTCCCAGCAAGGCGCACAAAAATGCTAAATATGAGGAAACTGCAATCAAGGCTATGACTAAACCAAGGTAGAACACAAAGAAGGCACGCTGCTGGGGATGTGAGGTGTACTATCTCTGTTTCACCAATATAAGCATTCCTTCGTTAAAAACGTTGTGTTACGGAGGCTAACTTTCTGATGAACCGAAAATAGACAATGTCAATTAGAGTACATTAACCTTCAAAAGTAACAGCCGTGGGTGTGGGGCACATTTTCTATATTTAGATTATTTTTATCTACCGTTTAATTTGACATATATCTGCAGAAGTTTCGGCCATTATACGCCTTCCGCGTGTACATTGCATTTTCAAAAAATAAAATTTGAAAATATTTTTTAACGTATCAATTTCTGTTTCTTTTGAAAGAACAACTAATTGACCACATATTGTTCCATACGCAAGTTAGGAAAAAAAGCGCACGGATCCTACTTTTCCTGTGGTCAGGAAGAACTAAAAGGGCACTGACACCTCCCAAAGTATATATAAATATAAATAGATTTATTTTTTATTTTTTTGCTGGCGATTTATAATGGTGTCGGAAGACTAACCAATCTATGTTTTGCTACAGCGTCACGCATATTTTTAATAATGTCAAAAAGCGCTACTGATCGAAACTGAAACTGGACTGGGGAGGAAGAAGAAATATAGAGGAGGACAGAGAAATCACGTAGCTGTGCAACTTTTTTTTTTTAATCAACGTATTTGCTGTTTTTTAGAAGCCACAAAAAATGGGTCTCATATTTTTTTTCTATGTTTAATATTGAGTGTGTAATCGAAGTATAATACTTTTGATTATACTTGGTGGTTTTTGTCTAAACCACAGAAAAAGGCACGTGACCAAGGAGAAGAGAGTGAGCGCGACTCAAACCGGCCAGTTCTCGATCGGCGGTTTTTGCGAGGAGAGAAAACAAATTTAGATGGGCTCTCGTATGTCATGTACAAATAAAAACTTTGGCGAGCATAAATGCCCTGTTTGTGTCCCTGGGCCAGTTGGTTTAAAGCTAAAAGAAACAGATCAAGAAACTAAAAAACACAAGGATTAAGGCAAGAGGGATAAGGCAAAGTTCCTTGTCTTGTCCTTCTTGTTTTGGTCCTTGTGTTTTTTTCGGCGATGTTTTCCTTGGCTTGTGTTTGCCCCGAAACAAGGATCCCGTGACGTGAAGCCTCTGCGCGTTCGCCGTGCCCACAGCAGCACCGCCCCAGTGGCGTGACGTCACAGCCGAGTAGCATAACTTTTAATACTGCAGATGGGGCAAGTGGTTAAGGCATATAATTACGAACCAGCGCACAGGTTGACAGTCACTCAAAATTCTAAACACTCAAAAGGAATACAGAACTGAACTATCAACTCATAACCTGTGTTTAGTCAAACCTCTTCTTTGACCCCAAGGAATAGGATGGCAGCCCAACAACCAAGAGAAAGAAAAAATGAGACAAGGGGTCAACGAAGGGAAAGTTTGACTAAATACAGATTATGAGTGTTGGGATTTTTTAATGACTGTCGGCCCGTGCGCTGGTTCGTAATTATGGATAACTTTGCAAGCTGCAAGAGCTACGACCCCAACAAGCCAATCGGAGCGTCGCAGCGAGGCACTTGTCAACGTGTCGTCAGAGTGCACGTCTCCTGTGGAGAGCTGCCACGCCCGTCGCGCTGAATGGCTTCAGGGAGCCGTTGCATAGCGTTCGCTCTTTGCCAACCATACCTGTTCCTTGAGTTGCGTGTAAGTGATCTTGGTGACCGTCTGCGTCACAGGGCTGTCGTGGATGATGGCCACCTTGTCGCCTTTCCCGGCTTCCACGTGTCGGTCTACCGCGTTGTAGCAGACGCTGATCTCGCCCCCCGGAAACCTGCGTCAGTCCTAGGATACAGCTCACCTTAAAAGTGCTGAATCTGGCTTTCTACGTGGTATATATATAGGCAGTTTTTTTTATTTTCACAATTTGTTTTAAAAAGCGACGTGAAAGTTAGACTTGAGCGGTTTGTGCAGATGAGTTATACGACCAGGGGGACATTATGTAGATGGCTAATCTTTGCAATAAGTCGGCTAATTAGTTAACATTCGTTAATTAACTTTTTAATTAGTGAAAATAGGCATATTGTTCCAATTAGAAACTTACTGGGGGTCATTGAAAACCACTAAATCAACTCTTTGTGAACGACTTGAAGCTCGTGGGAAACTCAGGGACGCGCCAAAATTACTACTCGTGAAGCAGGCGCAAAGCTGCCACAGTTCCAGCCGGAACCTTTCCTTCTGCTTTTTCCCATTTGCCCTGTGGTAATTTTCTACCATGATCCTCCTCTTGTGCTGTGTAGACGCTACCATTCCCTATGGTCTGATCTGGTTCTAACTCCGAAAATGCTACTTCGATTGCATGTTTAATGTATTCTCTTGCTTCTTCCCCCTCTACCTTTGTCCCTCCCTGTGTGGTTAGTGTCTGCTGGAACCCCTCGGTCTTTTTTTTTCTTCTGTGCACTGATGTGTTCCCAGAACCTTTTTACCGCATCCCAATTCTCTGGCGTATCATCCACTGAACCCCTGCCTTCCCAATTTGGCGCGTATTTATGCTAATGCGTCCCGCTTTGTTTCCTGAAAATCCTCCCATTTTGATGCTACTTCAGCTGGTGTGGTTCCCTTTTTCTTTGCCCATCTGTGTTCTCTTGCTGCCACTTTTTGGCGTCTCGGACAGTTGCGTTTGATTGCGTTTGAATGCGTTGCGGCTGCGAGAAACCAGGACATCCCTGCTGCTTATATCGTGTGCCAAGATGATTCCTTGAACTGGGTTCCACGCTTCATACGAAGCACGCATGCGCCGGTGACTCGTTTTCGGTTCTCGACGCAATGCAGTCAAACGCACTCAAACGCAAGTGTCTGAACCGGCCTTTTTTAAACTCGTTATCTCACCAGCCTTTTAGCTTGCGTTTTAGTTTTCTTCCTCGTTGTTTGATTCGATATTTCTCTAACTCTCTTTTGAAAACACTATATCTGTCCCTACTCTTTCCGGCTGTTTGAATACTCTGTTCTCGATCCGCTTAGATACCTCCTGTAATTGTTTATCATTTAAGTTATTTAATCTACCCTCTGGTTTTTGATTGTGCAGTTCTGATTTTACTGTGTCAAATTTGGTCTTGATTCTCTTGTGGTCGCTCCCCAGACTTTTTTTGCCCTCCTCATCTATTTCCATACCTCCTAATCTGTTGTATAGCTCCCCAACGTTGCTAGATTTCCTCCCAAAAAGGCTCCGCATGCATCCACCAGGTGCACATTAAAAGATCGCTTAATTAGCTTTAAATTTAGTTTTCTTGTGCCTTTCAACGAAAGACTGGTATTTTTGAGGCTATGCTGCAACATGCAACACATTAAAGATTAAAAAAAAAAAATAAGCGCTGTAATTTCGTTTTTGTACTCCCCTGATGCAAAAGCCTTATCCGCGGAGTCCCATGGAGCGCAGCCGGCGTTGTCTGTAACCGCGAAAAACGGCACCTATATTTCGGCTGAGCGAAACGAGCAATAAATTCCCAATGGCTGCGGCGCGTCATAGTTCCAAGGAGCGCCACCCCACAGAGAAGGCCTGTTCCTGGCGCTGCGGCCCGCGTGCCGGCAAAAGCGAGAGGGTGGCGTGCGGGCGGCCGCAGCGCGTTGCCTAACCGGCCCCTGCGGAGAACAGCGGGGCGCGCTACTTCTACAAAATGAAAAAGAGTCTCTGACTAAACGAACAAAAAAATATATAAACAAAATAAAATACGTTTGCAAATTTGTTGTGCGAAATAAGAGCGCAGCTGTTGGCGAGGAAGAAGGGAGGGTACGGAGGGGAAGATGTGCCCGACACCCCCCAGAAGAGAAGGGCGTAGCGCTCTTCTCGTGACGTCGCGAAGGAAGGCCATCGGGGGCGCGCGGCGAAGCGAAGGCCACGCGCGTGGATCCACCGTCGTAACGCGCTTTTAGCCCCTGTGAGGCAGACCAAGTTCTAGGCTGTATAAACACACACACAACCCAATTTTTTTAGTCACATGCACCAGTCTTATTAGCTAAAATGAAAGCTGCACATAGCAACGGGTCTAGAAAATATTTTGTTACACGCGCAAAATATTACGCCGCTAAATAATCGTTATGAAATGGTACGAGGTAGGCGTATAAGAGAAAGCATTGAGTCACGCAATTATTGCTGCAGGAATGCATATTTTACACAGAAATACTTCGACAAAATGGCGAGACACGCAGTGATTGGACACAGCGAAACAGATCACGGTTAAAAATCAGGTGGACATAGTCAACGCGGACACGGCTAGACAAGTGTCACTTACGATCATGTAAGCGATGTTATCGCGTGCAGTCACTGAATTCTTGCATTATACCCCGGCCACATGGCAAAATTAATGTAATTTCGATCGAATGACATTATAGGGTCGACAAATCAGCTTTTGATTAAGTAGCGGGGAACCGAATTGGTGTTGAGGTCACGTGACGCCAATTTTCCCGTTAAATTTAGCGCGGTCACGCCGACGCCACGAAACACGGAAACGGGCGCCTAACATCTGCGCTCCAAAAATAGCGTAATTGCTGTATCAGCGCGAGAAGAAGGTTCGCACAGTGGGAGGTCAACTAGGGCTAGCCTTTTATTATGGCGCCTCCGTGATCTGCCCGGGCACGAGCTTGCCCGGCACGAGCTTGGTTCACTGGCGGAGCACGCTCCCGTTACACCTTCCTTTTTCTTTCTTTTTTTTTTTTTTAACACACACGAGCGAAGTCGAAGTAACCAACGAACAAACAAAATTAACAAACTGCACCCACTAGGAGAGAAAGAAGAAGCCACCGATGTGATCGGACGTGTTTTCTCAAGCTCTCGACTTTTTCGAAAATGCTCGGCGCTAAGCCCAGCCCCGAGCTGCCAAGTTCGGGCCCCCCTTTTGGATCTTCGGGGGATTGTCCCTCGGTAAAACCGGAAGATGCGGCCAGGACTTCGAGCAACGCATCGACCAGCCACGGTCAACCAGAGGCCATGGACACGAGGAATGCGAGTAACGCCGGTCCCGCCACTACCACGACGGGAGCAGGACCTGCTCCAGCCTCGATACTAAACAAATCGACGATGGGGTGCTCAACAGTCTTCCAATTTGGTGAGCCCTCCACAGTCCCAAGCACAGCCCAATCTGTCGAGCTAGTCTTAAGGGCTCTCCTTTCGAGCATATCGAAAGAGAGCCTTATCGATATTTTCAAAAGTGTCATTGGAGAATCTCACGAAATCGTGCCAACTACCAAGGGGAAGAAGAAGAACAAGTCTGCGACTTCTAAGAAAGCCTTGAAAAGCAGCACAACAACAATTCTGTCAGCGCCAGCCGGCGCTGCACCTATATCTGGCAGGAAGCCACAACCAGCAGGGAGCCAGGGCGACAGCTCAGTGCCTGCTAAGACACTACCGGCACCAAAGCCTGCGGCCGCCGCGCCACCTACTACAGAACAAACGGAAGAAGAGGACGGCTTCACCACCGTCACGAGCAGGAAGAAAAGGAAACGGGCTCGCGAGGACCTTACACAACAAAATAATGAGAAGGCCAAGCCCTCCCGGCGTTGGCAATTCGAGTACAAGATCCGCCTAACACGATCCCAAGTCTCGATAAGGCCACTACTACCAAGACTGAAAACGCACCTCTCGAGCGTTTCAACAGCATTCACAATGCATCTACTAGACAAGGCCAACCCTATTTCAGTCCGCACGGTCTCGAAACAGCTGGCCGAAACCCTCGAGAAGATAACCGAGGTCGACATTGGCGGACAAGCAGTTTCTGTACAAGTCTTTAGAACGTACGGAACCGCCTATTGCAAAGGGGTCATCTACGACATTTACTCAACCCAAGACAACGTCTTGAACCTTGAATTGGAATCTGAGAAGATCCAGGTGGTCGCTGCTCGTAGACTGGGAAAGTCTAACACGGCAATGCTCACATTTGATGGAGAAAAGACGCCGAGGTCCGTTTTGTACGGCAATAGATATATGCGGGTCTTCCCGTTCAAGCCGAAAGCGGTGACGTGCGGTAACTGCCACCGATTGGGACACAAACCGGACATCTGCCCAAATGCTGCCGTGTGCCCCATCTGCGGAACTCAACATTTAGCCTCTACGGATCCTGCCCAGGGACCCGGATGCCCCGACTCCACACCCTACTGCCAAGGGTGCAGAAAGAAGGGCCACCTGGGAACGGACCGCAAATGCCCCACATGGCAAGAGACCAACAAGCGAATGCGGGAAGACGTAAAAAAATTCCGAGAACAACATAAGCAACAACAACAGCAGCAGCAGGAGCAGACTGCAACCGGGGCTGTCAAGACCCCGGTCCCTCCCAGCGGCACTTCGTGGGCTGACAGAGTCAAACATGGCATCGTCACTCCACCACCATCACCGTCGTCACAGGCGGAGATCCAAGAACTACGCAACACCTGCAACTACTTTAAAGCCGAGCTAGACAGGCTCAAGGCCATTGTCCAAGCCCAGCAAGAAGAGAACAACCACCACAAGTCCACCCTCAGTCAGATGAGGGCACTTACAGCGAATATTTTTTAACGCTAATGATAAGGGTGCTCCAATGGAACTGCCAGGCGCTCCGCAAGCGGGCGGCCGAGCTCCGAGTACGTCTGTTGGACAAGCCTGACGAGCGTCCTGATGTATTACTGCTTCAGGAGACTAATACTACAAGCATCAACTTCAATGGTTACACTACCTACTCAAGCCCGTCCATAACTAGTAAACGGCCGGGGCAATCTGCCTCCCCGCCAGGGAAAGCGCTCGTCTATGTAAGGTGCGACTGGCCCCAGCACCAAGTAGATCTAACCCCCTATTGTAATGAAAATCAAGAAATCGTTGCAGTGAGAGCCACGGTCCGGCAGCAAAACATCGTATTTACATCCGCATACTACAGGCCTCTTAAAAGCAAGACACCAAAAAGAAACCACGGTTGGATCGCTCATCTGCACAATCTGTACCCAAAAGAACAAAAGCTCTATTGTGGAGACTTCAACCTCCAACATCATGCTTGGGGATACAACCACGTATCGACAGGAGCGGAAGAGCTGCTTGGTGAGATGCAGACCTTCAGACTCATCCTAGTCAATAACCACGGGACCAAGACAAGGCTGGGAGACGCCAGGCAGAAGGACACAACCCCAGACCTCACATGGACCTCAAACATCTACACATATCACCACAAGTGGAAGTGCCTTCTGGACTCTTGGGGCAGCGACCACTTCCCAATCTTCTTTGAATTCTCGCCTACAAAGAAGATCAAAGACAAATCCAAGCGGATAGTGGCTAAAACCATTCACTGGGACAAGTTCAGGGCAACGCTGGAAGAAGGTAACCTTGAAGGGTCCAGTTTCGAGAGCCTCCTAAACAGCGCCCTGCAAGGAGCTACGATTACTACGAACGTCGGTGAAGACGCTCCAAATCCCGACCTCCACCTATTACGGCTCTGGGCTAAACGGCTGCAAGTGGTACAAAAGTACCGAAAGGGTCGCAAAACTACGCAAGGCAGACACGCCATAACAAGAGCTACGGTAGAGGCCAAGGAATACGCCCAACAATTAGATACACGCCGATGGCTAGACTACAGCTCTTCGCTCTCCGACAAAACCTCGATTACAAAGCTATGGGCTACAAATAGGGCTCTGCTTGGAAAGAAGAAGGTAAAAGGAGCGACGCTCACGCTCGCTCTCAAGATGAATAAGACGGAAGAACAGCTCGCAGGAATGGCGGGGGATCTCTTTTTCCCACAGCCAGACGTGAACGACTGCCCCTCTCTGTACGACGTAGAAATCTTGGCCCCGGACGACGGCATGGACCGACCGTTTACGAGGGGAGAACTCGAGTGGGCGCTACACAAAGGAAAATCCCGATCGTCGCCCGGGCCGGATAAAATCACCATGACCATGCTTAAGAACCTTCCAGAAAACACAAAAGAACAGCTCCTCGAATGGGTGAACCACATCTGGGTCACCGGAAAGCTCCCTGAGCAGTGGAAGTATTCACTTGTCGTTCCCATTCCAAAACCCGGAAAAGACAAGGGATCACTCAGTAACTACAGACCCATCTCGCTAACTTCATGTACCTGTAAGGTCATGGAGCGGATGGTATTAGCACGAATTGACTGGCACCTAGAATCCTCTGGCACCTTCCATCCCTCCCAGACTGGTTTCCGATCCTGCCTCGGAACACAGGAAAGCCTCGCCCTCATCTCGGCAGAAGTCATAAGAAATATTGGACTCAACCGCGCGGCGATAAGAACAGTCGTGGCGGTTGACATAAAAAAAGCGTTCGACTCTGTACCCCACACCTCCATCATCAGCGAAGCCAGACAATTTGGCATAGTTGGAAGGCCGCTGAACTTCATCAAGAGCTTTCTAGAAGGAAGGACGTTTTCGGTCCGCTGCGGCACGCACGACAGTGAACCGAAGATGAACCGAGTTGGGGTCCCTCAGGGTTCCATCCTCTCACCAACACTATTTAACCTCGCAATGGCAGCCCTGCCGCATGAGCTCGCCAAAATACCTGGACTCGGTTTTACCGTGTATGCGGATGACATCACAATGTGGACGAAAGGAGAAGACATTGCAAAGCAGCAAGACACACTTCAAGCAGGCCTCGACACAGTCGACGCTCACCTAGCCAGGGTAGGAATGCAAGCCTCTGCAGAAAAGACCCACTACACCGTGGTGGCACCAAGAAAACACAGAAATGCCAAGATTGCAAAACGATTTAATCTCGTACTCGCGGGTAAAAGAATCAAACCCTCCCCTTCAGTCAGGATCCTAGGGATTACGATCGAAGAAACGGGCAAGGGAGACATCTGGTTACAAGAAGTACTGCAACTCCGCGCTCAACGCAATCAGGCGTATATGCAGCGCAAGAGGAGGCGCGACTGAAAACGTAGCCAAACGGATGGTCAAAGCCCTCGTAGTCTCGCGCGTAGTCTACGGAGCCCGCCACTACTGGCTCAACAAGGGACAGTGGCAGAAACTAGAAACCTTAAACAATCAAGCAATGCGTGTAATTACCGGCCTTCCTAAGTTTACCCCCCTCGGCAAACTGCGGGAACAAGCCGGTATCAACAAACTCCATGACATAGTGACGGCCCGCACGGTTGCCCACAGTGAGCGCCTCAAGCTTACTGGACCAGGCAGAGAGATTATGAAGCTTCTCCACAGACCCACGGAGAACCTTCCAGAACTACCCGAGCAACTTCCACCATGGGAAGACCTCGCGGAGATCACCGACAACAAGCCTTGTGCACGCAAGGGGGACACCAAGCAGCTAACACGTAAAGCCAAGGCGCACACTAAGATGGTAGAAGCATGGGATCCGAGTTGCATCATGGCTGCCTACACGGATACCGCATCGCTAGACGGCCCCGTCACCCTGAAGACGGCAGCTGCAGCCATTCCTGCCCTACAAATCAGCGCTACCAAGCAGCTTCCCGAAGGCGCCTCGACCAAAGGAGGAGAACTCACAGCAATCCGCCTCGCCCTCGAGACGGTCCTCGCACTCCCCGACCCGCTAACAACGAATGTCCGGATATTTACAGATTCGCAAGAGGCGGTGGAGGAATGTAGAATAAGGAACAGTCCAAGCCGGATAGTCCGCTCGATAAAAAAACTTGCTTCTCAACTAGCTTCAAGAGGCACCTCCACAAGAATTGCATGGGTTCCCGGTCACGCGGGCATACCCGGCAACGAACAGGTACATCGCCTGACCCGCGCGTCGCTTATTCTTCCCCGCGGTTCAGACGACATACCTGCATCACAACATGACCACGGGTACGGCCACGCTCGCGATCGGGCACAGGCCAACTGGGAACCACAAGAATATGATCCAGGCGAGGTTCGGGCCAAGATCAGAGAAGACTATCTAGCAAAACTCGAAGAGAAGCTCCCCGAAAACCCAGATCCGCTCCCTTGCACGGGTTTTGGAAGACGGGCGAGAGTTCTCCTGACTCGAGTGAGGACGGACACCGCACTAACACCAGCGCGCATCGCATCTTGGAGCCAAGGAAAACGATCCGGAACTTGCTCCAAGTGCAATATGGGCGTGAAGGCAGACATTTTTCACTTGGTGTGGGAGTGTCCAGAGTACAAAGACATAAGGGCAAGACATCGACCAACAGACATCGCATCTATGGAGGGGTGGACACATCCACCAGGCTCCGAGAGTGACAGACGAAGAGTCTTGAAAGGTCTCCTGGATTTTATCTATGAGGCCAAGCTGGACATATTCATTTAGATTTAGTTACCTTTCCTTAGTGCCAGCGTCCAGATCTTGATATCACCGGCGCACTCCCTCATACCCCCTTCCCTCTTTTCTTCCCTTTTTTTTTCTTTTACTTCTTTTCTTTTATGGCATTAAACGTTTTCTGACTGACTGACCACTAGGAGAGTTGATTGAAATTGGCATCGTAGCGAAGCCGCTGAGGAAGACGCCGCATCCGTGTCGAGGCTCGCGTTGGTGCCCGGATGCCAATGACCTGTGGAGCGACTGCGGCTGCACCAATTGCGGTGGGTGGGCTTTGTGAGCCAGATGTGCCCGGAAGGTTCCTAGATGGTTGCGGCGAGGTCAACATGGGTTCGTCGTTGTCGTCGGGCTGAGGGTCAGGGACAAAGACTTCGGGCGTTGCGATGAGGTGTTGTCGGTTGCGACGCAGCTCTCTCCCGTCCTCTGTTACGACCCTGTAGGACCTTGGTGCCACCTTTTTTTGAACTTTGGCCTTGGTTGGCCACCCCTTTCTGTCCCTTATGCGGACAACATCCCCTGACTGGAGTGGTGGTAGGTGCCTCGTTGATCGGAGCTGCTGACGCTTTTTCACGTGGTCTGCGGGCTCCACGGTGAAGTCAGGGACCAGCGACCTAATGCGTCGTCCCATTAGCAGCTCACTGGGCGATCTTCCATCCTCCAAGGGTGACGATCTGTAGTTGAGGAGACCTAGGTAGAAATCTCCGTTTGAGTGACAGGATTTTCTTAAAATTCTCTTGATTATCTGAACTCCCTTTTCCGCGAGACCGTTTGATTGCGGAAAATGCGGACTGGAGGTGACATGCCGAAAATCGTACCGCCTAGCAAAATCCCGGAACTCTCTTGAGGAGAACTGGGGGCCGTTGTCACTGCATAACTCTAGCGGAATCCCATGTCTCGCGAAAATTCCCGCGAGCTTGTGGACTACTGCAGCTGTGGTGGAGTTGTCTAGAGGCTCCACTTCGGGATAATTTGAGTACGCGTCAAACGCAATAAGGTACGTTTTTCCAGCGTACTCGCACAAATCGGCGCCAACTCGGGACCATGGCTGAGACGGTGTCTGCCTCATTAATAGGGGCTCTGCTGGCTGCTGATACGCAAACTGCTTGCATGTAGCACACTTTCTAATCATGTCCTGAATCTCAGATGTCATGCCCGGCCAAAACATCAAAAGCCGCGCTTTGGCTTTACACTTGTTGCTGCCCAAGTGCCCTTCATGAAGCCTCTTCAGCATCTCTAGGCGGAGACTCTTCGGTATCACTACCTTAGCACCTTTGAAGAGCATGCCGTCAATCACCGACAACTCAGAAGAATATGCCTTAAAGTCTCCTACCACCGGCCAGTTGTTTTGAACAGACTTGACCACAGTGCCCAACACCGCATCGTTCGCTGTTTCCTGTCTGAGCCTCGTGGACGTTGCCTCACTCACCAAGCTTGAGAGGACGGAGATTGCGTGAACCTCCACGTCATCGTGCGGTGCCCCCTTTTGGCTGCCTGGTAACGGTGCCCGTGAGAGCGCATCTGCCAGGACAAGCTGTTTGCCCGGGACGAACTGGAAGCAATAGTCATACTTCATTAGTCGGATAAAAAAACGTTGAAGACGGGGCGGCATGTCGCCAAGAGATTTCTTAGAGATGGCGATTAGGGGCTGATGGTCTGTTTCTAGAGTTATTCTCCTGCCGTAGATGAAGTCATGGAACTTCTCACACCCGTAAACAGTTCCAAGTGTTTCCTTTTCTATTTGGGAGTACCTTGACTCACATTCGGTGAGCACTCTAGAGCCGTAAGCTACTGGACGCCAGTTGGCCCCATGTAGTTGAAACAACGCTGCACCAAGGCCGTACCTTGATGCGTCTGTAGACACCTTGGTATCCCGTGTGGGATCGTAGATCGCCAGCAGTGGCGCGTTTGTTAGCACCACTTTGAGGTCGTGCCATTCTTGTGCGTGGTGTGGCTCCCAGACGAAAGGCACGTCGTCCCTCATAAGATTTCGGAGCAGCTTCGTCTTCTCCGTGCAGCAAGGTATGTACTTGCTGAAATATGTGACAATTCCAAGGATTCGCTGAACCTCTTTTTTAGTAGTCGGAGCTGGCATCTGCACAACACTCTCGACTAAACAGGGGTCAGGCCTAATCCCTGCCTTGCTTATTCGATCTCCCAAATAAGTGATTTCGCTCACTCCGAACTGGCACTTCCCAGCATTCAGGGTAATGCCACTCTTGCGCGCAGCTTCGAGAGCATTACGCAGCCGCTCGTCATGTTCCGCTTTGTTGGTTCCCCAAATTAACACGTCATCTATGTACACACGTATGCCTGGAAGACCGTCGAATATCTGAGTCATCGCTTTCTGAAAAACTTCCGGCGCTGATGCTATGCCGAACGGTAATCGCAAAAAGCGATAACGACCGAAAGGTGTACTGAATGTGCAGATTCCCGATGTTGCGTCTTCCAGCGGTATTTGATTGAAGCCCGCGTTGGCATCAAGTCTCGAAAAGACACTCGCGTTTGCCAACTCTGCCTCGATGTCTTCTCTTTTAGGCATTTGGAAATGTTCCCTCTTCAGGCTCTCATTGACGTTCCTAGGGTCCATGCACACTCGCAATTTTCCATCTTTTTTGCGTACAATAACAAGTGGGCTTACCCAGTCTGATGGCTCGTCCACCTTCGTGATGATTCGAGCACTTTCCATGCGCTCGAGTTCGTTCTTCAGCGGCTCTCTCAGAAGGTGGGGCACCCTGCGTGCTGCTTGGATGACTGGCTCGGATCCGGGCTTGAGTACCATCTTGTACTTTTTGTTGATGCACCCGAGTCCGTCGAAGAGTTCTGGGAAGGTCTCAATTATGTCCTTTGGCACACAAGCCGACACATCGTCAACGCGGTTCACGAGTCCGAAGTATTCACAATCCGGCAGTCCCAGGAGGGGTCGATGGTGGTCTTAGACGATGAAAAACTGCACTCGTGCTTCCTTGCCACGTAACTTTACAGTGACAACGGCGGTTCCATAGTGGCTGATCGCGTTGCCGTTGTAGTCCCGTAACCCTGAGGTTACCCTGGTCACTGGAACAGCGTCGTCGATCTGGCGCAGCACCTTCCTCGGTAGCAGATTAGCTTGCGCTCCGGTATCTACCTTTAGGTCAATAGGCTTCCCAGCCACTTGCGCTTGTACCCACCATTCGCCCTTGCTGTCGCAGTTTTGCACTTCCAAGACGTCGAAGTCACGGTCCTCGGGCACGTCGTGCACGCTATCAACAGGAACTTTTGTCTTGCAGCGTGTGGCGAAGTGATTTTTTCCTTTGCATTTGTAGCACTCTTTGCCGTATGCGGGACACTTCTTCGGTTCGTGCTTCGTGTTACACCGCCCACACTTTCCTGCTTGGCGGGACTGGCGTTGCTTCGACACGACTTCCACGCTCTGCCCCGGACTGTCCCAGGTTTTCCTCTGCTTGGCTGATATTTCTGCCGCCTTACAAAGTTGTACTGCTTTCTCTAGCGTCAACGGGTCTTCGCGTAGCAGTCTTTCTCTCAGCTTCGCGTCGGCTGTCCCGTAAACAATTTGGTCTCGAATCATCGATTCGGCCAGAGTTCCAAAGTTGCACGACTGTACTTTGAGCTGTAGGTCTCTGAAGAAACATTCGAACGCTTCGTCTTCGTTCTGCTTGCACGAGCGAAATATATACCTTTCGTAAGTCTCGTTGCAGCGCGGCGTGCAGTAGCTTTCAAATTTTTGCACTAACGTAGCGTAGCTTTCGCGTTCTTCGGTGGAACATTGGAAAGTATTAAAAACTTCCAACGCCTCTGGACCCGCGACGTGTAACAGAATGGCGGCCTTCTGCCTCTCGGAGCGCGGGTTTACTGGCTCGGTGGCTTCGAGGTACAATTCCAATCGCTGCCGGAACTTACGCCAATTCTGGGCGAGGTTGCCCGTCAGCAAGAGTCCCTCCGGAGGTCGAAGTCCGTCCATGGCTTGGTCGCGAAGTCAGCGAAGGATGCGTGGTCGCCGTATCCCACCGCTGCCGCCATGTATCAGCGCGAGAAGAAGGTTCGCACAGTGGGAGGTCAACTAGGGCTAGCCTTTTATTATGGCGCCTCCGTGATCTGCCCGGGCACGAGCTTGCCCGGCACGAGCTTGGTTCACTGGCGGAGCACGCTCCCGTTACAATTGCCCTCCTTCTTTTATTTTTATTTATTTATTTATTTATTTATTTATGACGGCACTGCTTTGGTGCCTTACTGGAAAGATTTCGTCGACCGTTTCTGTTTCTTCAACTCCGCTCTCCGCATCCAAGACACTGCTACCGCCCGTACGCACCGAGCCTTATCTGCGGAGTTCTGGAGGTCTCGAAGCGGATTGCGGGGGAGGGCGTGTAAACATTCTTTTGACCGATATGGATCAGCAAACAATAATTGGTTTTGAAGAATATAACCCGGAACATCTGCTGCGCACTACAAATTCGCTTTAGCACATAATGGAAATGTAAAGGCTGGACTCCAATGAAGCCTAGTTAGAAAGGTTACATAGATTGTGCTAGATAATAACACTTTTCTCATTTTAAGATTACCCAGTCATCACGAGACACGCAAAACCCTTTAAAAGACAGTGCAGTAATATTGCCAAATTTGTTTCAATGGACCGATCTCACTAACCGCTCATTCACACTGGAAGCGGATCCGCGTTCGCAAAGCGGTTGCGAACGCGGTTGGATAAAGATCCAGTACAATGTCACGCGCACTTGATGTCATCGAGTGCGCGTGCAATTGTACTGGATTTTTATACAAGCGCGTTCGCCACCGCTTGGCGAACGCGGATCCGCTTCCAGTGTGAATGAGCGGTAAGCGTTCCACGCATGCGTGACGCCGCCATAACTGTAGTTCATAGGATGCAGACGCCAGTTCACGAGACAGCTCATGCCGCCTCGTGCTCTGCTCGTGCAGACCTCCAGCGGGGTTGTCGCACGTGCAGAAAGACTACAGCTCCCACGATGCATGGCGGCAGCGGTGGCGTACTCGAACTATACCTTATTTCACCTTATGATGTACCGCAGGAAAGGCTACAAGCGCGAGCTCCCCGCTCTAGGGAACATCTCGGCGGCACAAGCTCTCGTGCATGCATGAAAGACAGCTGTCAATGCTATGAGCTCGCGCTTCTAGCCTTCGCTGCGGTACAACATAAGGTGAAACGAAGTATAGCTGGTGAGATCGGTCTATTGTGGGCACATGCGCTGCATGGCCTAGAGAGAATAGTTGTTTATTTACAGTCACGAAAAGGTCAACCTGCTTAAAAGCTGATTTGCTACTTCGCATCTGCCGCATGGCATAGTTGGCACTAGTGCCACTAAATAAGCTACGCTTCAGGGTAACGACACTTGGTCATATTGTGGCTTAAAATCATGGCTGCCAGTTATCTGAAGCTTTATCTGAAATCACAGGAAACGCTTCTCCGCCCTCCTCAAATGTTTAAACAGTTCGCGACAGAGCAATCATACATTACATAAGCTTCCTAACACCGAATCTAATGCTGAGGAACTCGCACTTTGGATTCATGACGATCGGCAGTTGCGTCTGCTCTGCACAAGCCCCAAAATGGCGGCGCTTACAACAATATCAAGCAACGGAGTGCCGATACTCTAAGCGCAGCTCATTTAGTGGCTCTAGTTGGCACAAGGATGGCACCAGCATTTTGTCTCAGTTTGCTCATTCAGGTCATCGTTGAACGTCAAACCTACCGTAAACTTCTGAGAGAATTAACGCCCACTCCCAAGAGATCGCCCATTCCGTTTTTCTGGCTAAATTTCTGTAACATAAAAATTCCGAAACATCGCCCACCCCTATTCCCGTCGAACGTCACGCGATATCCCACGGGAACCACATCAACCGCACAATTTGCTGTACCGGCACGTCTGACAAGCGCGGGTTCCCGTGTTCTTGGGGAGTTGATCGTTGTCGCCGTCCTGCAGCGCTCTCCGCAACCTGCTACGACAACTATACAGTCAAGGCCACCGGCGCGCATGCGCAGTAGCGGCTTCTTTGTTGCGGAGGGCTCAGCGGAGGGGAAACGCGCGGTCCACGAAAACTTCCTATTCGCTCCATGGAGTTCAGCTCGCGCCGCAAGAGGTTGCCTTCCCCATATAAAAGGGTTGAAGTAAATAACCGAAATAAGGCTTTCACGAAAGCGCGTGCAAGAGGAAATTTGTTTTCGGCTTTCGGTAAAGAACAGTTACTACTGCCGTAGCCTCCTCTATAATTTACAAAGCCTGGCAGTTCGACGATGCAGCCATGGAGTGCCCGGTCGCAGAATTGGAGCGCGAGGATCTGGTAGCAGAGAGCAACAAAGGTCCATTTCTCGGGGAACCCAGAGCCATAGTGGGAACCTGGATGTCAGCGCGCAGCTTTTGCAGCGGCGAGGATCCAAAACACACTTGTTCGCTCGGGAGAAGTGTGTTTCGGCGACTCGCCGCAGCGGAGTGCCAGTTACGTGGCTCTCCTGTCATCTGTTGTATGCCGCTCTACCTTTTCCATTTCGGCGGTAGCTTCTCGTGGCGATCTGCCAGGCTTTGTCAATATATAGGAGGCTATGCTACTGCAGACGCCAGCACGTGCAGCGCGTGTAATACTGCACTCGCAGCATGCTCCTTAGTGTTCGGGTAATTTAGCATAGGCTTATAGGAGGTATTCACTTGACACCATATTTGAGGGCGATGTTTAGAGCGCATGCTCGGAACAAGCTTACATTTATAGCCTGCTAAAACCGACAACCTTGATGGTGCTAAATGCACGCTCCAAAAGGACTGCGGAAGCTCGCCGTCAGCACCCGCTCAGCAGCAGCGCACACGGATATGGCCGCCAGTGAATACTCCCTATTAGAGAGTTTCGGTATCGGTCGCTGCGGAAAGCGGGCCCAGCGGGCGCGTGCTCAATACATACTACGAAACTGACGACACGAGCTTCCACTACCAACGCGTGGCTCTATCTACTTGCACTGTAGGAGCGCGTGCGCTTGGCAATTATAAGGACGCTGAAAGCCCGGAGCTCGCGCTTGTAGCATCAGCTGCGTCTGAACTTCAGCTGAAACGAAGTAGAAAAGTCCCTCTCAGGAGGAGTTTCGTTGCGTTTCTCTTCGCCGAAGAAGTCTACCCTGAGCAGCCGGTTTTCTGTTGAAAGAGCGTTCAAAACACGGGTAACTTGGCGAGCTTTCTCTAGCCAAGCAAAAACCAGCGTTAAAATAAGAAAAAAAAAATGTAGAAAAAAAAAACGCACAGAGGTTTTAAATAATTTTGCACGTTTCAGACAGATTTCTTTCGAACGCCCGTTCGTTGTGCGAGGGTAACATTAACTAATTTATCCGGGAGGTAGGCTTCTCCCTATGCTCTGCTGCACTGCAGAGGAGTGCAGCATGGAAACTTGGGAAACCACCACATTTGCTTGAACTGCTTGAATCCTCTTGCTCACATTCTCCCATCAGTTTAAAATGACTCCTGCTTGTGTGACGCGAGTCTGCATCGACTACAGGCGACATCTAAAGACCTCGTAATACTAGAGAGAATCCGGGTCGCTGTTTGAAGGCGCATGCATTTTTCATAATGTAGACGGCATGCATGTTCCCTGGTATCTGCGTAGTTCTGCCAATGGCCAATACGTCTAAAAATTAAGAAACAGCCAAATGGGGCCAGGGGGGGGAGCTTATTGTTCGAGGAATTAATATTCTCGAGAGATCAGCAAGAGTTGTTACCATTTTATCCACGGTCGAATGCTGTCATCCAGGATCTTGTCCCACTTGCGTGTCCAGGTGAGCTTGGAGGCAGCTTCAGACCAGAATGCCTCCGGGTCTTTCTTAGCTCTCAGGCACGCTTTTGCATACCGACTTATTGCAACGTTTGTGTGGAAACATTCATTACAATTGACCAAAAACTGTCTAATGGACATTGGGCTGCAGCAAAGCATTTTATGATCTCGTGGTTGCGGTGATGGGTCAAGAGACGTCCACGTATTTATAGGAAACCGCACAAATCAATTTAAAAGAAAAAGAAACCTTTTTGATCACGTGTTTTTTGCACACTGCGCCGCGCTCTGACTGGTGATCTCTCTTTGTACTTTGGTTCCCGTCGCGCTTGCATTTTCAAAGGCGCATCACTCTTGCTTGTGGACGCTGTTATTGAGGCTAGCTGCCAAAAACAAAATATGTACAATGTTTTCTCCAGACGAATTTAATCGAAACACTACCCAATTTAAATTAATCGCGTGTTTTACAAGCCTATTTTAATATGTAGGGCAAACATACACCTGTTCAGTGAAGCTAAAAAAAAAACAGCCACTTAAAATTGCAAGTGGGAAGTAGCAAGTGGGATATCTGAACCAAAATGGGACTATTTGGAAGTAAACTGGGGACACCTAGAGTTAAAGTAGGACCAGTTAGGGATAAAGTGGGACCAGTTAGAGATAAAGTGGGACCAGTTGGAGGTAAAGTGGAACCAGTTGGAGGTAAAGTGGGACCACATAGAGTAAAGTGGGACCACTTGTAAAACCACTTTTAATTTTCACTTGGGCTGGACGGCGCGGCGTCAGGTCCACGCCGACGACACAGCAGCTCCACCGCCCTCACGTTCTAAGCCGTCACAAACACGATTGTCCGCCGTCCCTGACAACAGCCCAACGCCTAACTTCCAAAACGTCACTCACCTTCCGATTTCCGTGTATCCGTGCTCCATGAAACGGAGAATAGTGGCGAACAGGAGGCTGTCAATCACCGGTCCTAAATCGAGACTCGCAGTTGCTTGCTTGCACAGACTTGGGAGCGGCTCATTCGTGTCCGCTCGCTTTTGATTTTTGAATTTTGAAAGTGCAAATATCACTCGCGAAAAGAGAAAGCGATCACGGTAGCAGGATAACAGCAGAGACAGCGCCGGTACCGGCGAGCCGAAAAAGGCGCCCTTGGCTAGAATAATTCTGCAGTAAATACACATGAAGCTTTTCCGTGATATTTCCAGATATTAGATATTTATTTATAACAATTTATTTTACAACTGAATACAACATATTGTTAATTTATTTTGCTAGTAACTTCTCAATATTCAGGATCTACGCGTTTAACCTTTATTTTTCTCATTTACTGCGGAAGCCACGGACGCCAGGGAAGTGCAGGTACAGTGAACTACCGGGCGTCCCAAGTAGCGTCCAGGCTCTTTAAATCGACCGGAAAATTCAGCTTCTTAACCTATCGCGCTACACTTTTGTGCAGCGTTGCCCACAAATTTTTTCTTTTTTTTTTTTGTAAAATTTGCAAAAGAGCGAATTTATTTGAGGAAAAATTAAAGAAATAAAAAAGCTTAGCTCCTATGGAAACGCAGCGAAGCGACCGGTCTTCAAACAATACGGCGCCGTTTCGCTCGTGAGACAAAAGATGACGCAAGCGGTCGCGACGCCAACTGCCGCCAACGAACGAGCATACGGCGCCGAGAGCCGGGGTTTTTAGCAGACGATCCTTTCGACTCAAAAGCTGTGTTGTTCTGTCCTTTAAGCTCCTTGTCTCTGGGTTTTCTACTATGATAAGACTGGTTACCCCGTTTTTCACTACATCGCCCAAGTAAACTTTAAACCTTAATTCATGGACGTTGAAACACCCATAAAGCATACATAAGCCACACTAATGAACCGCTAAAATAAAAAAAAATATGAAAGATGTTTACAATCCCCTGTAATGCCCAATTAGAGCGCAGCTCTTGAGAAGGAGGAGGGGAAGATACGGATCGAGAGGACGGTATGCCCCTCCTCCTTCATCCGTACTCTCCCCTCCTATACACCTTTCCAAAAAACACTCGACCCCAGGGACCACAATCCGCTTTCGAGCCCAGTCACTGAGTTTGAGGCTAGGCTCTCACCGGCGTCCCTCCTAACCCTAACCGAGTGGACTGTGATTTCAATAGGCGCAGCCTGCGTAGGCGCAGTTTCAAACGCTGCTGGCGGCTAAATTCTCGTTTTTTCCCGCTATATTTTGTGTTTCATGGTACATGTATTTTCCCGAGGGCATTGAGAAAGCATTGTGTCACACTAAAAAAAAAAAAAAAAAAAAACTGTAAACTGTTTTTGTTGGGTACGCGCGCGACAGAACGAGTGCGACTGGAATGTATAGACCTTTCCAAAAAGAGCGCTCTGGCCGCCGCCATTTTGCGAATCGAGCGACCCCTATCAGCCAGCAATTTCTGGCACCCACCTGAGCTGTGGAAACCCGGTCAGCGTGACTCCCCACCTGCATTTTGCATTCAGAGTTCGCCGGCTTTTCTTGGAAGTTTTTATTTTATTCGCCTGTTTAGGATGCTTACCCTTTCTATGTTATCTTCCACTGTGAGAACCAGCGAATGCCAGAGCTCGTAGCCCACTCGGCCTTCGCAGGAAACGAACGAAGAAAGCGGACGTCAAGCAGCCCGCGACGCAGGCAGTTCGACGTGCTTGGAGGATTATTTCCGTCGAGATAATCTCCAAAAAGCCTTCCAGGCTGTGTCCGGGTCTTCGCAAAAACTAGCTGATAGGGTCGGGTCGGGGGTGTGGCGACGGAATAAGCACGTTCGTTCATTTGCTATGAAGCTGTGCAAAAAAGGAGCTCTCTTCTACAAGTTCCCCAAAACACGCCGGATTCCGTCCGATCGTTGTGAAGTGACTATCGTCGACACTGTATATTGGACATGCTGTGTTATTTGAGACCTTTCTCAAATCATGTTCGGATAACGCGGCACCGAGGGGTACGTACAATACATTTTTTGTTCGATTGATGAGACTCATTGAATTTTATGTTGTGGGCGGGGAATATCCATGCAGTACGGATATCCTGTGTGGTCAAATATTTCGACCTTTATAGATTGACACGGCTGAGTTTACGGTGCCGTAAAACAATGAACATAAAATGAAACAAAAATTCCAGTTGCATTTTTTCTGTCGCGCACGGACTCACCAAAAGAGCTTTCATTTCTTTGTCTTTGTTCCCCAAAATAGAGCACTGCTTTCTTAAAGACCTCTATAAATTATGCTCGCCACAGAACACAAGATAAAAAAGAAAACGCGGCAATTCAGCCGCCACCAGCGTCCGGAATTGCTCCTACGCAGGCTGCCACAGCCTACTGACGAGAAACTCCACAGCTCAGCGCAGTCGGGCAACACTGACGTACCCTCTCAAAACCAGGGACACGCGGTGTAAATCGCTTCGTTCGAGACTGCCGCTGGAAAGGTCTATAGTTCTAGTTATTTGTTTTTTTCTTACGATCAGTTTTGATAACGCCGCGGGATTCGCCGCATGTGAAGCGACAAAGCGCTTTGCTGTCAAAAATAAATTGCAACAGAAGACGGCCGAAAGGCATGCATTTTTTCACGCTCACAAATAACGTGTTTACCGATGGACAGGACACGGACATACAATTGAGGAAGTGTTAACATTAGAACAATATATCGTACGTACCACACGATGCAGCGTTATCCAAAAAGAATTTATTTGAGAAAGATCTCAAATAACACAGTCACAGCGACGACAGTCACATCTTGACGATCGGACGTTTCGGGGAGAGCTTCCTTTTTTTCACAACCGCACCAAGGCAAAGAAACAAACGCGACTGACCCGTTTGTCACCCCAACCCGGGCAACTATTTTTGGAGATGACTGAGGATTCTACGCGGATTATCTCTGGGAGGGGGGAGAACAATGTTCCCAAAATCGCGTCGAGGGTCGTTCGACGTCCTTCACCTGCTTCGTTTCCCGTGAATGTCGAGCAGAAAAGCTTGAATGACAGGCACTTACCAGCCTTATTTCTCACAATGGAAGATAATACAAGAAGGGTAGGCAGCACGCATAAAAAAATGAAGTGGAAACTTTCAAGAGAGCGAGAAAACGTCGAATGCAAAACGGCTAAAATGCATGTAGAGAACCGCGCTGAGCGGGTCTTCACAGTCCCAGAGAGTGGCAGAAAACTTCTAGCTGATAGAGGGCGCGAGAGTCGCACCAGCCGCATCAGCATCAGGAACATGGCGGCGGCCTAGGAGCGTTTTTTGGAAAGGTGTATAAGAATGGTCATGCAAGCAAAAACTGTTGTACGAAGAGCTTCCTTTTTCTTAGACACGTTTAACTTGATAATTTGTTCTGAGGATTGAGCGATACGGCAGCGACGGCGTGCTAGCTCTCTCATTCTATTACGGCGTATCTAGCGACCGGGAAAACCGGGAATTGTCAGTTAAATTTTAATTACCGGAAAAAACCAGGGAATTGTCAGGGTGTCAAAAAGCGAGCCCAATCAGGGAAAACGAGCCGGAAACGCCATCGAGTGCCCTGAGCAAAGACTTGAGGACTTGGGTGCAGAAAAATATTCAATAAATTCTGCTTAGAGCGGAGCGCAGGCTTTGGTCACCCGATGTATAGTGTATGCTACCCGATGCAAACGGAACAGCCGACAAACCCAATCCAAGACTTGGAATCGATTGTCTTAATTAAAGTCTTTGTTTTTTGGAGTGTTGGTAGGAAGGGAGGGAGGGGGAGAGAACGAGAAAGGTCATCCCCATTTCGTAATTTGTTTCGTCTGCTGCTTGGCCACGACGGTCGCTATTGAACTCTAGGGCTCCATTGCTCCGAAATGCGACGGCCGACACGCAATAATGCACTGGCAAGGAGGAGATGGCGTAATTTGGCCCCGATCGTCTGAAGGCGATTTGTAAGCGTCCGAATAAAAAAGGTTTGCAATTAAACACTCGGTTCTGCTGAATGCACCGTTGAGTGGTTGCTGTGAATTTTTACAGTTTTGTATTGGGGTGAGCGTACACGACTTAGTTTTTACAGACGCTTGGAGACCCTTGAATTGTCAACGCATTGGTTAAAGGTCTTTTATTTCTCAGGCAGAGGTGGAAATTTGAGACAGTAGAACCAGTGTTGCGGCAAGTCCATTTCTTCTCGCGTAATTTTTCCTTCTTTTTGTACCATAAAGAGAATGGCAACCTTGGGGAAAATCTGCAAGTTTGAGCGATTGAAGTATCGGGTGGCTCTTGGGTGGAGTTGGTGTGGGGAACTGAAGGCTCTTTAGGGAGTCCCTACTCTGGGTTCGGTGCATCGAGAGCATAGCCCAGGTTTTTCAGCGAGGCCATAATGGCCTTGTAGACAGAGGGATCCTCGATGGTCACAGGAATCTGAAATAAAGGTTGACATCACTCGGGCGACAAGAAGAATTGAGTACTTTCATCAGCCAGAGCTTCCGAACAACCCGAAGCCGAGGAGCTGACACTAAAGCAACTAATAGGACGCTTGCACAGTTGCAGCGTGTTGTCATGGCTTGCCTTGACTGGTTTTCCCCTGGCGAGGTCGGCAATGGTCTTCCGCGGAATCTTTCCCGAGCGGGTCTTTGGCAGAGCTGGCACAGAAGTGGCCAGTCTGAAGGCCGCCACCGGTCCCACATCCATGCGAACCAGTTCGAAGATTTGCCCTCTGATCTCATCTAAGGATCTGCTTACATCTGAAGAGAGTGAGAGATGACCGACTCTGCAGGAGGCCAGAAGTGCCACAGGGGTTGTGGGATCGAGCGCTGGTTTTGCAATTTGGACGTTGCAACAGTCACTCGTGTAGTGTTCGTGCAAGTTTGCGCAGAGTACCGTAAAGCATCCCACAAGGTGTTGCAAGAAGGACAGAGGTGTGAAAAGGTTCGGTACTTGCAAGCCAACAATACAGGGTGAAACAAGGAGACGCCATGCTCTTTAAATCGACCGGATAAATTCGGTTTCTTAACCTATCGCGCTACGACTTTGTGCAGCGTTGCCCACAAATGGTGCATTTTTTTTATTTTTTTTTTAATTTGCATAGGGCGAACTTGTTTGAGGAAAAAGTAAAGAAAGAAAAAGGCTTAGCTCCTATGGAAACGCAGCGAAGCCACCGGTCTGCAAACAACACGGCGCCGTTTCGCACGGGAGACAAGAGATGGCGCAAGCGGTCGCGACGCCAGCTGCCGTCAAAGAACGAGCAGACGACGCCGACAGCCGGCGTAATTAGCAGACAAGGAATTGCAGTTCCTTATTGTTACCGCGCCTGTTTTTGTTTCTGCGACTGTCGCCGCCTGCGGAACGCGCGCCGCTTTTGACACTGATTTCAATGACAATTGCTGGATCGCGTTTGCCCGCTCCGCGAATGCGGTCACTGGCGGCCATCTTTAGGTAGAGTTATATTACCTCTAGCAAAGGTACAGCTCCTGCAGCCACTGTAATCCATCCATGGTAGACAGCGTTTTGGCAGGTGTGGTGGCAGGCTGCCGTCAAAATAGGGTGGATGATATTTCGTGCTTGATTGAATTGTTTGACGAAACATGTTTTTGACACCAAGCGTGAACGGTTGCGCGATCTTTGAGGACCCGGTGAAAGTTTCACGAAATCGCAGCACCGGGGGAAAAGCAGCACAGCTCGCATCGAAAGTCGCTGCACTGCTTTCCCCCGGTGCTGCGCTTTCGTAGAACCTTCTCCGGGTCCTCAAAGATGAGGCTATACCGTTCACGCCGGGTTTCAAGAATCTGCGTCGTCGAACAACTTGAATCAAGCACGAAATATCTCCCACGGTAGGGTGTACTAGATCCACGGCTATTTTATGGCACCCGGCCGCCATTGCGCTGTCTGCCATATTACTATGATGGCCAGAGATGATATAACTGTACCTAAAGATGGCCGCCAGTGACCGCATTTCGGTCCATAGGCGGAGCTGGTCAGACGCGATCCAGGAAATAGACATAGAGATCAGTGGCTTTTGAGTCGAAAAGATTGTCTGCTAAAGACGCTGGCTCTCGGCGCCGTATGCTCGTTCGTTGGCGGCGTTCGTTGGCGGCGTTCGTTGCGGCACCTCTTGTTTCCCGTGTGAAACGGCGCCGTGTTGTTTGAAGACCGGTGGCGTCGCTGCGTTTCCATAGGAGCTTAGCCTTTTTCTTTCTTTACTTTTTTCTCAGGTAAGTTCGCTCTTTGCAAGTTTGACCAAAAAGTATGCACCATCTGTGGGCAACGCTGCACAAAGTCGTAGCGCGATAGGTTAAGAAACTAAATTTTCCGGTCGATTTAAAGAGCCTGGCGTCTCCTTGTTTCACCCTGTATAGTTTACATAGCCGAGCGCTGTATTAAATGTTGTGAAATGGAATGGAATGTTCGAGCTGTGCTTGAATCTCAGATCTAATATAGGAGTCAAAAAAGAAGAGTACTAATAATGTGTTTTTTTTTTTTTGTTTTTTTTTTTTTTTTGTAGCATTTCACATTTTCAAAACTATGTTTTCCCCTTAAGAAAAAAGGAAGTTTTGCGCATTGTTCATATCCGTGCGAAGCAGTTCATAGAACGTTCGGTTGTCGGTGGAAGAAGGAATGCTTTTAGGCATTCTAAACGCGTACGTCTTGAAAAGATAACATTCGTCTAATCTAAAACGCACCTACGTATACAGTAATCCCTCGTTATTGAGGAGTTTCAGCGAATATAGGGGGCGCTCCGATCGATCCAACATGGCGGACAAGAGGGGGATAGATTTGCGACGCCCGTAGACCGGCAGCGTATAAATAAAACAAAGCGTGTCGTTCTCTGTTTGTTCCCGTGTGCGAGACGATCATCGTTTCAACCAAGACCTACCGTGATGCTCATGGGCGTACCAACCGGGGGGGCAAGGGGGGCACTTGCCCCCCCAGTTCTCAGAGTGGGGGGGCAAGGCATGCGTTTTGCCCCCCCCTGAAACGGCCGCCACTGGGCAGAGCAGACACAGGCCGGCGGCGCCCAAGGAATACCAAGGGCACTGCCCCCCGACCCGCGCGGGCATATTTTTGACGCGCAGGCGATACAAACCCTAGCAACGGTGCTCACGCACGCCGGATTGGCTGGTTCGTAAAGCCTTGCTCCACGAACAAGGCTACACGGTAACCTTACGGAATCCATCCGCGAGACATGGGCCGGACGGGCCGTCCAGACCAGGACGTAGGCCCTTACACAAAATAAAGCTTTGCTTGATTGCTTGGAGATAGGCGCTGCCGCCGTCAACATAGGCAGCGGATGCAATGCGAGTTTCCGAAGAGGTAGCGTAACTTAGTGGTGAGATGTCTGCCTCATACGTGTCAGACCCGGGTTCTATTTATAGTGTGGGCCGGCTTACTTCTTTTTATTTTTTTTCTCGAACATTTTGTTTTGTCGAGGCATTTGGCGATATTTACATTTCTTTTTTACCATTAACACTAAAAAAACGAATGTTGTTGACGAAACATCGCTAAACTAAATCGTATCGACTCTATTTACGGAAGTGCATGGGGGGCAGCGGGGCTTGGGTTGCCGACCGGACGCCGCAAAGCGGCGTGTACGGGGGGTGGGGGGGGCTAGGTGGGTTAATAGATTTGTAATTAGCAGCCGCACACCGTCACCGCGAAGCGGCGTGAATGCAGGCGCGGGGGTGGGTTAACGCGCTTCGAGTGATACACGAGCAGCCCATCCGGCGTGAGCGTCGTTGTTAGGGGTTCTATCGCCTGCACCGTAAAAGGAGCAGTGTGTGCGCCTCCTGTAGTGGGCAAGAATTCCTACATTGGAGAGAAGCGGGGACAAGCCCTTTCTTCAAATGCGTCAAGTCTCCTTGAGCTTCGGAATACAAAGAAACGCCACTATTCGGAGCTAATCCCACAGTTACTCGACCTCTCTTGCGTCGTGTCTGTTCGCTCCCCGCGCCTCGTAGCAGTGTTGTTGCAGTGGGGGGGCTCGTTAAAATTTTGGGGTTTTTTGGACTATCTAAATCACTTTCTTCCTTCCCATCCCCCCCTTTTCTACTCCGCATGCTTCCCCCTCTGCAAATATCAGCTGACCTTCCGACCTCTGTTCTCTGTTGATAGGCAAAACAACCACTAAAATTAGAAAGTAATTTGTAATTTGAGTGGAAGTCACTCGGAAAAGTAGTTAAAGTAAACTACTGATTACTAGAATAGAAATGTAATTAAAAGTTACTAAACTACCCAGAAAAGTAGTTAAACTACAGTAACTTGAGTAAAGTAGTTGAACTACGTACAAGTCTGGCCTGGCAAGCGCTCTGCGTAAGTGTTTTCACTGATCTGCCTAGCCCCGCACACCATCACATGGGCCAAGAAAGGTGTAGTTTTACTGCAGAGGAGAAATCAGCAGGGTCCAAGATGGTGACAATGGAGGATGGGGGCTGTTCCAGTGGCTGATGGCTTGAGAAAGGAATGACCAATTGAAAGCGTTCGTAGAGCCAGAAGTGTGTTTGATGGTGCAGACGTTGTTGAGGCGAGAAGATGTTCGGTCGAGGGGTAATAACAAAGTGGTTTTGAGGTCGGGAATGTGGTAGTAGATTTTGTGAATAAGGCACAGCTGAGAGACTTTCCTGCGAAGCTGCAAAGAGGATATGGTTAGTTCAGTTTTTGGCACCGAGACACTGAAAGAAAAGTCATAAGTGGATGAAATGAAGCGAGCAGCTCTGTTCTGAACTGCCTCTACAGCGCATTGATGAGGTACAGTCGATGGGTATTCCAGATGGTTGAAGCATATTCTATTTTTGGCCTGACGTACGTGTTAAAGGTTAGCTTAGGGACAAAGGGTGGAGCGATTTTTTAAGTTACGTCTGCTTAGTCCAAGAGTTCCAGATGAATCGGCGGTAATGACTTCAATGTGGTTATTCCAGGGAAGGTCAGATGTTAGTCTTACACCAAGGTATTTATACACAGTAGCGGTCTCAATCAGATCGGAGTCCAAGAAGTAATTAAATGACAGAGTGGTTTTTTTCTTGGTGAAGTGGATTAGTTTGCGTTTATACTTGTTTGGTGACATAATCCACTCTTTGCACCAATTGTTAATTTTATCTAGATCTTCCTGAAGCTGGTTATTATTTTGCACACAAGTTACTTTGTTATGGATGACGCAGTCGTCGGCGAAAAAGCGTTTTTTTGAAGAAATCCCAATGGGAATGTCATTAATAAATATTAAAAAGAGTAAGGGCCCAAGTACAAACCCCAGGGGAACACCAGGAGATACATTTATTAAGGAAGATTCATGATCATCATGGACGTGACCTGTACACGGGAAAAAAGAAAGTCACGAATCCATGCAAACGGTTATTGGTCGAGGCAAAAAGATGATAGCTTAGAAAGAAGGCGTTGATGGAGGACACGGCCGAACGCTTTGGAAAAAAAAAAAAAAAAAACTGCGTCAGTTTGGACGTGACATTCAAGGTTAGTGTGCAAGTCATGGATGAAGTCGCAGAGTTGCGTTTCGCAGGAAAGTACCTTTTGAAAACCGTGCTGCTGTTTAAAGAAAAAAAATGGGATGATAGGTGCCTCATCATATTGGAGTAGAGGATATGCTCAAGTAGTTTGCAAGAAATTGAAGTCAATGAATTAGGGCGATAATTAGATGCGGAAGAGCGGCTGCCCTGTTTAAAGACTGGGAATTACCCTTCCCACCTTATGGTCAGATGCAAGGCAGCTTTGAGATGAGGACTGAATGAAGATGAGTTTCAAATACTCACTAGAAATAACACGGGTGTTTCTTTTAAATTTTAGGGTTGATGTTATCGGTTCCAGCGGACGAAGTAAGTTTTAGTTTATCAATCAATGTTTTAATACCAGCGGAGTTAACGTTAATAGGATGCATGCGCTCGTAAAGCTCTTCAGGGAGAGTGGGGACGAAGTCCAAGCACTCGTTAGTAAACACTGATGAAAAGTATTCGTTAAACAGAGAACTATCATGCTCGACGTTGCACGTCCGACATTCCTAACTCTCCCCATCTTCCTAAACGTCCGTGTGTGTCCTAACACCAGAAACCGGAATTTTAAAGGTTAAAAACGGCACGTTGCGAATATGGAACGCGCACTTTCATGCAAAGCTGACGTCAAGTGACTCAAATCGAAAAAACATGCATATTTACAGTATTGTTATCTCTTCTGGTGAAGGCTAAACAACCGTTGCATCCGTTTTCGCGCACGAAACGGTGACTCCCAGAGAAAGTAAGAACGCAGTGATTGTCTTTATTTTAACAATGTAAACACACTTGCAGGCGTGCGCTGATGAAGCCTCAAAATCAAAACTCTCGTAGTGTTATTCGTGACTGCTCCGGCTACTACCCAACCTCGTTGTCACGCCACTTTCTGCAAGCAAACACTAAAATTGCCAGTAAACACACAAAAGCGACATCGATACAATTATCTTGTAGAATATCACCTTATTTAATCATAACTGTTTCAATAGGCACTACAAGTTGTATTTATTTTAAGAAGAAGAAGCAAAACTTTTTTCGTGAGAAAAAACAAAATATCAATGTTAAGTCTGGTAACGTTGTAATTTTGCCGAATCATTGCCACATCTTTAGAAAACTTCGACAAAAGTTGCGCCGAATTTTCGATTAAGGGGGGGGGGGGGGGGGGAGAGGGTCGGGTTTGCCCCCCCACTCAAAAACAAGTTGGTACGCCACTGGTGATGCTACAGATGAAGTGTTCAAGCCAATCGAAGGCAAGAAATCTTGCCATAGTCAAGATATGTGTGCAAGTGTTCGACGTGAGCTTTCACGCTGGTGCAGCGCTGTCATCAAGTTGAATCGAATGTACGCGGGTTCAAAGAAAGGGACATGTCAACAATGTTCGCGCGTTGAAACTATGGCGCGTACTTTATCTAAGACTAAACTTATCGGTCTGCGGCTACAAACATTTTCGTTGACGTTGCTTAGATGATGTAACCATTCAGGCCCCGCATTAAAAGGTGTTGCGAATTCTTCGGTTGTTCTAGTTAATTGTGCTAAAAAGCGGTTGGATGGAAAGTATGATAACTACAGCATACAAGGGACGATTGAGGTCTTTATCTTGCGTTTTATGTATCGAAACATCGGTGGCCTTGGTGTTATATTGCGATCAGCTCGCCGCCGATCGTCCTGTTTTTACGCATAATGTAAACAAGCTCCGGAAGCGCCAATCTCATTTCGATGTGCTTGTGCACCCCTACAAGCCTCGTTTTGGCTATTGTGGAAAGCTTTATATTGGAATAGCAATAGTCTCATCGGTCATTCGAGTTGTATGTGCCACGGTGATATCTGCTCACAAACAAGTCTGTATTAAATGCGAGAAGGAAAACGAAGGTAAAGCTTTTTTAACTGTTTTCTTTTTACAGAACAGGGCAAAGCTTCTAAAACAGGAGCAAACTAAGCTGATATTTGAGTTTGCTCAAGAATGAATGCCAAAGGTGCTTATGCTAAGTGGTAGATGTATGCAGTTGATTTTCTGTATGCCTCTGCATTGTAAATTGGAAGATATGTATCAGCAGATGACATGTGTCCTTTTGAAAATGTCTTTTATTAGGGAAAAAATACGTTTTCATACACAACCGAAGAGTTCGCAACACCACTTAATGCGAGGCCTGAAAGGTTACATCATCTAAGCAACGTCAACGAAAATGTTTGTAGCCGCAGACCGATAAATTTAGGTTTAGATAAGTATGCATCATAGTTTCAGCCTCAAACACGCAACATTGTTGATATGTACCTTTCTGGATAACTGCGCCAACGTGAGAGAGCCCACGTCGTCGAACACTTGCACACATGTATGGCAATATTTCTTGCTTGAAGGGAAGATCATCTCGCTACGGCTAGCTACGACCACCCACCGCAGCGATGCAGGCGTTGAAGAGGCGCAACGCAGTCAGTCGCCGTCACCCGACGCTGCTCGTTTGGCATTCACGGCTTTCCGCCCAGGTGCTTCGTTTGTACTTGGCACTGAGTGTTATTTTTTGTGCTCGTGTGTGCTCAGTGGCTAGATATGGGCCTCATGAGCAGTTCTTCAGGCTCAATAGTGTTCGCCCGAAAACTTCTGAAGAAAATGCCACCCAGGAAAAAAAGCACGAAGACGCAACACACCAGCTTGGCGGACTATGCACTGGGCACGGAAATCGGGCCCTGCGGATTATGCACCAAATGAAAACTATCTAAACAAAACAAAAACATTTTTAAGCTCAAATTGGCTTCTGCGGACTATATATATATATACGCCTGGCTGAGACTGCCTTCCTGTAACGACGCTGAGGGGTCCACTGAACCTTGAAATAAAGATATTTAAGCACATAATAATAATAATAATAATGCCTTTATTTTTTCATCACATGATGAAGGGTAGGCCGGGGAAAAAAGCTGTGAAAACAGCTTGACGGGTCCCCGACCTCCTACAGAGGCAGAAACATAACAGCTCAAACAAACAAACAAAAGCAAAGACAAAAAAAAATAGCTGTTACAAAAAGAGCCCCGGCATGACAGATTGTCACAGAAACCGTTACACTGTGCGGTTATTGTACATAGTAATTTCGAAGCTCATTCATAGAAAGCGAGTCCAGTTGAAAGTCACGACTAATAAAGCTGTTAAGTAAATGTGGTAAAGTATATTTTAACATTTGCAGGCCATAGTTAGTTCTATGAGGTACCATCCTCCAATATTCAGCGTGCCGTGTAGGATAGGTTACAACATTTCTAGTTAACCTCGCGAGAGTCGTCAGGAATTGTGAGTTTCGTTTTTGATCTCTTTTAAAACCAGCGGTCAACCTGTAACTGTACAAGTTATGTATGGTTATGACAGAGTATTTTTTGAACAAACTAGCAGTATGAAAGTCATGTGGGGCGTTGCAGATAATTCTAACCATTTTCTTTTGAAGCAGGAATATCTTTTCTAGGTTTCCAGCTGTGGTCGTGCCCCAGATAAGGTGGCAATAGCTGAGATAAGAGAGAAAAAGAGAGTTGTAAATAATCAGTTTGGCGGAAGTTGGTAAGATAGAGCGGTTGCGGTTTGCTAATCCAACAATGCTAGATAATTTAGATATTACATATTGTACATGGTTATCCCATGACATGCTCTCAGAAAAGATGACTCCAAGTGTCTTAAAGCTATTAACGATTTTAATGGGCATTGTGTTTAAGATGAGGCTATTAGCGCATGATAAAACCTTACTTTTCGGACGAAAAAGAATGGCTTTCGTTTTATTTGTGTTTATTTGCAATGAATTTGCCTGTGCCCAAGACTCCAGTTTTGATAACGTTATATTTGCATGGGCTATCAGTAAATTTGGCTCGTCAGCGGAAAAAAATATGCTAGTATCGTCCGCATAAATGACTAGTTTAACCGTTTGATCTATGTTCACTATATCGTTTACATATATATTGAATAGAAAGGGACCTAGAATGCTTCCTTGAGGGACACCTGACGTGATAGTTCTCGTTGCAGATGAATGGCCGTTTAGGTATACGTACTGTTGTCGGTGTTTAAGGTAAGAGTTCAGAAGCATTAACGGGCCGCCTCGAAAACCATAATGTTCGAGTTTCTGTAAGAGTATTTTATGATTTAGGCTATCGAAAGCTTTAGTGAAATCGATGAAAACACCAAGTACTAGTTTTCTATTTTCGAATTGCTCTAGAATATGTTCTTTTTGTGCTAGGAGGGCCGCTTCAGTTGAAAGATTTTTTCTAAAGCCAAATTGAGCCGAGTTTAATAAACCACACCTGTCAGAAAATTGGCTAAACCGGTGATGTAGCACTTTCTCAAGAACCTTTGAAAAGACTGGGAGTATCGAAATAGGGCGGTAGTTTCCTACGTCATCTTTCGCACCCTTCTTATGCAGCACTAACACTTTGGCCAATTGCATCCCTTTAGGAAAAACACTCGTAGCAATAGCAACATTAAAAATATGCGTTAGCAAGGGAGCAATTAGATCTATAACATACTTCACCGGGCGAATCTGAATATTGTCGGCGTCAGTGGAACCACTATTTTTTAATAGCATTGTTATAGAGATTACTTCCATCGGAACAACTGGGTCCAAAAAGATAGAGTTAACATTGCTTTGATCAATGTGTCTGTATGCATTAGGGTTGGTTGGAGTGTTGCCAAATTTAATAAAGAATTCATTAAACACATCTGCCAAAAGGCCTTCCGTTAATTTTTCTCATTTAAAGTCAACTCGTCAACAGAACCTGATGAGCAATTACGATGTAGCAACATGTTTAGGTTTTTCCACATGATATCCGAACGCCCCTCGGATGACTTAAACAATGCATTGTAATAGCGCGTCCTCGCACGACGTAATTCTTTTGTCAGATTGTTGCGGTACGCTTTAAATATCCGAAGCTTTTCCGGCTCTCTTGTTCTTAAAAACCGCTTATATAATAAATCCTTGTGGTTAATTTGACATAAAAGATCTTTTGTTACCCACGGTTTTCGCGCATTTTTTGATTCCTTCAAAAGTTTAGACGGGAAGTGAGAATCATATATATGTTTGAATTCATTCATGAACGCGTCATAAGCATCGTCAGCATCATTTTTAAGGTACACCGCACTCCAATCGGCATTCGAAATGCACTGACGGAAAGCATCTAGCTTGTCTAAGGTTATAGGTTGAAAATATACTTCGCAATTGTTTTTAGCATTTTTTCGTAAAGTTGTTTCTACACACAAAAATATAGGAAGATGGTCACTCAAATCACAGCCTATTACACCAGATTTGTGTTGTTTATCAAAATTAGTTATAAACAGATCGATAAGGGTCTCAGATTCTGATCGTACCCGAGTTGGAGCAGATACGGTGTTCACGCAGCAGTTTTCATTCATAATAGTGATCATATCGCGTTTCGTAGCACTGTCAACAAGCATGTTTATATTAAAATCACCGCCGCAGATAATATTGTAATTGGACTCGTTTACAAAACTAAGAAAAGTATGAAAAAACTCAAAAAATGTCGTGACGTTGCCATCGGGTGGTCGATAACAAACAGCAAACACATTCTGGTTATTACGCAAACATAGTATCTCATAATCTTTGGTGACAGCACTGAAGTCGCTAAGTATTTCACAGCACAAATTCTTTTTAGTTAAAAGGGCAACTCCCCCTCCACGCCTGCAGGTACGGTTTAAAAAGTTGGTGTTATAGGCTGGTAAGCAAAGTACGCTATCTTCGTCCGAATACCAAGTCTCGGTAAGCATGATTATATCGAACACAAAACCGAACTGGTTTTGTGTTCGATGCAATGTTCCTTGAAGCCAGATGGTCAGGGAAAAGGTGTGCCATTACCTAATTTGCCAACAGCACACCAGTGGTCACGATCAACACTCACCGAGTCAGTGGGCAGTTTTTCACCACAATATTTATTGCCGTGTAATCACCAAATTGGTCCATTAAAAATCTTGAGGCTGTAGCCTATAGCACATCCATTCTGGATCTGCAAAGCTTATGCTGTAGACATGCATCATAACATGAGCATGTTTCTTATCAATCTTAAACGTAAAACGCTAGTTATGCAACGAAATTCCCATATCACCACATTTTTAGCAAATTGAATGGTCCCACCTGTCACACTGTTAGCTTTGGAAGTAAACCAATTCACAATACCACCAGTGGCATACATCATGCCAAGCATTAGTGCCGCATGTGGCACAAAAATATCCTAACTAGGGAAGCAAACTTAATCGATCATGTTGATTAAAGCACTTAAGTACGGGAAAATTATCAGTCAGAAGGTCACTCGAAAGGGAAGTTTTCTCGCTGAACGAATATGACTTTTTATTCCGCAATGTAAGGCCGAAGACATTCACTCCGTGATCGGTACAGAAGCATTTGCTTAGCAGTCGGTCCTGCGTGCTAAAAACAACAAAAACAAAGGTGGATTAGAAACGCGATAGATTCGCCTTTGCACGGAGTACTTACAGTCAAAATCGTGTCAACATAAAGCGGCTGTGGGCCACCTTGCTTGCAGCAATCTTAAAATTTATCCGTGTAGTCGTCGCACCCGTGCACCAAACGAAAGCGTTGCTGCAAACCCCTCCGCCCTCAACTTTGAGTCGCTGTTGGGTCTGAAAAACTGCTTTATGAGGTCCATATCCAGCCACTGAGCACACACACAAGCACAGGAAATAATACTCTGTTCCAAGTACAAGCGAAGAACCCGGGGCGGAAAGCCCTGAATGCCAAACGACCTGCGTCGGGCGACGGCGACTGACTGCGTAGTATACAGGTTGCGCTCCTTCGACGCCTGCATCGCTGCGGCGGGTGGTCGTAGCTAGTCGTAGCAGATCGCGTCACCTCTGTTGCCCGTACCGTAACACTAGAGCCGCGTAATATTCTTGCTGCCGAAGTTTATAAGCCTACGTTCGCGGCCAACGCATATACACTCCGTGCGGGAACTATAGGGGGCGCTTTGAAAAACGCGCGTAGCGCCGCTAGCGGAGGAGCTGGCGTTCGACAGTGAGGCGCGCTCAGCAGCCTGCGGCGCCTTTTCGCGTGCGAAGCTGTGGCGGCGGAACCCCGCACGGACGGAACTTTTGCTTTTTGAGCCGATAGGTTGAGGGTGACGTTGCATGAGTGCTGGGGCAGATTTAAGAAGGACATTTAGCTGTTCTCCGCTTCTTATATATTGGGTTTGAGTCGTTATTATAGGGGTAATTTCTTTAGCTGCGGTCGAAAAAAGGGTTTTAGCAATTTTCCTAAAGACGGCCGCCACCATAATTGCTCTCAGTGGGAAATTTGATTTTGCTCGTCGCTGTAAACGTAGGACTGCTGGGGCGATGATATTTGGAGGCGAGTGCGATGTTCACTAAATGTGTGCACTAAGTGGGCCGAGTTTTATTAAGACAGCAGGTGTGAAAGTTATGGTTCGAACGAATAAAGGAATAAAGCTGTAAGAAATATCCAATATTAGACCCAAAATGTTGTGTTATAACCGGGCTGTGCGAAGTGCAGATTTAGACACATAGGTTCTTGGACATGACCGTAACTTGACACAACGGTTATAATACCAAAAATAGGTGGCATAGGGAAACCAGGTGGAAATTTGGTTTGGGCGGCGTAACTGAATGGGAAACGGTTTTGATCGTAAAAGGGCTTTAAAGAGAATACCACTCGTCGTGGGAGATGGAGACTTTACAGGTAGAAAGGGACTAGTGCACTATACTTTCAATTGAAACAACGTTACGAAAAACGGTTTCAAAGCCGAGAAAACCAAGTTGCCGGCCAACACACGGTTTTGCCGTCAAAGACTTTTGCGGTCAGCTGTTGTGTAGTAATCTGGTTGTGCGAGGTGCTGATTTTCGGCACACACGTACTTTGACAACCGTAACTTTACAAAATACTTATTATATCTAAAAGAAGTGGCATAGGTTAACCAGATGGAAATATTTTTGGGTGGCGTAACCAAATGGGAGCCGGTTTTGACCGTCGAAGACTGTCAAAAGAATACCACTCATTATGGCCGGGAGGTGCACACTTTACAGGTCGAAAGGGACCAGTGGACGGTACTTCCAGTTCAAATAACTTCGCGATAGGTGGCTCTAAAGCAGAGAAAAAAAATTGTTGTCTACAAGACACGGTGTGTCGGCGCTCCCCATCCAAAAGGAGGCTGATCAAAAAAGAAAGGACACCACATAAACTTCCAAACTCAAACATCGATTGTCCAGTGTTTCCAAGCTTCATTGTAGTTTCCCTTAGATTCATATTTGTCACTCTTTGTACCGTCTGAATCTTTCTTCATGAAGTACAGACTGCGTGCCATACTGGTTCGGAAATATCATCGACACGTAAGATGGGGACGAAACTTCTTTGGAAGACATTCCTTCAACGAAATTCGCACTGCATACCCGCGAGTGTGGGATGGCATTTCAGTTCGAGCTGAGATATGTAGGCGTTACTAGTACGAAAACAAACGCAGAGCGCAAAGAGGCAGTGCAGAATATCTCAGCCGTGCCGACACAGTGGCAAACATGATCGGGAGACCAAATTTCTTGCGTCGTACGGCACGGGTCCATATCGTTGTCGCTGTCCCACAAAACAGCGGCGAGGTGAAAAACTGTGAAACTTCGTCCCCATGAGATACGACGCATAACTATTGGAGCACTTAACGACGCAGTAGTTCATGCTGTCAACCCAACGCAACCGCACCGCTCCGACTTCAATGCGTACCAATGTACGCGGCGTGGTCGGCGTGGTTTCGTTTCGCTGGGGCTCTCACTGCCAGTGTTCGGTAACGGCCGCGCGGCGGCGCGCCGGTCGCGTCGCACGGAGTGTATACACAAAGCCAACGTCCAGCGAAACTATCCCCTTCGTTCTCTTTCGGCGACCGGCCGCCAGGGCGGCGACACCGTCGCTGAAACTCCTCAATAGCGAAATCACTTTTTTCGAATTATCGCTCTTATCGAAGTTAGCGTTGTCCCTCCTGAAATGCATGCATTTTTAACTATACTATTTTAAGTTTATCGGTGGCCGACCACGCTTATTACGAAGGCCGCGGTGCCGAAAGCACGCAAGCCTTCACGGAGGCCCATGTAGACCCTTGCATTTCCTCCCCCTTCTAGACCGAGGGAAACGGTAAACTGGGAAAAGAAGTGAACAGGTGACGGAGGGCAGAGCGTACAGAGCTGGCAGAGCGCCACTTCCGCTTCCGATGCGCCGACGCGGAGGCACAGGCAGGGAGCAGAAGGTGCGGTGTGGCGGCGGTGTTTTTGCGATGCCTGGAGCAGTTCGAGGAGAACTGATGACGGGATGAAATTCTCGGCAAAAACCACTTAATTATTTTTTTATTAGTAAAGCTGCCGCGGGGTATTCATAACCAAGGTTTGTTTGGTTAAATATACGGCCAGGAGTGTTCCCACTTCTCACACCATGTTGATTACACAAATAAAGTGTCTATTTACAAGACGTTGTTAGAAATAAGGGTGAGATGGCATAAGCCCGTCCACCATGCTGTCCAAAGCCCCTCTTGTGTGTTCGATCTCTTGTGTCCCTTCGTTCTCTCCCTCCCCTTACTGCCTCTCTGTCTCGTGATGGAGTTCGTACCAGTCTACAGCGCAGTGTTGCCGTCAACCTTCGAGGCTGCCGGCAATGTTTTTTTTTTTTTTTTTGCTTAATCTTTTTTATCGAATTATTGCTTATGTCAAATTTAGTTTGCTGTCCCGCTGACTTCGTTATAACGAGGGATTACTGTATCTTAATTCTCTACATAAAAAGGGAATGTGAGGATTCTTTTACTACAGTCTTCGAGGTGAAAACGAGTATAGCTCATGTGACCTGGGTTACTCTATTGAATCATCCCCACAAGTCCGAAAATCATGTGCATCTATATGATGCGTCCCGAAAGTGCTGCACAGGCCCGAGGTTTCCCCACTATGCACCTATGACCAATGTACAGTACCTACCATTCTTGAGTACAAAGAGTGCAAGCGGAACCTCTCCCTTAATCTCGTCCGGAACCCCCACGACCGCGCAATCTGCGACGTCCGGATGCTTCATGATGGTCTGCATGCAAGAGCGAAAATCGACGCATTTGAATTGGGTCGTACGTAGCGCCCCCTCCCTCTTGTGGCCACTGCCAGTTAGTCACCTCTTCTATCTGGAAGGTCGAAAGGCGGTGCCCTGCCACGTTTATGACATCGTCATTTCTGGAGAGGATGCTGATGTACCCATTCTTGTGCCGAATACCGATGTCCATTGTGTCGTAGTAGCCCTATCGTAGGAAACATGGAGGAAGTTGGTTATCTGCTGCCCTTTCTTAAAATTGCAATTGGAGGCTACCGGAAATTTCTCGAAGTACTTGACAACAAAAGCGTCGTCTGCTCGGAAGAGTGTCGAGAAGGCTCCTGGAGGCAAGGGCAACCTGGAGGACACCGATCTCATGTGACTGTGCCCACTTTGCAAGATACCTTAGAGTCACCGCCACCGACTGGTGGACAGGACGCTTTAAGTAGAGTTCTCACCGGACGGCCACGGTACCAAGCTGGTTTGGAGCTGCTTCCAAGCCGTCGTCTAGGAGCACCCTAACTGAAACGTCGCAATATCAGACGGGTACTTGAGCGGCAATACCGGCAGCCACGTTACCATCCCACCCGGGCACTGGAACTCCCGTTGCTTCCTCGGGTACATCCATTGAGTTCCCCAAACCGACGCACGTGGCTGTCACTGGTGAACCCGTTTCTGAAAAAGTGAAACAACACCTAACCGCTTCGTATGCTATGTACACAAATGTGTATATCTAAAACCCTCGTTCTTTTATTTATTTATTTTTTTTTTTTTGGGGGGGGGGGGGGGGATATATTGAGCATTGAGTCATTGTAACAATTGTAGGGGGATCCTATACTTTAAAAAAAAAATTTTCACGATAAATGGCGAGCGGCATTTGAAAGGGTTAAGGCCCGTTCACACACTTTAAGCTCGTTGTCCGAAGCCTGCAGTTTGCTTTTATGTGTGCTTACCCGTTTGCCACCAGTTGTCCAAGGCGGGAACGCCAAATGTCTTTGCCGTCCAGCTCAGTGTGCCTTGATCACATCGTTCTCCAGCCAAGAACACTTGACGCAACCTACGTGGGCGGGTGGCTTAGCTCCGACCCTTACACTCGTAATGTATAAATACATATTTCCTTACTGTTTCATCGGGAAATTTTTTGCAAAGCATCCCTCGGGATCCTGCGAAAAAGGAGCCCCGAACAGGGCGGCATGGCATTATCTCCTGGGTTCTCGAACCAAGTTCTTAGGAACTCGGGGGTTCTCTAGGCTACCTTTGTGAGTTCCTTGAGCTCTCCGATTTTCTTAGCTGTCCATGTCCCCGAGTAAAGTGCAATTCCTATTTAAGCGCTGCTTTGGCGAATCTTGATTAGAGCGAGTAATAGAATATACCTTCGCCGGCTGCGGGCATTGCAAAATGCAATAGTGAGGCACGCAGCTAAAAAGCATTTGACCGATACGAGATCCATAAATTTCGGTGCTACCAGAATTCGGGCAGTCCATGCATGTTCCTCTTTCAAAAATAATTATGTTGCCTTTTACACTCACTTCTTTCCGAATGACTCTCATTGCTGTGGGTGCCGAAAACATGCCGCACACACCGTGCTGTTTGATCACTCTGAAAAAGCTGCTGGCATCTGGCGTGCCCACGGGTTTGCCCTTAAAACAGGTAAGAAAACGGTTGAGATGTCTTTGGGCTGAAGCTGCTCGCAAGGCAACTAACCTCGTACAACACGGTTGTGACACCTTTGAGAAGAGGGGCATAGCATATGTAAGAATGGCCAACAACCCAACCCAGGTCTGAGGCTGCCCACCAAGTGTCATTGTCTCTGACGCCATACACGTTCTCGAGTGTCCAGAGCAGGTTGACCGCGTGTCCTCCTGCAGGCCGTACGACTGCCTGTTGGAGTGTGATGACAAAGGGCACCTATTAAACAGCTGGCATGCCAAGTCCAAATAGGTTACTTGTTATACAATCGGGGGGACATGGTACGCGAAGGGCAATCCCAAACACGCCGATCAAAGCTGTGCATGTGCATTCTTCATTTCTTAAATGCCACAAATTTGTTTATTAGTATGGTGGAAAGAACTTGAATGGAAGCATTGATACTGCAAGCATTTCGCTGAAAGACAGCTACTCCGAGCACTGAAAGCACTTTCTGCCACGTTGAGGATCTCGGGACGTTCATTACGAGAGGTAATTTTGTTTGTATTTGCCATTAGGAAATGATCACTAGATGTCTCGATCATGGTTTTTCCCAATAAACAGTTATTGGCTCTAGAGTCGGGGTGTGCAAATACTGCTTCCAATCCAAAAGTGGAGCTGGCACGTCATGGCTTACCCTCACCCTGTGTAGGCTATGAATGATGCAGTGCTATTCGATTGGAACTACTATAGGCACTCCCCCCCCCCCCCCAACTCTAAAAGTCCCAAAGACATGTATGCATCCACACCAGATTGCTATGCTACTCCATCAACATGGGTGAACTGTTTTTCTACGATATAATTTTTCATCAGTGCAAACCTTAGCCTTTACCTTGGGCAGTCCTGTGGTACCGGAAGTATACAGTAGATACAGAGGCTCCATGGCCTCAATGGGGACACAGTCTACCGGATGTGCGCCGCGGACAACATCCTGCCATATCTCGTCTCTGCCGGCAGTCATTGGAACGTCCTGCAAAGATTAGGGACAGTGGTCGATGCCATGCGTTACTGTAGTATCATCAATCAACCTGACCCTGTCCTCCTCTCCTCTCATGAATATGAGGCACTTCTTCGGCTTGTATTCGGACAGGCTGATCGCCTCGTCTAGGATGGTCTTGTAGGGTACCAGTCTTTTAGCCTCGATGCCAAAGTTAACGGACAGGCAAGCATCCGCCTGGTCGTAGGAGAGCAAAAACATCCAGTGTCAGTTCCAGTGCAGTGACAAGCAGATGGGAATCCTCCTAAGAAATAGTTGACCGCCACTCGGGCTTCTGCATACCCGAATTCGCCCTACGATGTACCGCGACGCACGCTACGACCTACCGGAACCAATTCGTAGCTCGGAGCATGTCACGTGACTCCGCGCCCCCCGCGTCGCTCCGCCCAACCCGAAGGACATGGGACACCCTCATAGCCACGGATTTGCTCCGGTGGTTCGTAGCGTCCGTTGCAATCCATCCATCTAAGTTGAAATGGACAGGCGGATTCCAGAGATAGGAGGATTCCAGATTACGACCATTCGAGTTACCTGAGCATGGTTTATCCGAACCGCGAGCTCCTTGGCTGCGAAGCCCCCGAAAACGAGCGAGTGTACGGCTCCGATGCGTGCGCATGCCAACATTCCGTACACTGACTCCGGTATCATGGGCATGTAGATGATGACGCGGTCGCCCTTCTTGATGCCCCATTTCGAGAGGACGCTGGCAACCTTCGACACCTGTTGAGATATGAAAAGAGGAACGGATCGGTCGACTTGGCCTTGAAAGGCACGGTCATTGTGGTTTAACTCTTTCCTGACCGCGCCCATAAAGGCCCGTTCACACACTTGTGCTTTACTACGACTGACTGAGACAAGACCGGTTATTAAGCCTCTTGTGACTACTTACTACCGGCTGCATTTCTGCGCTGTTGGTCGTAAGCCATCGCAAGAGGCTTAAAAACCAGGCTTGTATTAGCCGGTGGTTGTCCAACTTAAGCCATCGATCACCGTTGATTGATGGTTTGCAAGCGCCATCAAGACATAAATTTGGGGCGGAGAATTATGTTCCACGGTCTCGTAGGAAACCGAATAGCTCTGGTTTCGGTTCCAGCGTGGTTTGAGCTATCTCACAAGCTGGTGGGCTGTCAAAATAGTCCTGGGAAAGGTGGTTGCAGTTGTCTCACATGGCTAACTGGGAGAATCAGTCTTTGTAACAAAAAATGGCGTTATTTACATAATTCAACTGCACTGCGGCACATTTTTTTAGACCTCAAGAGCTCTGGGGACACTTAAAACGATATAGGCGTCGCTTAACAGATGGTTTTCGGTAAGCATCAGTATAGGCGCTAAGAAGTTCCAGAGTGCGCCACCGTGGCCAAATGAAGCAACACTGGGAAGGCTAAAATTGGCAGTGCCGCTATCGTACCCTCGCGAAGCTACGTTATTACCAACTCCGAGCGTTATGTTGTCGCGCACTGCACTACCGACTCTTTTAAGAATCTATCAAACGTTTGGTTGTGTGGTTCTAGCATGGAGGGTGTCTTAGTAAGTGCACTCCTCGATAGGTGGGGACAACCTAAAACGGGAACTAACACAATAAAATCGAATGGCCTGATATAGCTGGCAGTTTTCTTTTTACAGCGAAGCTGTCAAGGGCTAGTTCCCTCACTATCGTGTCCGCGGACAAGCGGCGTGTCGACACAAAACTCGAGCCAGTACAGCTTCGATGGTCTTCCATCTTCACCAGAGTGGAAAGGCTGAATTTCTCTAGGCGTCGTCCTAGAAGTCGTCCTTGAGGTCGCCCTAGACGTCGGCCTCGAGCTCGTCCTAGAAATTGTCCTCGAGGTCGTCCTTGAGGTTGTCTTATGGTGAATTCCACTCGTAGATCTGGAGCGCTTTCCAAAATCCGCGAGGGTGGCAAAATTCCGCTCCTTGGGACCCGCTCCGAATCGACGAGGGGAAGATAAACTTGCATTTTTAGAGCGACCTCCCCCACACCCCTTCCACCCCTCCTCCCTCCGCCGTACAAAATGGCCGCTGCTTGAACTTGACCAGCCCACCAACGCCTCAGCCGGCGGATCTTTCCAACGACCAGTGACGACTGTCACTGCTTAGATGCAGAAGTAACACGCGACACAGGCCGGGCGAAATTATACGTACCGCGGCACCCATGTCACAAATAACGAAGACGTCCGCGTTCGGCACCGTCACATACCTTTCGGCCGCCTCGAAGCGGCGGGGCACGGACAGGGATTGCCAGCGTGGAGTTCAGATTTGTAGTACGACTTCAATAAACACAGATGTAACAAACCATCACTTGCGCGGTCGTTGCCTAACCACTTCTTGCTTTATTTCACGGGAAAACGCCGACGGAATGCAGCGTAAAAAGGTAAACAATCACTGGCTGCAGAATGAATAGGCCTAACCTTGCGTCTGCCTCCGGCTTTTCTGTTGTTCTTTTTCTTGTTCTTCCTCTCACGATCACAGACGTCAGCGCTTACGATTTGCCACGCTCCGCATTCCCGACTCTTTATCCCTGATCTAAGCGAGGTAGAAGCGTTCGAGCCGTCACAATCCAGAGTAAACAACCGGCGCACCCGAACAGATCCGACTCCACGACCCGACCGGCCCGCCGATCTCTCCAACCTCGCCGCGCACACAGGCCGCGCAGGCGCACCGCCGATTTCGCCGATTTAGACGGAAGTCACGTGGGCCGCTCTGTCAGCTTCCGGAGAGATCCGTGAAACCCCGCAGAGCAAGTTCGGCGGAGTTTGGGGCGCTCCGTGGAGCGGGCGCTGCCAGAGATCTACGAGCGGAAGATGACCAACTTGAGCCAGATCTGCGAGTGGAATATGCGCGCTCCAAATGGAGCGCTTTTGGAGCGCTCGAGATCTGCGAGCGGAATTCACCATTAATGTCGTCCCTGAGGTCATCCTAAACGCCGTCCTCTAGACGCCGTCTTCTAGGCGTCGTCCTCGAGATCGTCCTAAAAGTAGTCCTTGAGGCCGTCGACGTCATCCTCTAGGCGTCGTACTTCGTCCAAGAAGCCGTCCTAGGCGTCGTAAAGATAACAGCTTCACTGGTCCTCCATCTTTACGTGAAGTGGAGGGGCTCTACAAATATTTTTTTACGTTGTTTGCACCGCTTCAAATTACAAAAGCGAAGACTTTGTCGAGCTTCTTTCTTTCTCAAGAGCGGAGCTAAAAACGCCCCTTCACCCTTCCTCACCCTCACCTACCTTTTTCTCTTTTTTTTTTCTTTTTTTTTTCTTTTTTTTCTAAGTGAACTTTTTCTGCATGATTAGCGGACTATATTTTGGGGACATAGCATTTTCGGGTTTGTTTCCCGTCCCCTCGTCGTTGTGTTAAAGACGACTGTGGAGTCCAAGGAATGTGTTTTTCGTGCAAGGGCTGTAATTTGGACGGTGTTCCTCGTCGTACGCAGTTGCTCGTCACGAGCTGATTCTCATTCTCGTCGGGTTCGGAGTTTTCGGTTTAAACCAATAAAAGCCGATAAAAGCACGCCGAATTCATTTTTGAATATTCGGGTTGAACCGAAAAAGGTCAGTTTGTAGGTTCGGCGTTTTCAATTTAAACCGATAAAAAAAGTACATCGAATTCATTTTCTAAAATTTGGCTTTACCCGAAAAAGGTTACTTTGACCTTCCAGTCGTACAGCAGAGCCGTGGCGAAAAGGTCAAACGACAGTGTCTATCGAAACGTGTGTGAATGTATGGGATACACAGGTGCCATTACGTTGTTTTAAACTCGACCGGAACGTGAAGTCCGAAATGCCCCACGACTTCGCCATGTACGAGCGTGTTTTCAAACTCGTTGTAAGGAGGCCTGATATGATGCAAGCTCTGCGTGTTGTGTTGTGCTTCAAAACGTCGCACCGTGTCTCTTTTGGCGGTCACATTTGGTTGATCGGTCCAGTTTGGCTCAGGCAGCACTTCATCTCCTCAGCCTGCCAGTGTCCAGAGTTAACGTTGAGAGGGCATTCTTGAAGCTCAGGGTCATTACAGGCACGTAGCCAGGATTTTGTTTCGGGGGGGGGGGGGGGGGGAAGGGGGGGGGGGGGCCGCCGCCTATGACAAAATGTTGTGTGAGGGGGAGGGGGGAGAGGAGGCCCCAGCCAAATTGAAGATTGTGCCTGGGTCATTATCAGGAAAGAAAAAAGATCGAAGTACACCTAAGCACTTCTTATGAGTTGTGAATCCGAAAGCATATGCAAGCCGCTCGTCCGCTCCCTTTTTCGTCTGCTGCGTACTTTTCGTCGCCGGTCGGTGCGTGTGCTCCCCTGGTGACCTTGGATGCTTATGGACACGCAGCGCCATGGGGTGAGCGGTTGTGGAAATTGACGAGCGCAGCGGCCATTGGGAGCTCCGTCGACGCGCGCCAGCCAATGGAACCGAAGGAAACTATCTACCGCTTTCGCACTTCAGACTGATGACGTTAGCTCGCTCCCTGAGACCCAGTTAATGCTTTCGCATTAAAAGTGCGGATCAACGAGAACCTGGGAAAGTACATGTGTGTTTTCTATAATAAGATCACGTCATCCTGGTGTACAAAAGGTGAAGTTACATGTTTTTTTTAGCATAGGTACATATCTTACTTGTTTGTACTTCTGTTTTTTTTTTCTTGTTTCTTTTACAGTTGCACACATTTTCCAAACAAAGTGTCCATTTCTTTTTCAACGTTTCTGTGCCGTTATTCTTTGAGTGGTCACAAACATCAGAGCTACAAGGATCATCTGATTCGGTGTCCATTGGTGTTTATTTTATAATCACCGAAAAAAAAAACGATAAACTTTTGAGGGCATAATTGTACACCGAAATAAACCGAAAATTAAATTTTAAAATAAACACCAAATGAAGTGCGTCAAATTTTGAAAAAATAAAAACCGAAAACGCGGAACTCAAGATATATGCGGTTCTCTTTTACATAGAACAAAAATAAACACCGCACAGATAACCTGTCCTTGTGGGGTACGGACATTCTTTATTTCTTGTGTAGGCTGTTTTCTCGCAACGGGGACCAAGTTAGAACCGCATAGAGACGGGCCGAAATAGAGCAGCTATCTTGGGCAGCTACGCGATCAAACGACAGTCCGCTCTGCAGCCGACGAAGCAGAGAAAAAGCTGACTCTGGTAACAAAGCTCCAACGTCCACAAACCATTGTTCGATCAACATGTGCTTGCAGAGCAGAGAGCAGTGAGAATCTCAAAGAACTGATCTGACTCTATGGAGTCATTGCAACAGACCCAAAGAAAATGCCGGGCTTCGAACGCATGACATTTAAATATCGAGTCAAATGGCACATTTAGAAATCTACCTGAAGTCAGGCATTCTGAACGGAATGCTTATTTTACAAATTTTTTTTCCCCGTTCTTCGACGGTGTCGTATTTATTTCACACGGAATTGACGGGAAATTGCTGAGCTTCATTTCCGCTAAGCTTTCGGGGTTGCGACAGTCCGGTACACGACAATAGGGAGTTTTCGTAGACCGCGTTCCTCCTCCGCTAAGCGTTCCACAACGAAGAAGTTACTAGGGAGTTTTCGTAGACCGCGCTGCCCCCTCCGCTAGGCGTTCCGCAACGAAAAAGTTGCTACTGCGCCTGCGCGCCGATAGCCTTGACTGTGGAGTTCCCGCTATCGTAGCGGGTTGCGGAGGGCCTTGCGGGACGGCGAAAACGATCTACGAAAACTCCCTACTAATGCGCCTGCGGGCCGATAGCCTTGACTGTGGAGTTCCCGCTATCGTAGCGGGTTGCGGAGGGCCTTGCGGGACGGCAAGAACGATCTACGAAAACTCCCTGATGGGGAGTTTTCGTAGATCGTTTCCGCTGTCCCGCAACGCTCTCCGCAACCATCTACGCTAGCGGAACTCTACAGTCAAGGCCATCGGCGCGCCGGCGCAGTAGCGCCTGCTTCGTTGCGGAGGGCTTAGCGGAGGGGGAAACGCGGTCTACGAAAACTCCCTAATGCCTACCCTACAGCTTCGATGTTTGCTCGAATACGGCATTTGATAGCAATGTGAAGAGTAAAAGGGGAAAAACGCACAAATCAACAGCTTCGAAGTGATATGTGAACAGCGCCCCACGAGCAAGCAGGCTGGCGAACGAACCTTCCCAGTGTTGCTAATATTTTAAGCTAGATGGCGCGACGTGTCACACGAATCTTGATTGCCCTGAGGCTATGCTGTTCTGAGCCGGCGTGCAAAAATGCGAAATATAAGAGAACTGCAATCAAGGCTATTACTAAACCAAGGTAGAACACAAAGAAAGCACTCTGCTGGGGATGTGAGGTGTACTATCTCTGTTTCACCATTCTAAGCATTCCTTCGTTGAAAAACGCGTGTTATGGAGGCTAACTCTATGACGAACCGAAAATAGACCATGTCAGTTAGAGTATACTAACTTTCACAAGTATAATAGCCGTGGGTGTGGGGCACATTGTCTATATTTTGAATTTTTCTTGTTTTGCCGTTTGACATAGCTGTAGAAGTTTCGGCGGTTATACGTCCGCCTTCCGCACGTACGTTGTATTTAAAAAAAAAAAAAAAAAAAATGAAACAAAAAAATCTTTTTTTACATTATACCAACCTTTGTTTCTTTTGAAAGGACAACTAATTAGCCAGATTTGGATGTGTCATATTTCTCCATACGCAAGTTAGGAAAAAAGGTGTTTGCACGGATCCTTGGAAAATTGCTAATTTTCCCATGGTGCAGGAAAGAGCTAAAGGGACACCAACACCCCCAAAAATACTTATATTATTCTTTCTTTTTTTGCCTAGGTGATTTATTACGGTGTCGGAAGACTACCCAATCAATGCTTTGCTACAGCGTCACGTATATTTTCAATAAAGTCAAAAAACGCAACTGCTCGAAACCGGTCTGGGGAGGAAGAAGAATTATAGAGGAGGAGAGAGTTGGCCAAAATCACGTGGCTGCGGAGCTTTTTTTTAACAAACGTATTTGCAGGTTTTTAGTACCCACCAAAAAAAATCGGTCTAATTTTTTTCTATTTTTAATATTGAGTGTGCGCCTTCGATGACACACGACTTTGATTATATTTGGTGGTTGTGTCTAAACCATACAAAGCGGCACGTGACCACGGATAAGACAGTGAGCGCGACTCAAACCGGCCAGTGTCAGGTGGAGTTCTAAAGATCCTTTTCATTTAGCTCCGTTTTAAAATCGGCGAACCAGCGCACGCCATAGGGCACGTGCGCACTCAACGTCGCGAGCAGATTGGCCGATTTTATAAAAGAGCTTGGTGAAAAGGATCTTTAGAACGCCGTCTGACACGGGTGACTCTCATATGGCATGTATATAATTTATAAAAACCTTGGCGAGCGCAAATACTCTGTCAGTGTCCCTTTAAGTTGGTGATTTGGGCCAGTTGGTTCATAGCTAAGGCAAAGAGCTCCGAAAAAAAAAAAAATAGGATTAAGTCAAGAGGGACAAGACAAGGTGCCTTGTCTTGCCCCTCTTGCCTTGGTCCTTTTCAGCGATGTTTTCCTTGGCTTGTGTTTGCCCCGAAACAAGGATCCCGTGAGGTGAAGCCTCTGCGCGTTCGCCGTGCCCACAGCAGCACCGCCCCAGTGGCGTGACGTGAGAGCCGAGTAGCATAACTTTTGATACTGCAGATGGGGCAAGTTGGTAAGGCATAATTACGAACCAGCGCACAGGTTGACAGTCACTCAAAATTCCAAACACTCAAAAGAAATACGGAACTGAACTATCAACTCATAACTTGTGTTTAGTCAAACTTCTTCTTTGACCCCAAGGAATAAGATGGCAGCCCAACAACCAGAGAATGAAAAAATGAGACATGGGGTCAACAAAGAGAAAGTTTTACTAAATACAGATTATGAGCGTTTGAATTTTTTAATGACTGTCGGCCCGTGCGCTGGTTCGTAATTATGGATAACTTTGCGAGCTGCAAGAGCTACGACCCCAACAAGCCAATTTGAGCGTCGCAGCGAAACACCACGTGTCGTCAGGATGCACTTCTCCTGTGGAGAGCTGCCACGGCCGTCGCGCTGATTGGCTGCAGGGAGCATATATCGTTCGCTCTTTGCCGACCCTACCTGTCCCTTGAGTTGCTTGTAAGTGATCTTGGTGACCGTCTGCGTCACGGGGCTGTCGTGGATGAGGGCCACCTTGTCGCCTTTCCCGGCTTCCACGTGTCGGTCTACCGCGTTGTAGCAGACGCTGATCTCGCCCCCCGGAAACCTGCGTCAGTCCTGGGAATCAGTTCACCTTAAAACTACTGATTCTGGTTGTTCAAGATATATATACATATATGTGTGTGAGTGTGTGTGTGTATGTGTGTGTGTGTGTGCGTTTGTAGCCAAAAATCTTTGAAAAAAATGTTTCTTCATGAAATGCGAAACTTCTTAAAGGGCAACTCCGGTTCATTTTACATGTGATGAGAGCAATGCAATTCTCTTTAGTATCGCCTAAATAGACCACACGCCAAATATTTCGAATTTCGCCTAAAAGTTGATGTTGGTAGTGCGGGCGTCGCCGGATGTAGCAGACTGCCGATCGTAGCAGACGACACTTTCGCCCCTGCACTGTGCCCGCCCACGTATGTGCCTGGAACGTGACTTCACGATTTGTACCACGTGATTAGAGAATGTAGGTGACGACACAGGAGCAATATTAGGGACTTTTAGCAAACCGCTGAAGTGTTCGGCGCACCGCACTACCGGAGCCTTTGAAGCATGCTTTTAAACGCGCGCCCCGCGGAACACGGCAACGGTTTGCTAAAGGTCCCGTTTGAGCGCAGCTGACGAGGTTTCGGTTCCGGTTTGCGATAAGCTTTAAGTACAGATTGCGCAAAACATATTGCACTTTTAATGCGAAAACATTAACTGTCCCATAGAGCGCAGCAAGCGTTGTTTGTAATTACGAAAAATGGCACCTAAATTCCAGCAGAGCGAAACGAGCAATAAATTTTTATTGGCTGCGACGCGTCATAGTTCTAAGGAACGCCACCCCACAGAGAAGCCCTCTTCCTGGCGCTGCGGCCCGCGCCGGTAAAAGGGAGAGGGTTGCGCGCTGCTTAATCGTACAAATGCGCGGCGTGTACGAATGCTTTCGCATTCCTACACATAAATTATCTTAAATGTACTCCTGTATAATTTTTTTTTTTTCAGAAATCACGTTGAGCTGTTTATTACTACCTCGGGATGTATAATGAACCATTGACTCAAATTTCTTGAAATTCTGGTTGAAAAATAATTCGTGACTGGGGAAAAAAAAAAATATAAAAGACGTTTACTAATTTTTGTAATGCGAAATTAGAGTGCAGCTCTTGGGGTGGAGGAGGGGAGGGTACAGAGGGAGGGTATGCCCCTCCTCCTCCTCCAATGCAGTTTCCCCGCTAAATTTTGCGGAAAAATTTAGGTGACGTGACACCATAACTTGGTGTCACGTCACCTATGAACAAATTCAGCTTCTCCGCTAGATTTAGTGGAAAAATTGACGTCACATGACCGCAACGCCAATTGAATTCCCCTCTAAACTTAGCGGGGAATTGAATTGGTGTTGAAGTAACGTGACGTCAATCTTGCCGCTAAATTTAGCGCGGTTACGCCGACGCCGCGAAACGTTAATTCGTTCATTAACTTTTTAATTAATGAAAATAGACATATGGTTCCAATTAGAAACTTGCTCAGCGTCATCGAAAACCACTAAATCAGTCTTTTTCAGAAAGACTTTCGGCGCGTGAGAAGAGTAGTAGTGCACTAAAGTTACCACTCGTGGAGCATGTACAAGGCTGGGGCTAGATAAGAGACGGAAAAAATCGCACGGGCGCCTTATCGCAACCGCTAGCTTTGTATACCTGCTCCACGAGTGGTAACTTTAGTGCACTACTACGCTTCTCACGCGCTCAAAGTATTTCTGAAAATTACTGATTTAGTGGTTTTCGATGACGCTGAGCAAGTTTCTAATTGGAACCATATGTCTATTTTCATTAATTAAAAAGTTAATTAATTTTTTTTAATTAATTAGCTGACTGATCATTACGATTAGCCCCGTATAATATGTCCCCCTGGCCGTATAACTCACCTTCACAAGCGGCATAAGTTTAACTTTCACGGCTTTTTTAAACAAATATGTTAGCTTAAAAAAAACACCCTGTATATATAATGCAATTAATAGGAAGTTTTAGTAGCTCGTTCCGATAGCGTTTCTCTTCTCCGAAGCAGTCTGAGCACAACCCTGGGCCTGAGCAGCGGGTTTTCGGTTGAAAGAGAGCTCGAAACAAGGGTAACCTGGTGAGCTTCTAGCCATGCAATAGAATAAGAAAAAAAAATAATAATAAACCGCACAGAGGTTTTAATCAATTTTTCTTATTTGAGACTAGATTTCTTGAAAACGCCCCTTCGTTCTGCGAAGGTAACGAACAAATTCATTCGGGAACAAGGCTTCTACCACGCTCTTTTGAAATGCAGAAGAGTGCTTGAATCCTCTTGCTCACATTCCCCCATCAGTTTAAAATTGCTCCTGCTTGTGTACCGCGCGTCGGCGAGGATGTAGGCTCCCTAGTCTGCGTCGACTACTGGTGACATCGATAGACCTCGTCATACAAGAGAGAATGCGGGCCGCTGTTTGAAGGCGTAGACACTTGCAGAACTGTCAAACTATAGTTAAATCTCCAAAGCAAAACTCCACTTTTCTTTTTCTTTTTTTTGCTAAAAATTACGAATTTAACTTCTTTTTTTCCGTCTACATCAGGCCTGAGTCTGTTTCAGTAGCCAATCTCGATCGTCACGGTGTCATTGACGATTATCATATATCATATTTATGCGTTGCAATCGCAGACAGCGGATGGAAGCGGAACGCTTTCTTTAGTTCCGTCGATATCCTATAGCTATTGACAACTTATTCGGACGACTATAACGACTTTCTGTCACGCTCCGGAATAATCTGCGTCCTTGGAAGCTCATAAGGGTCTTTCCATAGCGTTTGAACGAATTGCTTGCTCGTTTGAAATCGTTAATCGAACTCTTTTGGACGACTTTCGAAAGCGGTAACGATCTGACCGCTTTATTCTTAGTGACCCGGTGGCAACGTCAATGCGACGCTGCCACCGGGTCACCAAAAACTAGAAATGACTCCACTCCATGTTGCTTTGAGGACTTGCAGAATCCAGCCGGCTACCAAAGTAGGGAAGTTATCCGCAAGCAACGTAGACGAGACATGGAGTCAGGATATAGTGACTTCAAAATAGCTCTCGCCGCTGTAGATTAAACTATGCGACTGTTTTTTTTTTTTTTTTTTTTTTTTTTTTTTTTTTTACAGCGACGCTGTTAAGGATTAGTTCCCCCACTGTCGTGTACGCGGTCAAGCGGCGTGTCGACACAAAACTCCAGACAGCTACCGCCATCTATGAGCGACGGCGGCAACCAGACAACCGGCTTGCCGACTTGGTACTCGGTTTTCTCCGGAGATAAAGATCACTCGCGTACGACGAGGAGAGTTGCCCATTGTGTTCCGTGCCGTCTCTCCCCAATCCTTCTTCTCCGGTGTCCGCGTCAGCGGCCATCCTGAATTCGTGCCATCGAGCACGCACCGTGATTGGCGCCGCCCTATACTAGAATAAAACGTCATCGTCTCACCTACCAATCGTGTGTGTCCTGTGGCCCGTGACGTCGAGATCGCGATAGCGCTTTTATCCGTCGCCCTTTCGACTCATGATGGGTCGTATACCCCGGACGTATATTTAACCGGGGGGGGGGGGGGGGGGGGGTGCGCTAGCGGTCGAAATAAAGAGGGAAGGGGGGTGAAAAATTAAAATTGTAAAAACAACCATTACAAAACTTTTACTGTTCACTACCTATAGACCTTTGCAGGAATCGCCTCCTGCGCGCTGCCATCTTTGTCTGCTGGGCTGTGGAACGCCTTCCAAGCATCCGCTGTTGATCTGCTCTGCGGTATATCGGACGTTGCGCATGCGTCCACAGCTCAGTGATTCAGCATTTTTTGCCCGCTCGCTTCGTTCGAGACTGCCGCTGGAAAGGTCTATAGAGTGTGTCCATGCGTCCATCCAAAATTCCTGTCACGAAGCAGATGTTGACAGAATCTGATACGATAGTAGTAGCGATACAGTGGCATCCATCTACGGTGTCGATGTAAAATGCACTGGAAAATCGGGCGCCTGCACGTAGAGAGCTCACATTTTCAAGGGTGTATTTGAATCGTGGATGCATTCCTGTGAATGTCCTCGGCACAGCTCCGTTCTTGTGAAAAGCTTAACAAGGCATTCTTGAAAATTTCAACAAAAGATTACCACCGGTGGACGCGGTCATCCTTTGGTGGTAAACATTCACTGGCAATGCCATTTTTTATTTCAGCATGTGTCCTATTTTTATGGTCGTCTTTGTAAAGAGGGTGAAACTGTCTTGGTGCATAATAGGGTGCCCGCTTGAACAGAATGCTCTGGCTCGCCAAGAACCAAATGGTGTCTCGAAAACCAGACACAAAAATACAGGCGAGACTGCCAGGACACTTTGACTTCTCCGACGACGCAGTGCTTCAACACAGACTGCGGTGCGGTCTCTCCCTTGACAACCTGTGTCGCCTCGCCTGGTAAGGCCTCCTCTTGCCTTGGGAGTCGGGATACCTTATTCCCTCAACTTGCTACATCTGTAGGCAGTCCCTCGTTCAAGAATGGGTTTCTTCTCGCGCAAACCACCTCCCCGGCTCGCGCTTCGGCTCTCCCCGCGGAAGCAATAAACCATTTGCTATATTACCCAAGCATCAAGGAGAATACAGAGATTGGTGTTCCATACGCCACACGCCTTCCCCGTATAAAAGATTCCAATAACAAAATAAAGTGTTGACGAACGCACGTGCAAGATGGCATTTGTTTTGAGTATTTGCTTTAGAAAAGTTACTACTGCTGAGGCCAGCACGTGCGGCGCGTGGAACACCAATCCCTGCATTCTCCTTGATGCTTGGGTAATATTGGCATCGTGCGCGACCGAAAGCGTCGCTGTGGTCGGCCTTCCACGATTGGCCCGAGAGCTGACTGATGTCGGGAAGGGTATACCATCGACGGAAATAAGAGGAATGAAAGAACTTTAATTTCGACGATGTGGGCAGTGTTGCTTTGAGAGCGCAATGATTTCAGGCTTCCTCTATGCTATTTACAAACACCATCGAACTTGTTGTTCGCAAGGTAATGACGTCACAAGGGGAACCACAGGAGGCCGCCACCAAACCATCTCGCCGCTAATAGCAATATGTCTATTGCCCGACCCTCGGTGTTGCTCAGACCGCCAAAAAAAAAAAAAGCGCAGCTGCATGAAACAAACAAAAAAAAAATTACACCATCTTCCCGAGGGGAACCATGGGGTGATGCGGAGCATCGCGGATCGTTATTAACGGTGTTATTAATGGTGTTAGTAACGTTGTTGAACTTCACGGTCCCGAGCCTCAGGTTCTGCTGCTCGACGTTCACGAGCCAACGCGGCTTCCCGTTCTCGAAGGTCGGGTTCCGCCGCTCGCTGTGTACGTTTACGTTGAACTTCACGGTCCCGAACCTCAGGTTCTGCTGCTCGACGTTCTCGAACCGCCGCTGCTTCACGTTGTCGTAGTTCAGCATCCGCCGCTCGACTTTGACGAATGGACGCCGCTTCTCGTTGCCGTAGTTCAGGGTCTGCCGCTCGCTTCAAGCGTTTGCGCTCAGCGTCGCGTGCCCTTCGCTGCGCAGCTTTGTCTTCAGTGGACGTAGCGTTGCTGTTTGTGGGGTGGTGCTGACGCTTGCTTGCGCCAACCCACTAACTGACGGGACTGTTGCTTCCATCACACTTCATCGGAAGAACGGAGTGAAGTGGAGTCAACAGCGGGTGAACAGAACGCGCGCAGCGCGTTACCGCTGCTTATATTCACACTTGAAGGAGAGGAGACTAGAGGAGGAGAGTTGCGCATGCGCGCGCGGTGTGAGTAGAACCGAACGCACGCGAAGTGCACGCAGCTGGTAGAGAGAGAGAGAGCGGAGAGAGTAACGCGCAGCTGTTGGAGAGAGGGAAGGAGGAGAGTTGCGCATGCGTAGTGTGAGTGCGGACTACGACGCCGCGGGACATAGACCCGAGCAAGAGATGCTTCGCATCTAAAAAAAAAAAAAAAAGCCAGAAGATATTTTTGTGTTTCTTGGGAAACGTCACTGCTTAAAATAGAAGCAAAACGAACAAGCCGGCTGTTCTGGCCGTGTGGACAAAAGCAGTGCGCTGTGCGTTCCCCCGCATGGCCAAGACGCGAGTGCAGTATGGGAGGGCCCCAGGAAGATGACCAAGCAAGGGAAGAGACGAGATCTCCCTGACTGTGCTATGCCGGCTCCAGGCGCCAGCCCCCCCCCCCCCCCCCCCCCCCCCCCCACCCCCTCTTTTTTGTTTTCTCCCCCTTTTCTCGGAACTGCCGCGTCGTCCGCGGTTTACTGACACTTTTGCTTTACGTCTTAAATTTTTTTCTGGAATTTCGTGGCCGAAGGTTGTGCCGCTATTTGGTGAATAACCAGCCGTAACAAAAACAGAGCCACGCGTGCTTGCCCCTAGCCAAGTACGTGGCTTGGCGGAGCTCAACAACAACGGGAGCACGGAGGGGTGGGGGAGTGCAGGCATTGTTCAGTAGGCCTTCTCATTGGTTCTTGCCCAGCACCCCCTGAAAAATGTCAGCGGGTGCTCAAGCCCCCGTTGCATCCCCGTTCCGGGGTCTCTGGGCGCGCCGTTCGTTCGGAAGAAGAAGAACGGGAGCGGAAGGAGTGGCGACGCGCGCAGCAGCGCGAATGGCCGCATAAACGCCGCTATCGCCTCGAGTTCCACTGCGTCGAGCGCTTCCGAATCCCTTGTGAAAAAAGAGCAGATCGCTCGCCTGAAACGCCGCCGAGAACAGAAGCGCAGGCGGGACAACGCCACGGAAGCTCCCATAGTACAGCTTCGCTGTTCTTCCTCCTTCACCAAAGTGGAAAGGCTCGATTTTTTTTTCCGGCTCTGACGTTACGTTGCTGCGGTGGAGCTGCTGTTGGCATGGCACATGAGCAGAAGCTTCACCTAGAGCGAATCTGGTTTCTGGGCACGCGTAGTCACCCTACCTTCTGTAGCCGCGTAGGCTGCGGCTGCATCTGTAGGCAAGCGCGGGCTTGTTTGTAAACCGCGCGCGTTGGCTTCCGTCGTATGGGCGCGGCATTCTTGGAATCACGTGACGCGGCAGCCCTAAGGCAGAGGTGGCTTCAACTGCTTCAACTCGGCACTCCACTCTCCCCTCCGCGCCTTGGCGAAGGCGTTGCATTCGTGTATCTCGTCGCGTTTCAACGCGTTTCTCGGCTTATTCTGTAAAGTGTCGCCCGACGCTTACATTTGCAACTTAGTTGCATGCCATCGTATGTGCACGACGATAGCTGCAGTTGATTTGGTAACCCATCTTGGCTATCTTCACCGTCGGAGTGACGGATACGTGAGTGAAGGGAGGAGGCACAGATATCAGCGTCAGCCCTGGCGCACATTGAGCCCAATTATTTGGGACAACGAAATTTTGCTCACTGATAGTGGCGGAACATTCGAAATAAGTATAGCACAATATATAGACGCTTTCAGCACGCGCCAGATTGAGCCGCCATAGCCGATCTTCTCTTGTCTTACCGAGGTGCCGAGCCACTGAAGCGGGCGTTGACGAGCCCCCACAAGGGCCTATGCTGGGTAGAAGGACACGGTAGCACTTAAAGTGGCAATATGTGATATATGTGCCTCCTCCGAATAACCTGCCCCGCTGTGGTAATGGTGAAGTGGAGCGAACGGAATAAGAGGGAACAAAAAGTGAAGGTCGGTTATGGCGGCGCCCATGCGCAGCTGCCTGAAAGCCTCTATACTTATAATCGCGCATTTAGGATCTTAAAGAATGTGACAAAAATAGCTATGTGTGCTCTCTGAAAGCTTTGTGCTTTGCCTTCATAACTATAGTCGGTGACAGGTCAAGAACGAAGTGCTTCTCCCACCCTTTCCACAGTGCATATAAAAGAAAGTGCATCGTGTGATGCCGAAAAGAAGCCATCTACATGAACATCAACCGAGTTCAACGTTTTTTTGCTTCCAGATCGCCTCAGTATCATCATCATAAAAAGTGAGTAATCAGCAGAGTGGTCGCCGAAGAGGAGGCGACCTCCTCTCCCCCGTTCGCTTTGCTAATGTGGAAAGGCCTGGGAGGAGCTTCCACTTCGTTCTTGGCCTGTCACCGAATATAATTAAAAATTTTTTTTATTGTATTATAGGATATATATGATAGGCAACGATTTAACTAACATTTTTATCTGATGCCCGGGGTAGTGGTAACGTACGTACACATCAGGCGAATTGTTTGTTTACGATATTACACCTAAATATGTTAGACGTTCTTGATCATTTTCGCGAAATAGTCATTTGCTTGATTTGTTACTTTAAATTTAAAGAAACTAAACCATGCTCGATCTGATATTTGCAGTCACTAAAGTATTTGAGGCAGCTTGAGAGTGCCTAGGGCTTGCATTATGTGATGCCGAAAAGAAGTCATCTACATGAACATCACCCGAGTTCAACGTTTTTTTTTTTTATTCCAGATCGCCTCAGTATCATCATCATGTATTGTCATCATGTATAACTTCCACCAGCTCGCCTGCACTTTAACCGTTTTTTTTTTGTTTTTTTTTTTTTCATTTACGCACAACTCACCATTTTGTGAAGGGCCGCTTGACGTCGTCTACAACCCGAGTCCACTTCCGCTCCCAAACTAAGTTCTCTGCGACCTGTCGCCAAAACACCTCGGGCAGTTCTATGGAGCGCTGGTACGTCTTGTCGTAGACAGTGCCGCCAGCCGTCGCTTCCGGAGGTATCGTCCTAAGGGTCCCTCGCGTCACACCCAAGATGCGTCGGACGTGGCCGCATCTTGAGCAGCCCGGCTGGCCCAGCCGGCCTAACATATTTTTCTTCTTCTTTGTCACGTGGAACTTCTATCGCTATTCTGTTATTGTTGTGATCTTTATTCCTCGCGAAGGATCGTTGACATGACATTCGAAGAAGGAGGAAGAGGTTTATTTAGAAAGACAGAGAGGTCGCTCCATGCAGTTTGCATTAACCGGTTTCTCAGTGCTGGGGAAGGGGAATAGGGGAATAGACGAAAGTGAGTAATTATCGGGCATCGATGTACCCCTGTGCAGCGTGATTAATCAAGACCAGTATGATCGCATTTACGAAATGGTACGCGGTTAGGATATTGGCGATACACAACCCCCCCCCCCTTTTAGTATTTCCTTATTGAAGTATCATTTCAATGTGGTCGCCGAGAGCCGAGGCAGAGGGACACGAAGAACGTCGTAAAAGTTGCAACTCTATAAACATGCTACAGATGTTACTTATTGTCATAATGTAGACGACATGCATTTTTCATAATGTAGACGACATGCTTTTTCCCTGGTATCTGCATAGTTCTGCCCCCAATGGCCAATACGTCTAAAAACTAAGAAACGGCCAAATGGGGCCAGGGGGAGAGCTTATTGTTTGAGAAATTAATTTTCTTAAGAGATCAGCAAGAGCTGTTACCATTTTATCCACGGTCGTATGCTGTCATCCAGGATCTTGTCCCACTTGCGTATCCAGATGAGCTTGGAGGCAGCTTCAGACCAGAATGTCTGCGGGTCTCTCTTAGCTCTCAGGCACGCTTTTGCATACCGACTTATTGCAACGTTTGTGTCAAAACATTCATTACAATTGAACGAAAACTGTCTAATGGGCATTGCGCTGCAGCAAAGCATTTTATGCTCTCGTGGTTGCGGCGATGGGTCAAGAGACGTCCACGTATTTATAGGAGGTAGCACGAATCGATTCAAAAATCGTTTGGACAGCCGCGCTTTTGGCTTTGCCTCATTGGTCTACCGTTGAAAACGTCTCTTCTGATTGGCGGTTCAAATATAGGCCGTGCGCACGCGCAAGCAGGTTCTAATAATTCTAGAAACAGTTGAGTCATATCTTTATAATGCAATTAAAATACAAAGGTGCAAGCGAGCTGGACAATAATGACGAAAATAATCCCTGGAGAAGGGGAACAAGAGGGACAAAGGACAAACACAAATCACCAAACACAGCTAGGTGACTGATGCGCGACCGAAGAAATCCACCTGGTCCGGGTATCGAACCCGGGACCACCCCATTCGGTACTCGTAAGTACCGAATGGGGTGGTGTTCAGCCGGATACAAGAGATACAAGTGCTTCATGACCGCGCTGGCATACAGCTGGTCTCGAGGCATTTTCTATTCTAAAAGGTTCCAATGATGTGCCGCTAGGTGGACACCGTTTACTGTCGCTGCTGTCGCTTTCTCGTAAAAATGGCAGCGGACTGCGACGCGAATATGAAACAAGGTAATAATGTTTTATATCCTTTCCCGTTCTCCTTTGTGAATGTGTTTATGTAAAGGCCCTAATGACATCTACAACCCTTGCTGTATAGGCTACCAGATGTGTTGCAATTTCTTCCGTGCTCACAAGCCAGGACTAATGTCAAAGGTTGTTGGTCGCGACAGCTACGGCTTTAATACGGAATTTTGATACGTCGTATTTCAAGGTGAAACAACATCGTCTGCGTAGCACCTGCCCCCGTCTTTCGACCTCAGTGTGGCGTGATCTTCCGTTCCGCCTATCCCAGTGGCAAATTAAATATCACCATCAGGGGCAATTGGGACTTTCATCATCGAGTACTTCCTCTTTCTATTTAATTGTTTCTTCCCTCACCCTTTGAATGGGAAATTTTACCCAGATGTTGGGTTCACGGCATTGTTTAGGCCTGTTTGAAACCGAACATACTGCTGGGGTTACGTGCGTAGTGGTGACGTGTTTATTAGCCGGGAACAACTACTGCGTCTTGTTCTATCGTGACAGCCTTCGCACATTTAAGATTAAACTGCGCGATGGAACCCTGCAGACGGTGTATTTATTCAGCCGAAATGATGAAATAAAAATAAAAGTGTATTTCTAGAATGTTGTTAACACCTTGAATGAAGATGTGGTTGTCGACGACAAGGATAGCGTGATAGGCAGTTCTTTCTATCGTTGCACTAGAGGCGCACTGCATGATTCAGCCAGTGTTGGGAAGTACTTTAACTACATTGTGTTTAAAGTATTAATTACTTCAGGTAGGTTTAGAAAACTTGTACTTTACTTGAAGTACATCCTCTGAGTATATACTTGTACTTAAGGTATTTTTCCCGGTAATTTTCGTACATTTCCCGAATTAGGTTGTGTTAAATTTGTTTCACAAAATAATGTTTTTTTTCAACTCTGAAGAAATACTAGAATGGATATTTTACTCTCATCAGAAACGCAAGCAGACAACACATCACTCCGTTTGTACTGGGGGCGACTTTCCCGCAGCATTTCGAACGCAACGCTCATTACTTCTTGCTTGGTCAGCACAAGCAAGGAGATTAAAAGCATTAGGAGAGGACACTCCTCCATAAGAGGATTATTTTTGGAAGCTATGGATCTGTTGTCATGCTCTCTTTCCTATTCAATATTCGCCGCCATTTCCAAAAATAACGATGCACCCTCCGATTACCCCTGGGGTCATTACATACCAGAAAAGAAACACTATGGCAGCATAAAAGGGCATCACAAGAGATAATGTTAAAAAGTACTTGCACTTTACTTTGAAAGCACATTGTATTTATAGTACTTCTCTTCAAGTACATTGTGCTTGGTGTACTTCCTACTTTACGCAACCACTCACTTACTTTGTACTTTACTTCAAGTACTTCTTAGATGTACTTTACCTAACAATGGGCTTAGTGTTCTAAAGATTATTTTTGTCGGCATAGTTATATTCACCTTCGTGCATGTATCTGTTTCTAAAGGCGTGATAGAATGCAAGCTTCGAGAGCACTTCTTTCAGGCTACCTAACTTGCTTTCTAAAGACAATATATTTTGTCACGGCAACCAAAATTCCGAAATATTGTTGGTTTGCGTTGCATAGGAGCATCCTTATAGATGTTGCTCAACATATTGTTGGCCTGGCTTCCTCAGTGTATATTACTTTGTTTCATATAAAAAAAAAAAATTCCCAAGAAACAATATGTTGCATTGTGCCAGAGCGTCAAATAAAAAGGTAGTTGGGCCTGCTCCCCAGTAGCAGGTAGATTGTTTATTGAAACCAGTTCTAAAGAAACTTCAAAGAATGTACACTGGGCAACACTTTTAGTGCAAACACGTGTTTGGCACTTTTTCACATTTTACTTTGAAAGGTTGCTGGCAGGTTACAGAATACCACTTGGTTAGTATCCCAATTGAGCACTTTCCACCACTATAGTAGTTTTGATGGCAGTCCTTCAATACTATGAGAAAAACTGAGAAAACCGGCAATGGTTTGTTTGCACTAAAAAAATTCGCCGAGTGTACCACATGTTTTATTGAAACAAAATTTTAGGATAAGAATCCTTCTCTTTGCTCACTGATAGTGTGCTTCTCATGGCTCACACCACCAAGGGCTTGCAGAATTTATTCCGAAAGAACTGGCTCAAAGAAGTCCGATCTCCATTTTCTCTAAACCCAGCTTCTACAAAAAAGGAAGAAGCAATGAACATTCGCTAAAATGACTTCGTTCTCACTGTTGGCAAACAGTAATTTCATATGTGGTCATCTTTTTTAAATTTTGTGATTGTCCTTATGCATGCATGCGCAAATGTTGCATTCTGACATTACTGTTTCGGGGGTTGCATTTTGAACTCGTTTAATTGCATTGCCGTCTTCATTCTTATGCTTTCCCTCAAACAGAAACCCCAACAGTGCCTTTAAAAGCGGGAAGAGGGAGCACAAGTCGAGCGATATTCATCCTCGCTATGATATTCCTGTCCTCACTGCTGTGCCTATTTCTAGTCTACTTGAATTTTCCAAAATTAGAACCGTAAGTACCACTGCTTGAACTTTCTTAACCTAGTAGTTTCTTGCGAAACTCCACTGCCATCTCAAAAACTAGCTTCACTTCTCATGGCCTTCACGAAAGCTAGTTGCGGTTGCAATCACTTCCCGAGCACCATTTTTAATTTGTCATTGCAACTACGCTTGCTATAAAAAAAAAAAATGCCGGTCTGGTGTAATCGGAGTTTTCAGGATGTTGCTTCTGGCAACATTCGTTTTGCAAACTGCGTAGACTGTGGGTAACGACGTTTACCTCCTAATGGGATCAACGTTTCGTTCTTTTTAGGTCTGAAAAGCAGCATATCAAGTTACCAAGGGACATAGAAGATGCCAAGGGGTTGGGGCGCGTCCTCAACAGGTACACGGATAGATATTTCTTTGCAGTCACATCGGGATTCTTCGTCACCTACATTTTGTATCCTTTCGTTCAGTTTCGTTCTACGCTGCGTCCATGATTGGTGATGCCTAGAGCTACTGTATAAGCTATGTTTAGAGTATCGACAACCCATTGCGCCATGTAGTATGTAGCTGGTGTGCAAATTATGTTTAAGCTCATACTCTGAGCGCGTATTGGACACGGAGGCTGGGTTGGCATATGCATGACGTTGTATCAGCTCGTACCAGGAATGAATGCCGAGTCTGTGTTCGGCGAGAATTTCGATATGGTTACTGACTTCATGCCCAAGAAATGCCGACCTCCAATGTAGCTCGATGGGGTTCTGAAAAGGGTCTGTATTAGTGATAGTTACAATTAAAAAACGTGACTTCCCGAGTGCATAACTACAGTTCCCATCGCAATTTTCGACATGTAGTTCGACTTCATCGGAGGATTGGACCAATTTGTGTAAAGGACAACACTGCGGGTGATGAGCAGCTTACCAAAAAAATGTCCCCTGTGTGTTAGTTTTTATGTTCCTTCTTTCTTTCACGTATGTAAGCTTGGAGGAAAAAGAAGAGGAGTGTCGTGAGTTGGTGCCACTGATCTTTATGACAATTCGCTGGATCGTGCATTCTCGCTTGGTCACTCTGGCGCAAGTGCGGCCGTTGGCAGTTTCAAATCGGCCATCTTCGGCATGTGTAAATCTGCCGAGTGAAGTGTCGCAGAGGCTCGGTGGCTGCATGTGTCTTCTGCTCATTTGCCAAAGAAGTTTTTGAAAACACTGCAATTGGTCGTAGCTGCCTTTGAGAACCCGTGGAAATCTACAAAAGAGCAGCACTACAGGAAAAAGGCAGAACTCGTCGAATGCGGGTCTCGCGGTCGGGCGGCGTGATACAAGGACATGCCTAAGCACGACGACCTGCTGAGTCTCTGTGCCTTCGCAAGCTTGGAAACTGATCAGGAGTTGACGCCATGTAATCCTTCGGGAAACATTCACAAGTGAAACGTGCATGGAGGTGCATGTGCCTCTGGAGCGGCGCTTTACTGTACCTCGACAGCTGTATTTGTAACCTGCGGCACTCACGGGCCAGGAACGACTTTGCTTACGCGACGTTCGAAAACCTACCTCCAGTTCAGCGCTGCTACACTGCGTTGCTCTATCTGTGTTGCCATGTGACGCGAGTAATTTGGATTCATTGGAGTAGATTTTGAACATAGCCATGGTTGATGGCACATGATAGCAATCATTGATTTCTCTTATTTCCTGATAGCAACAACTGATCAATGATAGTAACTCGCCAGAACAGTTGGACGATTCAGAACTCTGCAACCAACATGCATGAAGCAATACACATATTCACTACACAGCTTCAAAACTTTCCCTAAGGGTTAACGCATACACAGCGTCGATTCCTGATCGGTATTTAAGTGTACGAAGGCGCATTGAAGCAGCACTTAGGCTTGCCAAGGCATGTACTTTGATCACGCCGCCTGACCGCGAGAAGCGTTCACCGTGTTGTACCTCTTACCTTTGGTGCTGCTCTTTTGTAAAAATTTCTACGGCCTCTCAAAGGCGGCTACGACCGTTTACACAAGGTTTTAAAAGATTTCTACGGTGAATGATGACGAATGAGCAGAAACCTGGTCTTTCAGCACGCAGCCACTCAGCCTCTTTAAAGCTCCATCCAGCAGATATTTTAGACTTGCCCAAGATGGCCGATATAAAACCTCCAGTGGCCGCATTCACGGCACGAAAATGCGCGATCCAGGAAATTGTTATAGAAATCACTCGTCAGCGCCGTGTCTGTGTCCTTCTTGTCCTTGTGTTTATTTGCGCTGTTTTCTACTGGTATTATGCACCGACAAGCAAACTACAGTTGTGCCCGTTTACCTGAACTTTAAATGCAGTGTCGTGAAGCTTGGGCGACATCAGTTAGCTCTGTCGCGGACTGAGTTAACATTACTGGAGGATGAAAAGACGCTTCATGCGACACGAGATAAAGCTTGAGATAAGTGGCAACAATGATTTGAAGCAACAGGATGGCGGAAGCATCGTTACTTTGAGGCGTAGCTCGTTTAATTGGCACTAGTGGTGCCCTTGCAGGGGCTGAGGATGTCGTATATTGAGGTATTTCCTTGACGAAACGAAACAGCCTGCAATCGTTTGCCATTCCTGGCTCCATCTTCCTGAGCATCCTCTCCGGATTCCTGTTCCCTTTCCCTATGGCGCTCTTCCTGGTGTGCCTCGTGAGTATGCCGTTCATGTCTTCCCCCCGTCGTCAGCAAACAAAGCGTTTCGCGAGTGAAACTTGTCATGTTTCGGTTGCCTCCACCACGGCGCTACTGCAAGTTTACTGGGGGGGGGATTGGTGACCGATTGTGTTAGTGCACCTCGGCTCGGAGCACGTGAAGCGAAAGCTCGCACTGCAGGACCCACAAGTCTTGGGTTAATCCCCAGCCCCGCCTGTTTCAATCAGGATGGGCGTCGTACCGATGTGTGGTTGTGTAGTCAATTCTGCGTGGTGCCCATTAAAAAAGACCTCGGGCTTCCAGTGGTACCGCACTGGCCAAGTTTCCCAATGACAGCGGAGACACCAGACGACGATTAGGGCTGACAAACTTACAGTTATTTATATAAACACACAACACAATTAGTATTTTCAAATTCTCGTTCCAGCAACACTGTGTGTCGGGATAGACGCCGAAGCGAGTGAAGAAGCCCCGTCTAATTTGTGCTCGTCTGCTCGCAGTGTTCGGCCTTGGGAGCGTCGTTCTGCTACTTCTTCTCGTACCTGGTGGGAAGACGCCTGGTGCTCAAGTACTTTCCGACCCGGGCGCTCCAGTGGTCCGAACAAGTAATGTACCGTCGCATTCCCAAGATCCTAATGCAGTCCTTTAAAAAAGGTGGCACTGCCATTTCAACCTGTTGATGTCGTTTTGCCGTTTGATTGTGTTAATTTTAAAATATAAAAACTTTTTTTTTTAGGTACCTAGATTTGACATGCATGCCACAAAACAGACTTTCCCCTTCCCCCCCAAAATCATTTTTTAGTGCAATATTTGACTCCTTTTGAGTTGGGAACAATTCTGTAGTGGTGCTGAAGCCTATGTAAGGATGAGAGGAAAACCCATGCTCCCATGCTCGTGCTCCGTCCATTCCTTGCTGTCTTTTCGTGGCATGTAGCTGCTCCTAGATTACAGATTCCAAAACATGCTTCCATTTCGAGACGCTGAACCCGAAATAGAAGCATGTTTCGGAATTGCGCAAATCACTCGTGTTGTCGTGAATGGAAAAGAAATGACGAGCGTAAAACTGAAAATAAAGGTTTAATCGGCAAACTTATGCCAGGAACCCCAAAGAAAGAATGAGCGTCGAAAGCGGCAGCAGCGAGCGTCGAGGTGTCGGCGTGACAGCTGGCAGCGTCGTACGTGAGTCTGCAAGGCCACGCTGGGCTCCTTGTCTACTGCACTCGGTATCGCGAACGTTCCGCCTAGAACGTTCGAGCATCAGACACTCAGGAGACTGACTTGGCAAGGCCATGTTGGCCTTCCCATCTATTACAATCGGTATCTCGAACATTCAACCTAGAATGTTAGACCGTCCAACATTTTAGGTAGTAAGAGTAAACACAAATCTTCTGGAAGTACAGAGAAGTGTTCCCTCTCGGCCACGCATGCGGCAATATGAGTCATGCAAACTAAATATAGCACAAAACATTTTTTTGGGGGGGAGGGGGGAGGTAGTTTATTTTGAGAGATACTATGTGTCCTAATTCAGGTGCTTAAAAATGTTTTTTTTGGGAGAGTTTAGTGTTTCTTTTAGGGTTTGTCCTCAGCCACATCGTGATGTGTGACGGGGTTCTCACCGTGTACAGGTGGGCCAGCACAGGGCTCATCTGCTCAACTACATGATCTTCCTCCGCATCACCCCCTTCCTGCCCAACTGGTTCATCAACATCGCAGCACCCGTCATCGACGTGCCCATCGCACCTTTCTTTCTCGGAACCTTCGTCGGTGAGTGGTGCTCGGCCCCGTGAAAGAATCTAGCGTGCGATGGACGTGCTGCGTCCTTTTCAAGCCGGCAAGCTTGCAAGCAATACAAGTTACAAGTCCTATGCGGGCCATTTTGCCAATGTCAGCAACAAACTTTTTACGGTAGATTCTCTCTGACTGGAACTTTGAAAGATGAGGCAGAACTTGTCAGCAAACGTTCCACTTCACTTTGAATTGGAACATCTGATATTCCGGTTCACTTTGAACTGGATATCTGACGTGCTGGCTCACTTTGAACAGGAATGCTTTTTATCGGAAGGTTACTTTGAATAGCAGATGTTCCAGTTATCAGACAACCATTCTGAAGACAAACGAGATCAACCAAGTTCCGCTTACCGGTGCTGCACTCGCAGATTCTACAGTGTAATGTGACGTCTCGGCTGTAGCAGGTGTTGAAAACACTGTCACTAATGTGACCAAAAGGAGGAGAATGGCAGGGAGATCCTCCAGGTGTCTTGCCTCCAGTGCAAGGTTCCTACCTTTGATAACACTTCATCGTCTCTTGACCGTTCTGGGGTTGTAACTACAAACAAAGGTACTGTTCAAGTAACCAAAGGGTTATCTCGACAGCGGCAGCGATAGACCTTACGCGTTTTTGGTGCCAGCTGTCGGCACATTGTCGAAAATGCCGGGCTGCCAGCTTTAAAGATGGCAACCTCTTTGTCTGCGTTTTGACCAAATTCCGGACAAGGAGTTTCAAAATCGTTGGTTTAAAAAAACAAACAAACAATTTCTCGCACATTGACATTTGCCAAGGGTCTATCGTTACAGTATCCAGTCATTAAGCGTTTGTTGAATCTCTTACCTCCAAACAGGCAAAAAGTATTAAAAAAAAAGAATTGTTTTGCAAATTTTGAAGTTCATTATACAAACGCACAGCTTCACGATTTCACTGTACACGGCGTTAGTGTTCGGTAGGGGTGCAAGGGTCAGAACTGACATGGAGCCTGGCGACATAGGGAAACATTTCGTACTAAGAAAAAAGCCCAAAAGGAGGGAATTTTTCAAGAGATTTCTGCAGATCGGCAAATTTGAGAGAATCGAACGCAAGTGCTGCATCAGAGACGCTCAGATTGACTAGGAACGCTTCGAGTAAGTGGATGCGTCCCTGCGATCCAGATGCATCACATTCCGAGTGGCCTCCTTTTGCATCTCAAAACACGGATCGTGCACCGCCATCTTTGGCGTTGGTAGAATCATGTTGCCAATATATCCAATGGATGGCACCACAAACATGAATAAGATCTATATGATGTGCAAGTTCGTCTGCTTCTTGCACGCGAGTTGTGACGATTTCTGTCCCTCGCTCGTGAACTCGACGCACGGGCGTTGCCGCATTCTGCGCAGGGGTGGCGCCGCCGTCGTTTGTGGCCATCCAGGCGGGCACCACGCTGCACCAACTGAGCTCGTCCAAGGACGCCGTGTCGTGGTGGTCTGTCTCTGTGCTGGCCGCCTTCGCTCTCCTCTCCCTGCTCCCAGTCGTCTTCAAGGGCAAGCTCAAGCAGAAAGTGCTCTAGCCGAGGAGCCCCCCTCCCCCTCAGACTCTTCCCTCTCTCCCTTCGGCTGCAGAGATGAGGGCAGATGCAGACTGGATCTTTTTCCTTTCCCTCGCACTCCTCCGGTCCCGTGTTTTTTATTTCGGGGATGTCTCAGTTTCCCCAAAATCCCAAAGCTCCGCTCCGTCGGTAGTGTTTTCTCTTGTTTGCCGCATTTGAATTGTGTCGTTTAGCGCCGGGACTCCCGCATGGTTTTCATTTTTTGTTTGTTTTGTTTTTGAGCGGACTCGAGGAGAGCGGCAATGGGAAATTGGGCAGACGACCGTCACCGTACTGCCGAGAGAATGCGGGAGAGCTGCCCCCTGCCATGGAGGTTGGAAGTGCACAATTTTCAACAAAGTGCATTTTCTTTTCTTTTTTTTTTCTTTTTTTTTTTTTTTTCATTTAGAACTTTAGATCTGGCTCATTAATATATACATAGTATATATATTATGCACACTTTTGTCTTCTCGTGCTCGAACGTGAGCCTCCCTATTGAACTGCTTTTCTCTGGAGTGATAGTGTCTTTCCGTTTCATTTTCCACAAATATATACATATTTCTTTTTTTTTTTTATTCGGAAGGTTGCAGGGTGTTGGCGTACGCTCCACCCAAATATGTGTGGCTACGAACCTTTTCTGAAAACTATGTATACATGTGTGCTCGCTCTTTAGTATCAAAACGTTTCACTCGCTTCACCCCGTCCTTTCATTTGTCCTCTTGTTCTCGAAATGCACTCGACAAGCACATTGAAACCCGCGTCGCACTCCGACGAGAAAGCCATCGGGTGTAAACTTGTAAGTCCGGCCCCATTATGATCGTATGCAGTGTTCTCTTCCCTAAACACGAAGGCTCAGAAATGCGTAGCAGTCACGGGAAAAGCTCTCCCCGTAGGCTCCACAAAGTTTCGCACTGAATGAAGACACAAACGAAATGGGAAATGTGAGGGAGAAGGGAGGTTCAAAAGTTGGTGGTGGGTTTTTGGAAATCTGAAGGACGTATTAAAATCCTGCCTGCCTGACAACTTTTGCTTCGGCAAAACTTTTAAATAGTGGCCCTGCCTGGGCATTATTTTGCTGCATGCCTTTCCACTTCACAAATTGACTGCTCCATGTTTTGTACGCTTTGAACATTCATTTGTAGAACAATCAACCTTTTATTCTTAGAAGCGTGAATTTCGTTGCGCCTCAAAAACATTTGCTGGCTTTGGTCGTGTTTTTTTTTTTTTTTTTTTTTTTAATCGAAAGTAGCGGATTTTTTCATCATCCAGGCGTTAACCAAGGTTTGTGACTAAACAAGTCATTGACTAAAAAATACAGTGTTATGCTAATGTAAAAAGAAAAGTTGATTATTAATATTTTTGTTTCTTGCACCAGCTTTATTTTTTCCACCATTTTCGCTTTAAAACAATGGCCAACATTGAAAGTATAAATGCAGAGATATCGCACACTTTATTGGATTTCTTGAGTTTTTTTTTTTTTTATTTATGCCACATTCAAAGTCCTTAGGCCTTATGCTTTGTTTCTCACACAGCATTCTGGACGGTGGAATACAGTAATCTGCCTAACCTGCTTGTCCGTCTTGCCGCATAACCTTCCCACTTTCCAAGAGAATGCTGCTTGAATTGCAGGCTCCGTAACAAAGTATGCTGTGATGTGGCCATGTTTCACATGTGCATGTGTTTGTATGTGCAGTGTGTGCAAAGTCCCGGCCACTAGGCACAGCGCAGAGAGGTTGGAAATTGATGACCACTTCGGTTAGCATCCCCCTTTTTTTCTCACCTGGCTAATTGGATGATTTAGCTGCATGTCACTTTGCCGCTTTTCTTATATCAACTTTGGCAGTACTGGTCTGGTGAGACATCTAGGTGCATGACAAAAGGGGAGGGGCTAGAAACCTTTCCCATTCATTGTCCAACTGGCATTCAAGTTTTAATGTCTAGTTGGACAAGGCAAAGACGACCTACACTCTATAAACAAGGCTCCCAATTGGGTGCCGCTGCTTTCCGGAGATGAGCTGACCAACCAGTGGTGAGCGCTGTGCTGCCCGTGTCTGTCGCTGGTGGTTTGAATGTGTGTGTAAAATATGTGCAATACGTGTACAGTGAAGTTCTGCATGCAAAGGCTGCCGTGCCTGTGTGTGTTTTTTAGATCCTCCTAGGCATCTAACAAATATACTAGACAGACTCCTTAACCAATGCTGGGTTAGTGGTTTCACTGGCGCTCTTTTTCCGACGAGCCTGGAGGTGAAACGGAAGAAACATTCCTAAGGGTAACAAACAGTATTTCCCTTTTTTTTTTTCTTTTCCTTTGGATTGTTTATCTTTTTTATAACAGTGCAAAGACTAGTCATCTGTAATTAGAACTTAATAGAGCACTTTTCCTTTCTTCGACTTTTTCTCTCAATACTTTTCTTCTTGTGTTTCTGTCGACCGAGAAAGACTCCGTTTTGTGGAGACATAAAAAAAAGAAAAGAAAGAAGAGACATATGGATCTGTGTAGATATTGCGTGCTATTTGGCGTTACTTGAAGACCCCAATAAAGGGAAATTCTAAGTTGTGTGTATGAAAAACAAAAGTTCTGTTCATGTTTTTGTTTTTGACCAGTTTACAGGTGTACACATAGTTGTTGACCAGTTTACAGAGGTAATTGGCCGTGGTTCGGTTTCATGGTCATGCAGATGTGCAAGGGGCCGAGAAACAGTATGAATCAATATGTTTTGTATTTTGCTTGAGTCATTCTATTATCTGGCTCAGTTTCATCTCATACATAAAAAATATGGCTAAGATATTGGTAGAGCAATAAACCTGTGCCCGACTACTACGCCACAACCAAAACTTCGGTAGCATTAGACAAAGGTCAACAAAAAATACACCTTTGTTTGACACCTTATATTATGACATGTAAAAGTTTGAGTTTAAAAAAAAAAAATCATGTGGAGACATAATGTGATGAGTAAGCTGTCTTTGAAACATCTGACGTACATGCACATCTTTTGCTGCCAGTTGGAAGAAAAATACCAGTTTGAAGATATATGAGTGGTTTTGTCTCAATGCAAGTGAGTTTTTGGCTAAAATTTGCAATAATGACAGAAAACAGACTTTTTTGCTTCATGTTTATTGACTATCAAAGTAATAAATTATCCCCCCCTTGCCTGCCTCCCTCTCTCCCCCTACACACACGAGTGTTTTGGATTGTCAGATTCATGTCCAAGAGATTCTTGTATAGGTTCAAGGTCTCCGAGCACTGTTCAACAAGTTAAATCTGGGGCACGATGGGTTCTAAAAGTTGTAATTCTTTCACTTAATTAAGCTTCTTTTACTTGGTATTAAAAATTAGAGAAAGTAAGCAATTTAGGGGCTGTTATGATCCAGGAAAAAAATTATTGCCTCCCCTTTCACTGGCACCGTACCAAAAAGTGACAATCGCGTATCCTAGTTTTTACTGAAACTGCTGTTCAAGCTGTCTCTAAACCACGGGAAATGTTTCAATCAATTATGCGCAGACAAATGTCTGAAATGGGGCGCCGATTCTCCAAATTCATGCAGTTCAAAAACCAGCAAATTTTTCTGATCCTGTTTACAAAATGTTCCATACTTGAAAACATTTTTTTTTTAAATTTGGAAGTGGATTGCGGAAATGGAGTTTGCTCTGAAACTTGAAACACACACAAATGAGGACCGATATTACAATCATTAAAAGAAAAACTTTCGAAAGTATGAGAGCACACTGATGTGGCAGATCGTGAAGATGCTTGGTTGCAGTTTTAGTAGAAGGAACCAAGATAGGCGATACTTGGAGCATCCGTCGCTTTTGAAGGTATGGATCGAAGTTTTGATATTTGGCTGTTGAAGTACACTGAAAAGAGACGATTTGTATTGGTATTCATTACGGCATTCAAGTCTCTCTGAAATGTGTAGAACCGGCTCCCTCCCTATTTTGAAATGAACTAGCAGTTCTATTTAGTCCTTTCGGTGTCGGAGACGAGCCCAACTGGTGCTACATGTAGTCGTGTGCTTAGGTGACAAATCTCTGAAGGGCAACAATGCAGTTCAGCACATAGCACATACTTTTCTGAAGTACACCCTCCAAGCATCCAAAGACTGCTGCTTGCAATCTCAACTACCGTACATTACCAACAGAAGTTCAGAGTGTATGGCACTTGGGTCCAGTGTCATTATGGCAGTGAATGGGTTAAGCTCGCATATCTGTAAAATAGGACAGCACTGTTTGAGGACCTAATTAATTTTTACTTTGTTAGTGGACCTTATACCTTGTGCAAGTTGCTGGAAAGCTTACAACTACATTTGTGCACATCATGAAAGGTACAGCAGTGTAACAACTATGAATGATCTATTTGCACAAGTGGTTGGGCGATAAGAGCAGCCACATACTTTACCCGTGCCTCGGACAACATTGTGTCAACTTGTTGAGACTACCGTATGTAGTTGAGTAACAGCGGCACCGTATATGAACGCAATCTGCAGGTCTATTTCCAGAGCATGCTAATAGCCAATCGTTGCAATCTGCGTAACCAGCCTAGTGAGTGATAGGGCCTAGAAATTCCTCGTGAAAAAAATGAAATCTCGGCTAAAATTGGTCATTTTAGACATATACCAATGCAGAAAGCCTTTACAAGACAATTGTAATTTTTGCCGGCATCTCTTGACCAGCGATTGGTGATGCACGCACTCTACGGGAAAGCACTTGCACCTTTGTTGATCATAAAGAGTGTAGCTATTACCTGAGCAAATAAAGTTTGTTACAGGTGCACCTCGTCCGACTCTAGACACATACAGTCTCGAACAATATGAAAGGCCCAGTCGACGAGGCAGTTTACACAGCGGTACTAAGCACATTTTTATAAGAGCCATTTTATTTTTAGAAAAACAATAGAAGAAAAATTTCTTTCTTTCCTCATTCCAAGCACCATGCAGTTGGCCAAAGTGAATCCAGCCCAGCTGCCTGAAACTGCATCGTCGAATGGGTCTTTCAATCGTTGGAGACTGTACTTGCACTCGAAGCATTGCTTGATTCCAAAGACCATCTCGCACCTCAAACCCGACACAATGCACGTCGTCTGCCGCAGGTACTTACAAACATGCATGGGTTTCACAAGAATGGACACCGCACTGCATCGGCCCGCACAGAGAGCCGATGGTTCGACGACCACCATCCGGCTTCCCTCAACTTGCATCAGCCAGGAGTTGGTGAAGTCCGTTTCAGGCTGGACAGACAAGACATTCGATGGCAATTAGAAGCACATGCACTGAACAGGCGGCACGCCACAACGAGCTGCTTAGAACGCTGCCGCCGTTTTGTTGTCCGCGCCCTGAAGCGCAGGGCACAGCGTCACGGCGTCAACGAAGTGCTCCAAGCTCTTCACGAGGTTTTACCCCAAGTGCCCCTAGTGATATTGTCTTCGGAGGAAATCGTTTCGACCTGCATCTACCTGGAAACGATTTGAGAATGACTCGAGAGCACAGTTCTTCCTGATTTTTGCTCGACGGCAGATGCAACCGGGTGAACGTTTCGGATGTACAGAGCATTACTTACGAGAAGGTAGCTTGGTGCCTGAGGACCGTCGATGAGGAAGCACCTCTGGAGGGCCACTTCTGTGTTGTTTGGAACAAATGTGGGCCGTCTGAATGTTTTCCGCAGGATGCGGGCGGCCAGGCTCGAAGAAACTTGCCTGTAGTGTGGTCCCGTTTCGTTAATGCAACTGTTGTCGCCGTTGATAGCACACGTACGTTAGTACTCGGGGGAAAAGGTGCCTTTTCTAGTTGTACTGTGGAAATTTTGTGAACACTGGAGCCTCTGGATAATGGACACCTAAGAAAACGTGCTTTCCTCAACCATTTGTTGTTTTTCCCTACGTGCCCCATTTCCAATGCGAGTGCAAGTTGAGCAGGGCTACATACACATTGTATTGTTTCAGCTGAGCAAAAAAGAAAAAAAAAAGCTGAAATTACAATATTTGAAGAGAAGTTTCATGTTAACCACTTATACAGAATGTTTTGGCTTGTTGGAGGTGTCATACTCGCCTATTATACACCAATGGCCAGCCTCTAGTAGTGGCAGTTCGACTGCTTCATTTTCCACCTCAGTTTTACCAATTTGTATGGGCACGGTAGATGACATAGACTTTGTGGTTCGCATGATGGAGGGATCATGGAATCCTTGTTTGAAAGCTATGATGTCTGGAATCCATCCTTATATTTTCAAAAAGGCTGAGAAACAGGCGACAGTTTCCGTATGTGTGCAAACAGCTGCAGAAACATGGTAGCCAGTGCCACCGTGTTTCCGCACGTACCGCTCATTGAGAATTGCAAGTTTGTCTGCTTCTTGCGCGGGGGTCGTGATGATGTTAGGACGCCGAGCCCTTATTGGCTGATTGAAAAAACTAGTGGGTAGACCTCGAGGCATCTAGCATCGAGGTCTACCTACTATCCTTTCAATCAAAGCCAATCGGAGTTTGGCGTCGTTCTGATGTCACCGCAACTCCTACGCAAGAAGCAGACAACTTGCTCTCCGCATTGCTTTGTGCTGTGAAGAAATACTGACAGAATTCCGTCGCAGCTACAGTCGTTTCAAAACCCACTGTCTTTCAAGACAAGCTTTTCTAAAAGATCTTGTTTAGTAGACAAGGTATTAAAGATGCCCGTGCATGAGTCAATTACTGTAGCCATTTCAGATCCGATATTCAACCACAAATTATCTTTTTTCACTTACCAGGTGATGTGGAAACTCTTATCCTCCAACAACCTCTGCCTTGGCTCCCCCCCAACCAAGTGACGAGGCTCTTGTATTTCTTCCAGCGTCGACTGAAACTTGCTTGTTGAGTCGTTCAAGAGCTCTTCATACTGTCGTAAAATCTCGTACAGGATTCCCCGTGTTGCCTTCAGGTTAACAGCATCCTAAAGAGGTTAGAGCGGGGAACCACTTTGCATACGAGTTGTGCACATGCGCAACCTAATACATACTCGCATGACAAAAGGCGTAAGGCTCCACACATACTCCGTAGCGACGTCGGCGTGTCCAGTGAGGTCCACCAGGGCTTTCAGCTTCTCGCATGGCCAACAGTCTGAAGCATCCATTGGACTGTACAGCGGGTTTGGTACCAAGCATTTCATGTTGTGGTACTCTGAAATGTGTGGATAATGTTTTTTGCAGGTTGCAGGACCGTCATATAGCCTGGAGTACTGCTTCCAGAACCACAGTGTAGATTCAGTATTTTGATACAATTTGTGCTGTCGGGGAGTAATCAATGGGATCCCGCATTTGTTCTCATCTGTACATATTAGTGCAGCCAATGAGACCACAATCATGGCCTCCGTTGTTCAATAATTTTCGATCCGCATGACAATGATATTAGGTTCAGTCCTCGGCCCGCTATTTGTAATCGAACAAGTAGACTACAATAAATGTGGCACTTACGTGAGATGGCTGGAAAGCGACTAAGGATCGGCAGTGCAAGGAAGCGCGCAGCGCGCATTGCTGTGTACGTGTACTCGTCGTACAAACGATCGACGAAACTTTCGATGGGTCCATAGCGGTAGAGTGCGCGTAGCAAAATGTATAAAACTGAACACCACACTAGGAAGTTTGCAATCCGAGCGCAGACGGCCGATACGAAATTTCGACGGTTGGTCCCGGTTTCAACACTCTTGAGGTGGAACACTTCTCGCAGGCACTGATCCACTTCTTCACACGGAACGTCGGAGGCTGCTGCTGTCCTTATTAACGACTCAAGTTCGGCACAGAATGAGTTCTTGTCGTTTACATATTGTAAACTCATCGCTAAGCTGTCAGGCTGTCAGCGTACTGGCGGTCGTGAGGCACAACGTGCGGCTGTACGGCTGGCTGAAAGCTGATACGGTTGACTGTTGATTGCCTAAACCTATGACCAAGCTGCCTCTGTTTAACCGGTTTAACGGCCTAAATCGCTAAACTGCGTTGCCGTTCCGGCCGTCCTGTACAAAGGAAAGTAATATGTGAAAGGAATTTGTAAGACTGTCCATTCAGAAAATTCCAACCGGGGGTGTAGCTCAGTGGTAGAGCGTTCGCTTCGCATGTGAAAGGCCCCGGGTTCGAACCCCGGCACCTCCACAGGTTAATTTTTGTTTTGTCTTTTGTTCCAATTTTTTTTTTTATTTGTCAGATGTTTGTCCTTTTTATGAATCTGCTTGGCCTGACGAGAAAGAAGGTTCTATCAGCTGTTCGCTGCAGCTGATGCAATGTGTCAGTGAAGTTTCGAAACGCACTTGACGGGTTGATAACCTGGGGCTTTGTTTAGCGTGAGGCGCGTGAGGACACCCATCACGTTCCTTCATCTCAAACGACGCGGTACCGAAGTAACTTAATATGAAGAAAAACAAAAATGCAAATGACTGTGATATCAAGTTACGTCGATAGATTCATCCGTGCATTCCGACATGCCGATCAGCAACAAAAAAAAAAAAAAAGTACAAGCGTGATAAAATACGACACAGAATTATTTCATTCCGTGGTTCTCAAATTTCATTATAAAAAACACCACACCAATGCGCGATGACAGTAAATACTTGCTTTCACTGTCGGTCAGTCCCCTTTTCGCAAACGAAACTGCATACCGGATGTGACGTAGAGTCACGTACACCAATTCCCGTGATTCCCCAAGCCAGTCAGCCATTTCCTCTCTGAAATTTTCCGAAGCAGACAAGTGTGTGAGAAATGTCCTGCCTGTGCGAATTCGTTCTGCTTTCGTCTCTGTCTGAAGATTACGAGGAGTTGTCGAGGTGTTACGCAGTCCCAAACATGTGTGGTACCAAAGGTACGAAGTGTTCTGTCGAGCCGCTCGCTATCGTCGAAAGAGTCGAAGGTTGTATCGCTAACCCTCGTCCCGTGTCCATTGGCCAGCCGCCCGAGGCACGGTTGATGCGCGAGACCCATACGCGAGCCAACGGTTGTCGGTTTTGTAAGGACCCTAACCCCGGCAAGTGGCAGTGAGAATTGGCGCAACCGACAAAACTCCCAAAATCAGCCCGGACCCGCGGAGAATGACGCTGCTGACTCATCAGGTGCCGTCATCCGCGAACATGGAACGCGCAAAGGCCAGCACCGTCTGCGCCATCCCCTGGACCAAGAACCGGCCACAAAACGAAGTCGTGAAGACCACCGCAGCATTTCCCTGCTTCATGGCGAAGTTGGTCGGCACGAACGGATTCAAGGACTCCAAGAACACGCCTGCCCCCGCCGCGAACAACCGCAAGCAACAGTTATCACAAGGACGACCCGCGGCCCCGCCGGAACCTGCAGAACTGCGGCCGTCCAAAGTTCCTGCGGCCGCCCAGCCCTTCGGAATGTGTCGATGGGGTCGAAGTTCCCGGGCGGACGGAGGTGTGAGCGACGCCGTCCGCCCGGCGTCGTCAACCGCGTCGTCGCCGACCATAACCGACCGTCAGCCCAACCACAAGAAACGGTCACGTCGACGGAGGCGACCGCCGAAATCGAGTCCGAAGCCAACCGGTGAAGCACTCGAGTCGCCTCCCGGCCACGGCGTGTGCATCGCCCGCTCTCCAACAACAAAACAGGAGATGATTTTAAGAGTCGGCACCCCTCCAGACGCGGAGATTGATGAGAAAGCGTTAGCGTCGCCGCGACCCTCGGTTAACTCCGCAATCGCGTTTATTCTGGGCGGCAATGACGATATCAGCGACACCGGTAGCGACTGGGACGAAGTGGACGCCGGCGAAGAAAGGAGCGCGTCCGACTGCCCCTTGGACGTCTTTGTGATGCCACTGTTGAACGGTCTTTTTTCGGTGTCCGTGCGACCTCGGCCGACGAGGATCTCCGACGAAGTGGACGGCGTAGGACTCGGGGCGGCGACGTCGCCGCATGTACGCGACGCAAACGACAGATGGAATCGGGAGTACGACGCCGACGAACAAGCCCAGCATCGAATCTCAAAGGTGATTCATTCATTCATTCATTCATTTACCTTTCCAAAAGCAAAGCCGGAAAAAAAAAAAAAAATCCCAATGGGCGTTTTTTTTTTCTTTGTTTGTTCACCTTGCTTCGTAGACGATCTCGGGTGCGAAATCACTTTCTAACTATACTTCGTTTCCATTTATCTGCGAGCGAAGCCAAAGCTAGAAGCGCGAGACCAGCGCTTTGTGCTTTTCTCCCCAGCTTGCGCGCTCGAGCAAAGCCTGAACGCACGGAGCTTCCGTGCTCGCGCTTCCAGCCTTGCCTTCGCTCGCACATAAGGTGAAACGAAGTATACACGCTCTCTTTTTCTGGCTGCTTTCCTCTTAGGACAGGTTAAGAATGACTGTAGACGTTCCGCCCTAGCACGCGCTCGTCGACTTCTGTCGTATGTTGACCGCGCGCACTGAAGTGTCGCCATACAGACATAAACAAATTCAAGTGCGGTGTACTCCATGGGGTCACTACAACAGTTTCAGCTATGAAAGGGTTAGAACTGGACAAAGGAGCAATGATACAATAAGCACTTTTTTTTCATGTGGTCTGAATTCAACACCCGGGCTTTTGTGTCACAGCAAGCATCAGCTGTTCCTTCGCTTTGAACCAACGCGGTAATTTGTCCTCATAGCACTAGCTGCTGCCCAATAGACCATTTGCTATATTACCCTAGCATCAAGGAGAATGCAGGGATTGGTGTTCCATACGCCACACGCCTTCCCCGTATAAAAGATTCGAATAACAAAATAAAGCGTTGACGAACGCACATGCAAGATGGCATTTGTTTTGAGTATTTGCTTTAGAAAAGTTACTACTGTTGAGGCCAGCACGTGCGGCACGTGGAACACCAATCCCTGCATTCTCCTTGATGCTTGGGTATCAACCACATGTGCTCATCCGTTGGTTATCGATTTTCTTCTGTCTGCAATCGTATGTGCCGTATCACAAATGTTTTCTGCTAATTTGTGTTGAAAGTTTACGCTTACCGTCATCCACAGTTTGCCTACTTGATGGAAATTTCAAATGGATTACTTAGGGGTTAGAAGTAATCTATTGTTAATTTGTCCTGGATTAAGTGTAAAAAATAGAAATAGTGGGGGTTTAATGTGTCAAACTAACAGAGGGCATCTGGTTGTGCCCCAGCAGAGGACCGGGAATCAACTTCAATCACCTGGTGATCTTTTGATGTGCAGCCAAAAGCTCAGCTGCACAGCACCTTTCTGCAATAAGCCCCCGTCAGATTGTAGCCACTTACCCACTTTGTCTTGGAGTCACTGAGGCAACTGTCAATCGAGTTTATATGGTGCTCTACATCTTTTCTTAATGTGGTGCAATTTTGGTCCAGGTGAACTTCGGAACCGGAGACGCCTTTATGGAAGTCCATGATGCAGACGATGTGGATCGCAGGGGACCCTGGGAGCAGATGGCCATTGACCGAAAACGCTTCCAAACCCGGGTTGCGTCGACAGAGGCTGTGCTTGCACCAGTCTTCTCCGCCGAACATCGCAAGAGGACCTTCGAAAAGCTCCACGCAGCATCTGTCGACTGATTTCAAACCTTCCCTGTGCCCGAGCTGAACCCTACAAACTGCATGCTTACAGCTTATAAGAACACTGCTTATGGACCACAGTAATGGCGAGTGAAAGCAGCAGCTGTTTGTTCATTCCTGTTCAAAGAAAAATACTATTTTGCCCGTGAACATTGGTGACGTTTCTTTAGAACTGCCACAAGTAGGTTACGGTGCCTTCATGTGGCCATCGTGTGGAGACTCTTTGCGTTCTTTGCCTCAATCTGTGTTTTGAGATAGGGTTCAAAAGAAAATTGAAGAAACTAGTCCCATTCTTTGCACTACTAGTTTCTCTCAAAAGTAGCCTCACAAGAGAAGCAACACTTGTTCATGGACAGCGTCGAAACAACTTTTGGTTGTGATCAGCACTATAGTGTGCATAAATCTGCTGCGCAGTATATTTGCTCGAACAATGCTGCACTTCCTATGGGTGAAAATGCCAGTAGTTTGAGCCTATTTGCTGGATGCATATATCAATATTAATATATTAACTGTATACTCCGAGATGTGCATGTACGGTGACATGGCCCCCTCTTTACCCGCAAAGCCTGGCAGTTAGATGACGAAGCTATAGAGAGCCGGTCGCAGATTTGGAGCGCGAGGATCTGGTAGCAGAGGTCGGCATTTTAGGTCGCCCTCCCTCACCCTCACAGCTACACTCACCTTCAGCCCTTCACTCACCCTCACTGAACCTCACGCACTCACCGCCCTCACGCCACTCGTAGCCCTCGCGCCACTCACCGCCCTTGCAGCCCTTGCACCCCTCACGCACTGATGGCCCTCAGGTGAGCTTCAGATGGGGCAATTTCGCCCAGAAACTTTACGTCGCAACACCAGCAACACAGGCCGCCCGCGATCACACGCAGCAACCAATTGCTGCAATTTGCCATCGTCATCATAAAATTTTATTTTTCTTGCACTATTAAGACAATTACGCAACATGTTTTTATGCATTTAAATCTCGTTAAGAATACTAATGCACCTTTCTGGAACAGTTTATTTCCAAAAAAACTATCGATTTCAAACCAGAACCAAGTCTTTCGGTGTCATCATCACCGGCACGAGGTATCAGTAATCACATTTTGCGTCGCTGATTGGATGCAGCCACTTCAAACTCGTTCGAATCGCTCAGAGTTGCTTGCTTATTTCGAGCCGGACCCGATCTCAGCAATTCGTGTTGATCTAGGGAAAGCTAGAGAACAACCCGCCAATAACACCAGAATTGCTGAGAAAGATGCTCGATCTGAAGGGGGCCTCATGCACTCACCGCCCTCACACACCTCATGCACTCGCCGCCCTCGCGCCTCTCATGCCACTCACGGCCCTCACACCACTCACGCACTCGTGGCCCTCACGGCACTCGCAACCCTCATGCACTCATGACCCTCATACCCCTTACCGCCCTCATGGCCCTCACTCACCCTCGCACTCATGAATTTTCCTGGTTCAGAAAGTCACTCACCTCACCTGTGAAGATGAGGGCGAGTGAGGGCCCTCATGAGTGAGGTTTGCCGAGGTATGTCTGGTAGCACAGAGCATCAAAGAGCCATTTATCGGGGAACCTGGACGTCAGCGCTCAGCTTTTGCAGCAGCGAAGACTTGAAACACACTTGTTTGCTCGGGAGAAGGGTGTTTCGGCACCTCGCCGCAGTGGGGCGCTAGAAACGTCGCTCTCCTCTCGTTCGTCGTCTGCCGCTCCACTTTTACCATTTCGGCGGCCGCTTCTCTGGGCGATCTGCCAGGCTTTGTCAGTATATAGGAGGCTATGACAGTGAGCATAGAGGCAGACCGGAAAGGAGGTTTTCGTTCACCATGTACATATAAAACTTCCTGCCATTAAATAGGACAATGCTCGAAAACGTTAGCTGCAATTTTTTTTTTAATGACTCGTAGAAAACAGGTGCTTACAAAACAACATGCAAGTTCCCGAAACTCTAAATATAGCAACAAAGAGAAAAAAAAATCCCCGGTTGACATAGCCTTGAGTAATATGAGCAAGGACATTCGGTGAGTGTTTACAGATGTAATGACTAGGTATTTGTTGGTATCGTAAGTAGTAGGTATAAAGCTATCCAATTCACAAATTTCAGAATTCCGTTGTAACTCATGATCGTAAACAAGGTTGAAATTCTTCAGTAAATATTTGTACATGATTAAAACTTTTTCACATAAGCTGCCACTGGCATGTTTGTGCTATGTTCGATCCTGAATTCCTCCTTATGCAGTGCCTTTGAATTGAATTGAATTTCCCATTTTTTTTTTTTTCCCCCTTCCAGTATTATGTTTTTTTATAGCAACGTCCCGATGAGCTTGAGGACCATCGCAGACGTGATGAACGACCAGACGTAGACTGTGGGACTCATAGCATTGGCCAGCTCCCTGGACTTGGCAAGGATAGGCTTGAGGAAGCCATTCCTAGACCGCAACTTCGGCGAGTCCTGAAACAAAATGCGGGCGGTGTCATTGAGCATTGCAGACGTTGGAAACTAAACATGCGGAACGCGCCGTGTTTCACGAGTAAATCCCGTCACAACGCTCCACCTCGAGAGTTGTTTGCAGCACTGAGGAAGGCACGACTCTAGGGTTGTACGAGTGATGGTGGCCTTGAAATAATTCTAGCAATGTTCTAATTGACCATTTCACGTGTATACTGCAAAAACCTTCAGTCAAGTTACATGCAGATTGCAAGATAACTGGTGCCAGTGTGTTTTGGCAGTCAAGCCGTCGTAACATCTGTCGCAGTCACGAATGCGCGAACCAGCCTTTAGAAAGCACATGCACTCGGGGAGAATACAGGTTGTTCAACGGACCGCACGACGTGCAACGGAGCATCACACTGCAGCGAGCACGCTACGCTGCAACTTCAGCTGCGAGAGCGCTGTGCACGACTCGAAAGGCAGAGGCACGCCCGGTACCCTTCGACGCCGTGCGATTTTTCGCGAAGTGTCGTCGCGATGCGTCGACACCAAACTGACCATAGGAATCTCTGCCTTCTCCAAGAATTGCCTGAGGAATGGTTGCTCCTTGTGGAGGGGCGGCAGGTACTCTGTCGGTTTGGACCTCTTCCACCAGTCGTTGACGTTGGGCCTGCAAATTGAACGTCACGTGCCTTTGCATTTTATGTTGGATGTAAAGGGCACAGTCACATTGTGTCGTTCGACCACATTTGACTATGTTGCGAGAACTTGTGTCGAGATACGAGCACAAGTTAGTTATCGAGGCACTGTACTGTGGCAAGCAATTGAAGGAGCGGCTCAGCACAAGACGTACTAAGCACGAATGTCCTGGTAACTCTCTCTCATAATTTGACGTAGCATAGTCAAATGCCACAGTGCCCTGCCGTTCCACTTAAATTCATAGATTGCATGCTGGTTCAGGGTTCTTCATTGTTAGATTTTACATAGTGAAATTTAAATACATATTTATTGAAAATGTTTAACATTTTGGAATTAAAAACAAATTGTAGAGCCCTTCCACTTCATGTGAAGATGAAGGATCAGCAAAGCTGTTATTTTCACGACGTCCAGGACGACCTCGAGGATGATGCCTACAGATGATAACAAGTGATCAGGACCTCACTATCTAATAATGCCAAGGAAGGCCGACTCACGCTGGTTGCCCCCCCCTTTTCATTTTTATTTATTCACACTTGCCACGACCAATGGGGAGTTTTCTGTCAACATCTGCGAACCCATTTTTTTCCCAGATCCTAGCGCATAACAGCTTCGCTGTAAAAAATACTTTTCCGATTGCCCGCAGCGGACTTACCAAAAATAGCAAAACTGCACAGCTTTTTTCACAATCGAATAGTATATCCGCTGGCACTACAACTCACATTTTTCGTCTACCTAACAGTCTAGAAAATGGGATCTGACAACCCGATTTCGGGACTACGCTCGCTCTCCAAAATTGAAAAATCAGATTTCAATCAAACATAAAAAAAAAGCCTGGTTACTATGGATCGTTGTAACAGCAGCCAGACAGTGGCAAAGCGAAACATACACTCTGCTCTTGGCGTTGAATTGGGTGAACCTGTAGGTGTACAGCAGCCCTCGGACGTATTTGGGTGGCTGCTTGGCAAACGGGTAGTGCTCGCGGTCCAGCAGGGCAAGCACTACAGCAGAGAGAAAACGGGCGTCGGAAACTGGCTGCGGCTTGGCTCAGTCACGGCCGTGGCCTGGCAACAGACCTTGCTCTTGTCCCGTGAGAATGCGGTGAACCAGGCTGAGTAGCCAGGGGTTGCGTTCGTAGCGGTCAAGGGCGGCAAACCACATCTGCCAGTCGAGCCGGGGCTGGTGTGGGACTGCGGCGGAAAAAAGGATGCTGACTCCGAGGAGATCTGAACGTTTCAATGCTAAAACAATTAAGACATGGGTAAAGCACTTGGGCTCCAGCCGAAGGGTGATGATGATGATTATTAAAAGTTTAGTGGCACGGGGGCAACTAAGGCCGTGGTGTGCCAAACACTGCCGAACGCCGACATGACGCTCCTGACTAATACGCGTCCTGCACTTGCTTCCGGTGGGCGACGTAAAATCCGGCACTACAGCCTCGTTACCTGGGAGCTGTCGAGCCGGCGTGCCCGCACATGCGGCGGGCGAGCGTGCAGCAGGGGAAGAGAACAAGCGTGCGCTTCCGAGAAAACGGGGAGATGTGAAGATGAAGGGTCAAAGGTGTGTATGGCCACAAAAGATGCAAACCCGGCATTCCACTGCAGCTGGAGCGCTAGATTTGGCAGGGTCTTCTTTCAGAGACGCCGCACGAGGTAATGTTTGCGCCGTCGAGGCACAAAATACGCACACCGAGTTTATCTGTACAACACCACTGCAAAACAACGTGCAACACGTCCAGTGTTCCACTGCCTTTGCATTCATAGTGCCGGAAAGGGTCAAATTTTTTTGTAGGCTCTCCTGCAGTTCTTGTATGCTGCGACAGACGGTAAGTGCTGTCCTATGCTGAGTCGAGTGTTCAAAATCTTTTTTCAATGCGTCCAGCTTGAAATGCGATGATTGGGACGCATTAACATATACTGGTCTGTTAACTTCAGCGTATGGGTAGCATACAGACACTACAGAATGCAGGGTACATAAAGTATGTAGCACCTTGAATGTGCAATCTAGCATGTTTACAGACATAATGAATGCACTGCCCCCCATAACAGGCATCAATATTTGGACTTCTTTTTTTTTTCTTTTTCCCATAATAAACACATTTTTAATTTTCGGCTCCACGAGTCTTGAACTGTGTCCAACTTAGCTAGGTGGCTAGCCACCAAGCCCGCCAATATTCTTTTGGCCCCAAGCGGCCAGGCCAAGTCAAGCTAAGCCGCTTTCGTAATGGCTGCAAGTGCGTGGTTCCGGAAAGTATCAACCGTAAAACCGGGTGGCACGCACACCTAACGGAGCTGGGGTCGAGGAATTGCCCAGTTCCGGATATGCTTCGTACATCGGATGCCTTGATGTCAACGAACACACTGTCATGTGATTCACTTTAGATAAGTGATAACATGAAAGTGGCTAAACCTAAGAATGGTTGTATCGCTCTCTGTGCTGAGTGAGCGTTGTAGGTGCTTTTTGTTCGGCAAAAGGTATGCCAAAAGCGCCCTAGAGAAGGTTTGCAATTTAAAAAAATGGTTACTGTGGCGCGCCCACGACCAGACATGGGCGCGCTTCCGTTAGTGGAGACGTGCCACAGTACCCAACCATGTCATATTGGCACCTAAATTGACATTTGTGCAAAGTGCGTAAATGTAAAAATTTTACTCCACGTAATCGACCCCCCCCCAAATATGGGTCAATTTTTCGAAAAAAAAAGTGTGCTCATTATGCGAGTAAATACGGTATTTGGGTGGTATACAAACCCTGCAGGATGCAGGGTGTGTAAGGTATGTGGTGCCTCAAATGTGCAAACTATTTGAACGTCGTGGTTTAAAAAGGTTTGGGTGGGGGGGAGGGGGCAGTTACTGGGGCCGCTTTCTGCCGAGCTGCAAACGAGAATACAGAGTTGCGTCGGCTCACCGACGAAAGGTGGTGAGCGGGTGACGTTGCCGGGCTTGTAGAGGAAAGGCAGCTCTTTCCAGGGCCCCGTCGGCTGGTCACCACCCTCCAGCACCAGTTCGGGGCGCCCCTCCAACCCGGTCATCCTGCGTGCCGGGATATGTCACCGACCCGCTCGTAACGAGCGGGACGCCTTCACGCTCTTTTGTAGCTTCGAAGGCAAGGTCCATGTTAACAGAACTGGGCGCTAGCACGTAAACTGCGCAAGACGTAACTTGACACTAGTGTACGTAAAATGTGCTTATGGAAGCGTGGGACTGAGTGATGCATCGGACGGACGGAGGTGCCTTTTAACAACTACCGGGCTTCAGTACCTACGAGCAAGACGGATGCTCTGGAGCATACCAGTTTCTATCGTCCATGACTGTATGCACATAATAAAGCGTCCGTCCAGCTAAAGCGGGTGCCCATTCTACAGAGGAACCCCCTTTTACGGTTCTCCTATAATCACCTCTTTACATCTAGAAGGCTGCTATAGTAAAGATATAGACATAGTTAAGCAAATATTACTGAATACTAGTGCAAGCACCGGAGGCACTGATACTATAGTAAAGATCTCTCTGTAAACAAAAAAAAATTAGACGTTTACAATGCCCTGTAACGCCGAATTAGAGTGCAGCTCTTGAGGAGGAGGAGGAGGGGAAGGTATGGAAGGAGAGTATGCCCCTCTTCCTGCTCCCCTCTCATTTAACGGGAAGTTTTCACTAAATTTAGCGGAAAAAATTCCCCTCTGAATTTAGTGAGGAATTTTGTCGCTAAATTTAGCAGAAAATTATTTCCGCAAAATTTAACGGGAGAATTCTTCCGCTAAATTTAGTGAGGCTTTTTTTTGCAAGCAGGGCATTTTTTCAGCTAAATTTAGCAAAGAATTTTTTTCAATAAATATAGCAAATTTTTTCTGCTAAATTTAGCTGGGAAAGTTTTCCGCTAAATTAAGCGGAAAAATTTTCCCGCTAAATTCAACGGAAAAATTCCCTGCTAAATTTCACGGGGAAATTTACCCATAATGCAACGCGCAATGACGGTACAGGTGACGTCACTCGTGACCCTCGCGACGTCACGTGTGACGTCATCGTGGGAAATGTCCCATAATGCAATGCGCAGTTACGCCAACGCCGCTCAAGCCGGAAACGGGCGCCTAAGAGCTGCGCTCTAAAAAAATGGATTTGCTATAATATAGTACAGAGGTTCTGTACATATCCACAATTTACAGTTTCAGGGCCCATGAGGCCTCAGATATAATGCAAGCTCCTTCGGAGCACTAAGGATGGAGAGAAGCGCCAGTTGAATACTAAAACTTGGCCAGCCACGAGAGAAACGGGCGGCCATTGCGACGAAGCCAACACTTGCCTCCGGAAAAGACCGTACGAGCTGGCGACGTGGAAGGGCTCCACCTTGGAGTGCCACTGCCGCACGACGGGCCACAGCTTGGAGTGGAGGTTGTAGTCGAGGGTAGAGAAGGGCACCAGAGACACGCAGAAGAGCCAGACGGCCGCGGTGCTGCACAGCACCGTGCCGCACGTCGAGAACAGCTTCCTCAGCACCGCCCGTTCTTCGAACAGAGACCTGCATGCAGCATTGCCGCCATTATGCCTCTCTTCTGCCATACACTCGTCGTCTTCTTGTAGCACAGTGTATCGATTCAATAAAAAAAACTGCGCTGGCCAAGTTTCGTTCCATAGAGGAATGCAAGCTCACTTCAGATGGGGCAATTTTCCCAGCAATTTTGGCATTAAGTTATTCTTTAAGATCCCCACACTGCAACACAAACTGCTAGGTTCGGGTCTGAATATAATTGGGCCGGCGACTCGAACAATTCAGACATGTTTGAAGCAGAAGCAGCCATTGAGAGACGAAATACCATATTTGCTCACATAATGAACACAATTGCATAATGAACGCACCCCCCACAACAGGTACCAATATCCAGACTTTTTTTCTTTCCCTCGCATTATGAACTGCGTCCAAATGGCCCACCAAGCCAATTTTCTTTTGCTTCCAAACGGTCAAGCCCTGTCAAGCCGCTATCGTATAATGGCTGCAAGCTCGTAGTTGCGGAAGTGACCGACTGTGAAACCGAGCAGTGCGCACACTTGACGAAGCTTGGATCGAGCAATTGCCCAGGCCTAGACGTTCTTTGCCTATCGGATGCATTGATGCCAACGAACATGCCGTCGTCTGTAGTCCACTTTTGGACGGTGAAATCATGAAAGTGCTTAGGCCTAAGAATGTATGCATTGCTCTCCTTGCTGAGTGAGCTTCGTAGGGCGCTTTTCCTTTGGCAAAAGACACACCAAAAGGGCCCTTTCAGATACTTCGGATAAATGCGCTTATTTAATCAGTAACAGAAAGGGGCAGCAAGGTGCATGCTGCGTGGTCGTAGGTTGAGAGAGCCTGGTAACAGCTGTCTCTGTGAATGAAACTTGACCCTTGCGAACAAGCCTCGGCGGTCGGACTTCGTACGAGTTCTTATACGCATAGTCGCGGTATATACGTGAGTGCGCCGCCAAATACTAGCAATATATATCATGTCGTAAAAACATTTGCAATTTATAAAGCATGGTTACTGTGGCATGCCCCCGACCAGCCGTGGGTGCGCCTTCATCAGTGGACACGTGCCGCAGTACCTTGCAGTGTCATATTGGCACCTAATATGACGTTTGCCCGAAGTGTGTAAATGAAAATATTTTAACCCCCCATAACAAACATACCCTCCAAATATGTGTCAATTTTTCGGTGAAAAAAGTGTGTTGATTATACGAGTAAATATGGTATTTCCACGTGACCCCTCCTATGGTGGCGACGACAAAAACGTAACAAAGGGTTTGACTTCGTTATGGTTTGCAATGGACAGCTTTTGCAGCACAACGGTTTCAGAAAGATGAGTTAGTATACCCAGCATCACTATACCCAGCACCACGTATACCCAGCACATCACATATACCCAGCACCGCGATAATAAGATGCTAGGAAAAGCTGCCCCATCCGAGGCGGGCCTTGGGAAAGCGAGGAGTCACTGACCTCTGCAACGAGAGCAGAATCGTAACGGCCAGCGAAGCAGCACCCATCCAGATGGTGACAGGCATTGTCTTGGCAAGCAACTCCTCAAACTGTTTTGGCGTGAAGGCTGAAAGAGGATGCGGATGTTGCCAAATAAATGAAACCGTAAATACCACACGAGGAGTTTTGTCACAGAAACCGGTTCAAGGCAGAGGGACCTCTCGCCGGCAACTCACCTATTCTGCATCCAAAGGTCCAGTCGGGATACAACTGCACCTGGAACAGCTTGACGGTGGCAAAGGTCAAGCAGCACAAGGTCAGGAGAGACGCTGTTTTGGCCAGGACCCTTCTCGTGGTACGCATCAGGCTTTTCCTGTCTAACCGTCGTGGACAAAAAAAAAAAGTAGGTGTCACAATATGAGCTTCGAATGCGGGGCTACCTTCGAAGCAGCCAGCCTTGCATCTACATTGAGGCGAGAAGTTAAGATAACAAACATGAAACATAAGATTATCATCTTGTACGTCCAGTTAATAAAAAAATTGGCAGCAACCTTTTACCTCCAAAGCCCTATAATACATACGTAAAATGCAAAAATCATTTTTTAATTTGTTTATTTTAAGACTGAAAATGTGTATGGGTGTCATGACGTAAAGTCACGTGACATCAATTTTCCTGGTAAGTTTAGCGGGGAACTTGAATTTGTTACAGGACTCGTGACGTCGGGTCGCGCAGCATAAATTTTCTTGCTAAATTTAGCAAAGAAACTGAATTCGCGTACAGTACCTTCAAGGGCCAAAGGGAGCTGAAGACAATTCGACGTGGAAATGCCTCCTCGCAAGGTGTTGACCACCTTCTATTACGTATACCGTCGTCCATACCGTTCAACGAGCAAGAGTTTGTCTAAACAGGCATGTAGTGACTATGCTCCACATAAACTTTACGATCTGGGCCCCAGAACTAGGGTATAGAGCTGACGAGGGTAGAAAGTTGGGAAAATTGGCGATTCATTATGATTAAAAAGCGCAACAAGACGACGGACACAGAAGAAGACACAGACAGAGTGCTGTGTCCGTGTCCGTGGTCTTGTTGCGCTTTTTAATTGTCCATCTAGAGTTGGTTTGCACAGTCTTTAGGCTCCACACAAAAAAAAAAGATGTTTGCTCTGCAATCCGGCGTTGAGCATTTTGTGCATCGATTGGCAGCATGGGTAAAGAACACCACTTTTTCTTATGCATTCTTATGTCATCCCCAGGAGTCGCTACAGTCTCATGCTGTGAGGATGTGTAGGGATAACTCAACGGGACCTTCAACGTTTACAAACAGGATTCACTTAGCTGCACAAACAAAATGCAGCCATGAAAACATGGCATCAAATAATGATTGTTGCAATTCAGATAACCCAGGAAACATCTACCCGATCGTCACACCAAAAAAAAAAAAGAAAGTTTTACGCATCATTCACGCACTGCACAAAGTAGTCCTTACAGGACTTGGTTGTCGGAGGAAACAAAACTATGCTTTTTAGCATTCGAAACGTGTGTGCCTTCATTAAAATAATGGTAAGCTAATCTAAAATTCACGCATACATATCTTAATTCACCACATAGAGGAGTAAATCAGCAATGCTCCGCGAGAAGCTGGTCTTGTTTTGCGACGGTTTTCAACGTGAAGACGAGTGTAGAAAACATGAAAGAATGCAGCACATCTCACCCAGAAGTGGCGAGCGGCACACAAAAAGCGAGAAGGAACACGAGACAGATTTCGCCCAAGCCAACAGCCCTTCTGTTCCGTGCACTTCCGTAATTCGTCTGAGCAACACATAGCCGTTAACCTTCGTACCGTTCACCGCCCGCTCTCTTGCCATGCATATAATCGCCGATTTGGAAAAGAAGCCTTTGGAGCTCGAGGGCTGCTGCCTGAGGCACTCACAAAAGGTGGAACGTCCGACGGCATTCAGCAGGTATTCGTCATCCACGAGCGAGAGACACAACGCCAGGGTGAGCAGGTTGAAGAAGTTGTAGTTCCCAGTCACCAGAATGAGCAGCTGCAGGAGCACCTGAAAGAGACGGCGAGGACGTTGGACGCTTCCAAGTCGCCCGTTGCCGGCACGGGTGTCCCAACATCCATGAGACACGCCTATACTGCTCCATTTGCCAGACCGATCGACTGCCTCCCTTTTGTCCCCCAACCTCACTTTCTGCGCATGGGTATGGGAGAGCGTACAATAATCTGGCAAAAGATAGACGTATGACAGGTCCAACGACCTTCCACAATGTTCTTAGCTTAGGGCTAAATGTAATATAGTAGTTAGGCCCTGTGGTATACGGGCGTGCCCATCTCTGTTGGCACATTGGTACTTCGCGGCAGACGGCTTGCTATCTGTCGACGTAGCGAGTTCTATTCCAACCGAGTGAATGTGGTCAAAGACGCCTAGACCGACGATAATGCACGCACAAAATTTTACTAAAGGCAAAGCAAAATGTATGTTCATTATAAGAGCACTTCTGGTTTGAGAGCCCCAGTTTATTCCGTAACAAAATAAGCAGGCTGGAATTAGGCAATGACAATATTTAAGGTTCCTGGCTTTCGTAGCACACCTAAAAGTACTGCAAAACGTACGCCGAGCAGTATTTTGACAAATTATTTAGAAACAAAAATAGGAGATAAATTTTTACTCTGTTCAGTATTTATTTAGAGTTTATTTCCGGCATATCGCATGTAAGTAAACACAGGCACAACATTATTGTATAAGCCAATTCAAAGTAATATCATTTTTTTTTTTCTTTCAGTATATGCAGTTTGAAACGCTAGTAAAACGAAAGAGAGTCACACTCTCGCCAATTAATATATACGTCATACGTCTACATTTCTGCCTTCTTGTGCTTAAGAACGTTTCTATAGATTTCATGCTTCACATTCATGCTCATACAGGTCATAATAACTTCGAACTCCGTCCCGAGTAAACACGTAAAACGGGAACCTCGACACATGTCAACAGCAGTCTTGCGTCTTTATGAGCCACTTGAGTAGCCAGAAATCAGCAGGAACGTCTGCTTGCTGTCAACTAGGTGTATTTCATCCGCCGTCAATAAAACGGGCACACGGGGCACTCGCCTGGCAGTAGAAGCTGAAAATCCTCAGGGAGCGCACGGGCATGAAGAAAAGGAACGGGACGGCAATCTCGACGACGTAGGTGAACACGACCCCCAGGCGAAGGAACCACTCGGGCAGGTGGTGGAAGTACCACGCCACGGGAGTTGGGATGCACTGGCTCTCGAAGTGGACGTTGAGCGCTGCGCACGTGCAGACGTGCATCGAGTCATACTCTGTTCCACCTCACGACGAATTTAGAGCTACTAAATGAGCTACGCTTTAGAGTAACGACACTTCAGCCATGGATGGATGGATGCTAATGACTGTACCCTTTAGAATGGGTTGCAGCTTGCACCATGTAGCCTAGAAACCAAAAATGTTGCACCTCCCCTCGCCCATCTAAGCCAATTTGCTTCTCCTCTGCATTTTTATCATCGGGCAGTGAGGGGTATCGCCAGGATGACCTTTGGGTGCTTAAAACCAATGTTGTCAGTTACCTGAAAACAAGTCAAAATCATTTCTTACTACCAAAAAAGTTGTTAGCTCGTAAGATATCTATTCAGGCAGGGGCCACAAAGTTTTCAAAGAAAACCGTCGAGAGGACCCCTTTAGTAATAAAAAGGGCTAGTAAGCGATCAAAGGTTGGCCCAGCACTAAACGTAAATAAAAGAAACATTGCGAGTAAATGAGAACAAAGTTACAGAAAGTAAGGAAGCAACTGTGGTACACGTACACCCTCAACAAAAAATAATTGGAAAAAGGTATCGATAAAAAACTTCCAACAGCCTCATCCGAAAGAGCAGGAAACGTTAATCCATCCTCCAGAAACCTTAAAACGATCCGAGACGAGGCAAAACGACGTCGCCCTAGCCTCCCGACGCCGTACCAACGCCCAGAAAGCCGAGCGTCAGAATCGTACCGATGAGTAACGACCGCCTGTTGCGCCCCTCTCTGTACTAGGCACCACAATGGCGGCGCCCAGAAGAAAACCCGGGAATGGGCTGCCAATGCTCCAAGCGCAGCTCATTTAATGACTTCGATGGATCGCGGCAGATGCTACGAGCCACTGAAGCCAGTCCAATGATGACTGTCACGTGACATTTAAAAGGAGCGTTGTAATGCTCTGAACGTCCACGGAACTACTGTAGTCGGTGACAGGTTAAGGGTTCAGGGAAAGCTCCTCCCACCCCTTTCCACTTTAGCACAGCGTTCGCCCTACTAGCTAGTGGAGAGGGGTGGGAGAAGTTTCCCCTGAACTCCTTAATCTGTCACTGACTATAAATTGGTTGAAATGGCTCGTAGCGTCCGCTGCGGTCCATCGTAAAGAGAAACGGAGTACAGTGAAAGGGCTTGCGTGACACCCTTTCAATGTACTTCGTTTTGAGTTGCAAAACACTAGGTATATGTCGCTACAGTGACAGTTTATTGACTCAGTACCACTTTCGAGGCTCTAACGTTTAGTTGAATGCCACTACAAGGGTGCTCAAGATGGCGCATTCATTAATTGAGAGTATGAATACATGAAACCTCCGGAGTCAAATGAAAGAAAATAAAAACTGGTTTTGCCGATGGAAAAATTCTTGCTAAGCCTTTTTTTCCTCAAAATCATCAGAAAGTTGCTCTGGGCTATTCTGGTGCTTACTACGACTGAAATATTTGTGACATGGAAATAAAATTGAATTGGTTTAACTATTTTTCACTTCATTTGGCCCGAATAAGCGCTGCACTATATTTTTTAGTGTACATGCAAAGTACGGAGAAAACATAGTTTTTGATTTTTCATGATTTACTCAGGTGAGTCAATCTTTCAACAATTTTCGAGAGAGCTTCCACCACCTTCAGGCACCTGTGTAGTAAATCCCAGAGCAATGGGTTATGAAACCGATTTATGCGGTCAGTTTAAAGTATGTTCAAACCATTTCGCCCACGCTGTAATTGGGTAGCCGTGAAAAGCATTTACATATATCTCCTTTTTTTTCACGTTTCGTTCTTTTGTTATTGGTCTCGACATCTGTTGACAATGTTATAAAAGGCCATTTCACATGGATAAAATGTGCATGCGATTGCACAAATACTGCAAAACATTTGCTCTGGAGAAATGCAGTTCCGGGGCTATTTCACAGACGGCGCCAGCACGTCCTCTCGTAAGAGGTCGCAAGAACTGGGTCGTAATGCCCCAGCCCCACTAAAGCGAGAAACTGAAACAGCCGACACCAGCAAGCCTCCAGCATGAGCACCATACGCAAGAAAGTATCTTTGGCAGGTTCGCCATTCCTCGTGCTCACTCCACTAGCCCCGAGGCCGCAGGCCTGCCAAAAGTACCTCCGCTTGCGTGCTCCACGTGCTGGAGGTTCGTCGGCGTCAATCGTTTTTGTTTGTCGCTCTGGTGGGACTCGGTCGTTAGCAAACCAAACGCAAGCGAGTGAACGGCCTTCTAGATGCCATTTCGGAACGTCCCGCTGAAAGCCCTAGAGGCCGGGAAGACTGGCATGCCACTGACCATGGAGCCCCCACCAGGCCGGGCACATGCTGGTGAGCTTGACCACGCCCGAGGAGAACATGAAGCGGAAGAGGAGCCAACGCAGCAGCCAGACGCTGACCTTGTCGTGGGGATTGTGTGGGAGGCGCCAGGAAGAGCTCAGGCCCAGGGTGCGTTGGAACATGCCCAGGGGGGCCACCAAGATGCACAGGAAGCCAACCTCCAGCAGAAGGATGTCCCTGCATGTCGAGTCCCAGCGAGCTCGATCGAAAACAGTCTTTACCCGGTCGAGGCCGCTTTAAAGCGTGAAATGCTTTATGACGGGAGCCCCTAATTCCGGACGCTCATCCGTCCTACCATCTAAACGTTTCCCCTCTACATTTAGAGGAAAAATTGATGTTGAGCAACGTTGGGGTATCTGGCACGACTCAACACTGTGATGCCAATTTTTCTGGCTAAATTGGTGTCATGGGACCCAGTATCATGTGATATCAATGACTGTTTAATGTCTTCTCAACAAATCTAAACAATAGCTCCCCAAATACTGCACTCCAGTTATTATGGGACTTTGAAGATAAGGTCAATCCCTCCAAATATTTTGGCCAATTCCTCTGACTTGCTTTACGCCACTTCTCACATACGTGAAGGGCCGTGTTTCGGGCACCTTGCCCTTTTAAATGAAGAAGCCCGCACAATCGGGTAAGGTTGTGCCAGCCTAGGTGAGATGAAGATAGATGTGGCCATTTTCCAGAAAACAGCTCCTGGGATTTCAAGGCTTTAGATATTGACAGAGTGGCTAGCACGAGTGACCAGACAGGAGCTAATCAGAGGAGGTGCACAAACCAAAAGGGGCTACAATAAAACTGAGGCCCAAATGACCCTGTCAAACATATGTCAAAGAGAATGTACTATCGGGTTTGAATGAAATGCAAAGAGCAGAGCACGTGGCCGTCGAAACATGCTGCGCCTTCTGGAGGCCTCTGGAAACGGATAAAACTGCGGGTTGGAGGGTATGGCACTGCGAGGGTTTGCGGCCTAATCCAATGTCTTCAACCCTCTGCCAAGCACAACTGGAAGTTCCGTCAAAGCCCCCAACAAACCAACAAAAAAGAAAAGAAAAAAAAATGCGCAAGATAGGAGGGAGAGCATGATGCTGCGGTCGTGCTACATGGACGCGCGCAAGGAGGTTGCTCCTGTTGCAAGCGGCGAGTTTCCTTGCGTGGCTCATGCTAAGCCAATGAAAGTGGTTGTAATGGAACTTTCAGCGCACTACCGGCACGGTGTTGGAGCTTGGGTTGTGCTGTTGGAGGGTCAAACATGTTGGAGTAAAATGGATACCCTCACAGCACCCTACTTTCCACACCGCAGTTTTATAAGTTTACAGAGGCCTGCAGGAGGTGCAGCATGTTTTGACGGCCACACGCTTCGCTGTCCGCACTTCATTTGAATCCGATAGCACCAACTGAAGAGAAAGAGACGGGGCTACTTCACTTACCACTGAAACCACATGAATGTTTGTCCCACCTGAAACAAGAGACGTGTGTTAATGCAAGATACTCAAATTAGTACACAGTTCCTGAATGTCAGAGCTATCTATAGTTGGTGACAGGCCAAGAACTCTGGGTGAGAGTAAGGAAGGCTGGGGAGGAGGTGGGATGCTGAAGAGAAGGGGATGTTTCCTTCTCTCCTCTTCAGCATTCCATCTGCTTCCTTTCCCTCTGCCTGGATTCCTAACCTCTTACCACCTATTGGCCTCGAGATCGACCTAGAGGTGGCGCTACTCTCACGCTATCACCATCATCATCAAAGCAGCTATGGCCGCCCTATAGGCTCTACATGTTCGCGCGCGAAACGGTGTAGATTGTTGCGTTTGTTTTGTAGCATACTATCGGTGGGAAAACAATTTGAGCGAAAAATGGTGCCATATCGTTGGGTGCTTCGGTAAAGATTGAATCGTGTTACCAGCGTCCGACCTAAATAAATTATAAACGTCGGGAAGCATGGATCAACACAACGGATGCCCGTCTCTGGTGAACTGCCCTATTTATGTTAAATATTTTTTTTTTTTTTTTAATAGATATATTGGTTCACCAGCATAGAAATTCAACAAAACAATGAATTCCAACCTGGATGACATAACACTGGTACTGTTGGCTACAAAATCGCAGGTTCTATGGATTTTTATGTAACTTTTAGCTTTTGCAGTAATATAAATATTTTGCATAAAGAAAGGTCAGAGCTATATTTTGCATGAAGAGAAGTTGGTGCTGTGGTGTATATGTGCCATGGTGTGGGCAAGTTTTCGGTATCGGAACAATTCTACTTTGTTGAGATTAGGAGAGAGTGCCTCTTCCAGTTGCGGTCCGGAAACTGGTTTGCTCGCAGGACAAGTGAAACAAACTATTCTAATATATATGCCGCGATTGAAATAAACTAGCGTAACCAAGCAACGCAGTAGTGTGCGTGTTATTAGATGCTTTTCTCAGTAGTGCGAGTTCACCTGCCCTGCTTCAATTCTCTCGGTGAGGGCCGTGAATGTCAAGAGGCTAATACTACAAATTTCTGGCTAAATAATCTTCTACAAGGAATGCACCTAAGTCGTGTAGGCAGGTTATCAAGCTAAAACCAACAACCATATATGCATTAATTACAAAAATTACAATTTATATTTATTTGCAGAGCAAAGGACGCTTTCTTTTCACCTCTTCTTTCATATAATTGCACTACTGCTCCGACTCAGGTCTGTAATAGAGAGGGATTTTTTTATCCCTTTAGTAACAAACAATTTTCGTTGCCACTAAAGCCTTTTTACTTCAACCTTCCAGAGCGAGTAATGTAGAAGCCTAAAATAGATAATTCGCCTCGGCTAGGTGGCGCAAGCTGCCGCCTGCTACAAGGTCTGTCTCTAGCCAATATCTATCCACTGGAGCAGAAGGGGCGTTTTCAGCAAACTATTTTCTCGACTGCGGAGGCGTTTGAAGCAGGCGCATTACTCTTGTGGGGAGGAGCTTCTACTACCTTCTTGACTCGTAACAGACTATAGCAACACTCACAAGACTTTCCGATCACCCTCCACCCTCACTTAATGCATATGAAGAAAGGGCAGTTCAATAATTAACCTTTAGATTATTCAAACGATGCTTTAACTGTGATTTTATTTTTTTGCTTATTCTGAATTTTACACTGGAGAAAGTACAATAAAAAGTAAAAAAATGCCTGCTTTAAAATTTCTGACGTCTTTATTTCTTTTAGGACACAGGCTTACACGGTAAACCACTTCAGCATGCTTGTGATTGTCATCGAGCGTGATTACACTGTTTAAATAATAACTTATAATTACTTCACTTCAAAAGGCTTCCCGTGTTCATATTTCTGTAGGCATCACAATGTGAAGTTTAAAATGGGAATGCAATATGCCATTTATGACATAGTAAAAAAAATGTGTAGTTATAACGTCTTTTATGCAACATGACCAGTGCAAAATCAACTTAACGGATTTATCACTTGATTAGTCTATTAAAGGGTAGCGATCAGTAGGATTAATTTTTTAATCAAAACACAGCTCCAATCAACATTCAATGTTTCATAAAAGCTATGGTTTGTGCGAGATAAAAAAAAAATATGTAGGACCAGCAGTTTTATACAAATCTCACCACTAAGGTTATGGAAGCATCCAACTTAATAATAATAGCTTTGCTGAATTTTCATGTATATGAAACGATACAACACACCCTTTAGTAGGAAGGAACGAGAACAACATGCGTTTCATGAGGAGGGCTCAGCTCAGCCGGAAACGGGCTTGCGTCGTCGAGATCAATGCTTCTGAATGTGCGCTCATAGCAGACGACGTATTGCAGTGTACCTGCTTTCACATGTTTCCAATTTCGGCCGCACGGTGACGACACGGTTCGATCTCAAAATGAACAGTAGCACTTTAAGAAATACAGAAACTGCCGTCATGGCGTCAATGCAACTAATCTGCAGTGGATTTTTGATTATGGTATGACTCGACCTCCAGATTACTTTGCATGTGGCTTTTCCACTCCGATTTGCAACAAAGAGTTCTATTGTATCTGTTGCCAGCGGCTGTGGAGCATATCACGAGCTGTGAACACAAACTCAGCGCCGGGGGCTGTCAGTCTCATGGTGTTTTTGGACATACTGTTTACAGCTTAATATACACAAGCCAAACATGTTGCGTGTCTTGCACTGGATCGAAGTGTTTTCTGTTGCACATCAACTCGGAGCAAGACTCTAGTTTGCAAAATGGTGGTTGGGAAAAGTCAGAAGTCGGGTTAATGGGTAGATATATAACACCAAGACTATGCAATCACGTCGGGTAGCTTGCACCCTCTGGCATTCAAATTGCAAGTTCCAGAAAGGAGTTCAATGGGACACCTCAAGCTCTGCCTACCTGGTACAGGGAAAAGTAGAGGATCCAGAGAAGGGCGAAGTTGATGCAATCGCGGAACCGCGACCAGATGGTGGCAATGAAGGACATGAGGATTCCCAGCAAGCCCAGGAATTCCATCATGGTCGACACCTTGAGTCCAAAGTTTGGAGCCAGCCACAGAAGAGTCGGAAGCTGGTGCGCTTTCTGCTGCGCGGCGCGTGGGTTCGTGTCTGTGTCGATGGAAACGTCGGAAGTTTTAAACAAATGACTTAACAATATATATATATATATATATATATATATATATATATATATATATATATATATATATATATATATATATATATATATATATATAGGGTGGCTAAAGTCGCCAGGCTCGATCTAAAATGGACCGTAAAAATCGACGCCTGCCCGTAGCCCCTCAAACTTTTCGTCAAAGGTGTATTTCATAGGTCGGTTTTTTCTTGTAGAATTACAAAGCGTAGTTCTCTTTCTGTAAAAAATAAGGCCAAGAAACTTGCCTGGGTCAACGGCGGTAGGCGACGCAGACGACCAAGTCAAGGTGCGGGGTGTGTTTGACACTCCTATTGATAGATGGCGCTACCTCCTTGTTTCCGTCAGAGTTCTGGTTTCGGTTTGCTTTCAATGAAATATCGAAAGTGCCCGCGTCGACCGTGGTTTATTGACACCAACATAATCGGTTTTGTAATCTACCTTTGGCGTGAAAATAAATGCAGACAATGATAGAAAAACTTCAAGTAACAAAAATAAAAGAAAACGCGGTTGCATAACGACAACGCTGACGGCGCTCTTGCTGCCGGCGGATTTCGTCTGCGTGTCGACGGCTTTCTTTCGCTGGTCGGTTGCATCCTCGGACGCTGCTTCCGAGACCATTTTTTTGTTTTGTTTTGCCGCGGTTGGTGGAGAGACAGCCACCATGCGTCACTTTGGATGCTATTTACACCGCATGCACTTTTGAGACACGGGAGGCTGCCAAAGCAAGCTCCAGATAAACAGCAATTAATGGCTCTGAAAAGAGCCTGTCAGTAGGAGCCCGCGGTTTTCGCGGTTGTCAAAGCCGCTGGTCATATGTGCAAAATGAATAGATATGTGATCTTCAGTTCTCGTTGTCTTCAGTCCACATGTCCACCTCGAACTTGGAGGCACTTGTGCAGTCTTCGCTCATAATCCCTGAAGGCTGCCTCCCGCATGTTGTCCGTGATCGCATCGAAGGCGGATATAATCCGCTCTTTTAGTTCCGTCATCGAGCGTACGCGAACTGCGTAGACCTGGGCTTTCACAAAACCCCAAACAAAAAAATCACAAATTGTCAGGTCAGGGGACCGTGGGGGCCAGGGCATTGTCGGTGACCCTCGACCCATCCAGTTGCCGGGAAAGGTTCTGTCAAGCCAGTCTCTCACTGCGGTGGCGTAATGCGGTGGTGCTCCGTCTTGCTGGAAGATTCACACCTCCCTTTGCATGTGCGAAGCTTCCAGCTCCGGCAAGACGTCCTGTTCGAGCATGCGAAGGTAGGCGTCGCCGGTGACCGTGCCCTCAAAAAAGAATGGACCGACCACGCCTTCCCTCCAAAGTCCACACCATACTACGACCTTTGGTGACTGGATAGCCTCTTCAATGATCCAGTGGGGGTTCGTCTCGGACCAGCAGCGGGTGTTTTGCTTGTTCACGTGCCCATCCAGATGAAAAATAGCTTCGTCCGTGAAAAGCAGAAACGGAAGGTGGTTCCTGTTTGTGGAGATGCGCCCAAGTTCGTCCACGCAGAACTGCTTTCGCCGTTCAGTCATCTGGCTGCAGCTCGAACAGAACCTGTGGCTTGTACGGATACATTTGTCGGCGGATCACCATCCAGACGAAACTTTTACTGATGCCAAGTTGTCTTGCGACTTGCCGCACGGACAGGCGTGGGTTCAATGCAAATGCCGCAAGCACAGCGTGTCGTTTGTTCTGCTGTGGCGACCTCTCTTCAAGTACTCGCAGCCTGGTCTGCACAGTGTTTTCCGTGTTGAATCGGTGCACCCAGCGCAGGACAGTCCGACGGGTGGGCGGACGCCTGCGAAAAGTGGCTCGAAACTTCGATCTCACTTTCCTCATACTCCTGGTTTCTGTAAACCAAAGGACTACTTTTGCCCTCTCTTCGACGGTCAGGTGACGCATTGTGGCTGTTTTCTCCCCAACCACGACAGAAAAGGTCTCGGAAGCAGCGTCCAAGGATGCAACCGACCAGCGAAAGAAAGCAGACGACACGCAGACAAAATCCGCCGGCAGCAAGAGCGCCGTCAGCGTTGTCGTTATGCAACCGCGTTTTCTTTTCTTTTTGTTACTTGAAGTTTTTCTATCATTGTCTGCATTTATTTTCACGCCAAAGGTAGATTACAAAACCGATTATGTTGGTGTCAATAAACCACGGTCGACGCGGGCACTTTCGATATTTCATTGAAAGCAAACCGAAACCAGAACTCTGACGGAAACAAGGAGGTAGCGCCATCTATCAATAGGAGTGTCAAACACACCCCGCACCTTGACTTGGTCGTCTGCGTCGCCTCCCGCCGTTGACCCAGGCAAGTTTCTTGGCCTTATTTTTTACAGAAAGAGAACTACGCTTTGTAATTCTACAAGAAAAAACCGACCTATGAAATACACCTTTGACGAAAAGTTTGAGGGGCTACGGGCAGGCGTCGATTTTTACGGTCCATTTTAGATCGAGCCTGGCGACTTTAGCCACCCTATATTAATAAAGTGTAATAACAAACAATATATATATATATTAGGGATCAGAGTACATACCAACTGGCACAACACTTCTGACTGGAAGGATGCCTCGGTCGCCATAGAGACCTGCGTAAGCGGTGCATTGGAATATTCGCGCAAGCTTTGGTCCATCAAACGTCATGCATGTTATGGTAAACGAAAAGGGGAAAATGGTGTGGGGGCGTCATTTTTGTCGGCAATCGATAAACCGAAACTCTTGTAACTGGGCGCGTATAACGGTGGCCGGCATGAAGGATTTGAGATAGAGCAGGTTTTCATTATCACTTCCAGAAAGTTATTAATAAAAAAAAAAAAACAGGTAGTGAGTTCTTGAACGACGAACGAAATGATAGCAGATATCTTACCAGGCATTTGGTGATACAACGAAGCAAACGCACTCAGGTATATCACAGACATCGACCAGAGAAAAAAATCGCGAGTTACTCTGATCTCCCCCATGGTGAGCCTATCTACCAGAGTTTACAGGTAAGGAAGAAGCAAGAAAAAGAGAAGCCGAGGAACGTTCCCGTGATCAGCTGAAAAACGTCTGAAGACCTACGAAAGGAAAACATTCGATCTACAGGAATCGAGCGAGCGAGCGACCGGCACTGCGGAGATAACGTTGGCAGTAAAATGTTAAAAAATATACAAGGCGACAAGAATAGCACCTATTTTGTCCAGTAAATATGTTCTAAAAATAAATGAGTAGTCTTGGGAACTATTGGAGGCCCACTAAACTCGCAATAATTTGGAGAATAACGACAAAGGCTGCGGTCTACACAAAATACAAACATACAAAAATGTACACATCGATGTCGATTTCGACGGTCGCTGAAAATCGCTCGCAACCGTTGGAAACTGGTGCAAACTGTGTTTGGACGGTTGGCTCCGGGGAGTTCTGTTCAGGTAAATGTGCTTAAGAAGTTGTAATATCGTCGATTTTATGCCATTCAACCATTGTTGTAGCCATTTGTAATCTTCGGTGACCCATGTAATCTTTAGTGGGTTGGAAAAGGGTTGCTGTAACTCGAAATTAAACAACACGAAGTTTTCTGTGGGGGTTGAGTTTTCAAAATGGCCTCACATTAGACGCCCGGACAAGCCAGTGCCTGTTTGCCGTAAAGTGGTACTCGAAGTTGATTTAGCGTTTTCTTGCTGCGCTCTAACACACCCAGGATATGTCGTGGCGTTAGCACTGCCGCATTAGATGCCCGTCCCCGTGTCTTCGGAGTAGAGGGCCTTGGAGTGCGATGAGTGGCTGGCGGTTTTGGTTCGCCTTTTTTTTTATTCCGACCTTGTTTCGATCCTTAAGCTTTCGGCGCCTAGGCTTCAGCAATCTGCTTACCATACACGTGTCAGCATTTTTTTTCCTCCAGAGTTTGGGTCTGTTTTAATTTGAAATACGGTCAGGTAAGTCGGACGTCGTGTGAAAATCGTTGGCGCCTAACCACCATTTGTAAAAGAACCGGGTTTCCGCCCGCTCCCAAAGCATGTTCCTCGCTGGGGTTTTTGAAGAGTTACTCTTGAAGGCATTACTTTAGTTAGATTCAGCGCGGTGTTAGGCTCCCCTGCATAAGTGAAACCATGTAAACTTCAAAATATGACTGCCGTTTTTTTTTTTTCCTTTTAGTTTTTTTTTTTTTTTTTTTGTGCAAGTTTTTCGCGCTCTGTGCTCGCTCTTGTTCTCACTGCTTGCTTGTTTTGTACCCCTCTCCAAACAGAGGTTTTGCGTCACTGCTCTCGACCCCCAATTGTGTAATTCTTAACAGCTCCTTTTTTTTTTTTTTTTTTTTTTCTCTCTTTTCAGGCATAGTTTGTCTGGAATGCTGGAAGAGTGACCCACAAACTTTCGGTGCGGAGACTCTTCATCAGCCAGGGTTGCCACAATCGCCGCGAGATGTCGGCAGCCTCCGTCCGAGCCGGCAGAGGTACGATTCGTAAGCCAACAAACAAATTTGTCGTATTGACGAAACCAAAATCTTTTTCTCTTTTTGCAGCTTCTGTGGACGCAGACATTGGGGGGTCGTCACAACGGCACCGCGCGCAGGATCTGGAGATTGAGCAGCGTTATGCCAACCTGCTCACTCCGATCAGGGACCTCACGAAAAACTGGGAGGTGGACATCTCTGCCTACCTGGACCAGTACCTCGAAGAGGTGAGCTGGTTAGCGTCCCCTGGAAGTCTTCTACAAGGGGGTCGGGACAATTTGCAGTCTTCATGGGACTGGAGCTTTATGATGTGTTAGGTCTTGTTTGATTAAACCATGTGTTCTCAAACTCTGTTCCCGGGATGATAGAGGTTGCACTCGAAGATTCCTCAAGCTCTTGAATTTCCTCAATCGTTTGTGTCTTGAAGTAATGGGTTCTTTCAGTTTAACCACTTAAAAGATCCGAGCCAACCGTCAATGCATCACTATGTGCCAGGCGCTTCCCAGTATGGGCATTACTGTTTACTGTGTTTGTGGGTTCCTGCACTGCATTAATTCAGGGAGTGGTTCCTTGGCTCTCGGTCATGAGAAATGTGTGTTCCTGGGGATTGAAGCATTTGAGGACACCTGGACTAAACCAGTTGTATGGGGTGGCCCAAGCGGAGCTTCTGCCGTTAAACGAGCCATAAAAATCACCGCCTGCAAATATGAGGTTTAAACTTCCACTGAATCCACAGTGAGCAGGTCAGTTTCACCGCCCTTAATTTCAAGGCGCAGTTCTCTGCCTCTAAAAAATGGAACAAAACACTTGTCAAGCCTGGGCACGTTTGCAATCAGTGAAGTTAGCGACGTTGTTTACTCGGGGCGCCATCTCTTGATAGGTGCAGCAAAGCAGACCACTCACTCTGTTTACTCAATGCGCCTATCGGGAGTTTGAACCACAAGTAAATAGTGTCGCTAACTCAATCGTACACAGTAAAACTGACCCACTCGGTGGACACTCGGTGAAAGTTTGACCTCTATGTGGACGTGCCGATTCTTCCGGCTCGTTTTTACAACAGAGGGGTCGCTCGGGACAACTTTTAAATCCTTCCCACAACTTGCTTACTTTATGTAAACAGTGGTTTTATCAAGCTGAGCATGTCATAAAAAGGTTTCTAGCCCAGCACATTAAATTTTGAAGTATATTTTTTTTTATTAAATTAGTTCATGGGCCTTGGGCCACGGTATGGATGGTTTGTAGAGCGCGACCTATATACAACGGCCGAGCGGCCCCAGTTGTGTGAAGCCGTTCCCTAGTCTAGCTGTGGCTTCCCTAGGATTTGGGTACATTTGTGATACCCATGGTTGCTTGACCTGTCGGTGCTTTTTCTTTCTTATTTTAGAGTTTTGACCATAAAATTTTTTTCATTGCAATTAAATTAAATTTTGGTTTGTAATTATATCGTTGGTACTGGTGAGATGACTGGAGGTTTGCCTGGCCATTCCACAAAGTAATAATCTTTGTTTAGTAGGGATAAAAAAAAAAGTAGTTATACTATGTGTTTCTCAGCAAGAACTGGAAGTGGGATAACTTTCATAATGTGTGGTCCTCTCCTGTTGATGTAAGAATAAGCTGTGTATAAATGCAGTGGTGGAACTGCTGTGCCAGAATGAATCGCATGCTGCTACAAAGGCTGTATTTGTGCATAATCTGCGCCACGTCTTCGCCAGAAGGGAGCTGTTCTTGAAAAGAAAACTGAAAGTGTGGCACGTGTTAACAAAAGAAACAAGCTTTTTTTTTTATGTTTAAGCATTATGTGCGAAAAAAAAGGTGGCACGAATACTCTTGTACGCTACTGGATTTTCGCGTCAAAATTAACTGCGATGTTCATACTTTTCAAAGTCTTGATCGTGGCGGGTTAGCCCCCTTCAGTGCGCTTCTCCTCAAGCACCGGTGCACCGTAGAAAAGCAATATTTGTGGAGCTAACAGTGTGATCTCGCGACTCGCTTGGCCGTAGCGCAGCCGCATGCTTAGGCGAAATACACACATTCCAAGCATACGCACACCTGTGCACCAGGTGCACAAGCACACCTGGTGTACAAAAAAAAAAGGAAACTTTGTGATTGTTGCTATTTACATTGCAGTAAAAACTTAAAATTATAACTGACTATTGTGTTAACCTGTGTTAATTCTTTGTGCTTGTTTTGTTTATTTTTAGTTCAGAATTGTAGAAAATATTTGCATATAGCAAAAAGTTATAAACACCCTTAATTAGGTATGGCTGCGACCCTTTATAGGTTTAATTTTATGTTAAATCTGTCGTTTAATTGCTATCTCAATGTAGGTATTGGACTTTCTGAGGCTGCAGTAGCTAGATTAATGTTAACAGAGCTCATAAGTGGTAAATTAGAAACTAGGAAACAAACTATGCGAGTTCAGCTGAATTTTCGTTTAAGCGTGGTGTAACAGTAGTGAAAGGCGAGGAGAAAGACACAACGACTATACAATATTCAAATAAAAAATATTCTGCCAAAGCCAATATACACTTTGAATTTGTTTCAAACCAAAAATCAAATATTTGCACATGCCTAGTTACTATTAAGCAGAGATCAGCGTGAGACAGATTCAACACAAAAGTGTCCGTTTGATGTCGAACTCATGACAGTTACGTCGCCATGACACAAACCCTACAAAGTAGCCAAAAACATGTTTTTACGTTAAACACAGACCGAAGATGCCATCGGTACTCCTAATAGGTTAGTATAGACATCCCAAAATTACCCGCATATGAATGTTCAATAAATAAATAAATATCTGTAGTGGCCAGGCCCCCATAGGTATGGCACTTCAAATATTCTCCCAACACTCCAACAACTGCAGTTTATTTCTGTGGGCTAACTTTCAAAAGAGATCACATTAAATTTTCTAACATGGAAGCTGAAAATTGTCTGCTCCAAGAGTGGCAATCTCTGCTCCAAAAACTGTTGTTCCCTGGTAGAGGAGCTGCTCCAAATCGCCACTTGTCAGTTCCACCACTAAATATACGTAAATTAAAAAAAGAAAAAAAAAAAAAAAAAAAAAAAAAACGAAACCTGGCATGAATTTTGACTTTGATTTCGAAAACAAAATTAAATGTGTCTGCTTCATTTTAGCGTACCTTGGCAAACAGCGAAAGTTATGTCCCTGGCGAGCTAATAAAGGTGAAGGATCGAGACTGCATACATTTGGAGTGCATTCCTTTTACACAGGCAGTGTTGGCGGTAACGCGTCAAAAGTGACGTCGTTACCGGTAACATTACTTTTTTCAGTAACTTGATAACATACTCGTGACATTTTCAAAACAGTAACATACTTGCATGACTTATTTCAAGTAACGGGCAACGTAGTTAAGCTACTCGTAACATCTTCCCAAAAAAAAAAAAAAAAAAAAAGTGCACCTTAAGTGACTGCCAACAGCGTCACAGTGCCAACATCGTACTGTAAAATGTCTTTTCACGAGAGCCTTTGGATGACGTCGCGTGACTGACATCGAGGCTCCATCTGCGACCACAAACTCCCTAAGAGTTAGTCCTATAAATGTTGTGCATTCAAAATATCGGCTTTTTTTTAGAGCGCAGCTCTTAGGGGCCCGTTTCCAGCCTGAGCGGCGTCGCCGTCGGCGTCGGCGTAACCGCGCCCCTTCTCTCCTCCTCCTCCCCTCCTCCTCCTCTTCCTCCCCCTCCTTCTCCTCCTCCCCTCATTGTGTAGTATGGTCCGGGCGGGTCACGTGACCTCGGGGGGAGGGGGTCACATGACCCGTTTCCAGCCTGTGCGGCGTCGCCCCTCCCCCTCCTCCTCCCCCCGCTCCTCCTCCTCCCCCGCCCAGGTCACGTGACCCCGGGGGGTGACTCCCCTCCCCCCGCCGAAGTCACGTGACGGCCCGCCCAAGGTCATGTGATCCCGTCCCCTCGAGGTCACGTGACCCCCCGGACCTCTGCCCTCCTCCTCCTCCCTCTCCTCCCCCTCCTCCTCCTCCCCTCATTGTCTGGTTCGGGGGGGTCACGTGACGTCGGGGGGAGGGGGTCACATGACTTCAGCGGCGAGGAGGAAAGCAGTACGAAGCTGGAGGAGGGGGGGAGGAGAGACGAGGAGGCGGAGGCGAGGGGAGGGGAGGAGCTTGAAGGACGAGGAGGTGGTAAAGGAGAGGGAGGGGGAGCAGGAGGGGAGGAGGACTAGCAGGCATGATCACGAGGGAGGAGGAGGAATATACCCTCCACTCCTCCTCAAGAGCTGCGCTCCAATTCGGCGTTACAGGAAGTTGTAAACGGCTTTCACTTGGTTGGTATGGAACTATGGTTGGTAAGGACCATGAATGAATGTGACAACGCGTGACTGGAACGCACCCTGATGTGTTTGACTGTGCTCACCAGAGGGGCTGCACAAATTTTGAAAGCTACAGGTCTATAACAGGAAGAAGGCTTTTTACACGGTGTGTTTTCTCAATGTGCAACGGTTTAGCAAAACCGAGTATTTGCTCGGTCGTCTAGTTTACACATGGAGTTCAACGTGCAAAAACTGCAACTCACTGAGTCTCAAGACTTTTGCCAAACCTTCCCATCTGCACCAAGACTATCGAGAGTTTTGCAGCAAATGATAAGAAGTATGCGCAGTGTGAAAAGGGGGTCCGCTTTATTGATGTTGCTCGATAAACTTCGGCGAATTCGTCTCTGTTTACTAGGTCTGCCAAACCAAGGGAAGACCATGAACGTTGAAGAACAGGCGGGTGGTCACAAAGTATTAGAAATTTTTGCACTGCCAAAAGATCGGTTATCTCCAGTCGTCATGTTTATATGCAGTGCTTGCGCTCGTCACGACTGTTAAAGAATCTTCTCCGTGCCGCCAACCCGTACTGCCTGTATGTATGTGTGTGAATCGGCTGCTTGCTCGTCGCTCGTGGCCAATTCGCACGACGGACTGATTCATGGACGGATTGATCAAATGGCGACATGTCCGCGGTTTTTCTGTCTCCCGAGCGCATCCACACGAAGGAGACCACGAGCAGACGACAGCGAGGACGGACCGAACCTGTTCGTGACCCCACAGTACTGTGAAACTCCAAAATCGCACGATCGGACTGTGGCACCATTGTCCAATTGTGAAATCTATGTTTGTACCGCAAAAAAGAATCGCGTGCTTCCGTTACATGCGGAGTGAGACCGAACACTGCGATGGGCTTAGCACTAAGTGCCATTAGCTTTACTAACTCAAGGCATGATAGTGACACAAGCATGGTCCTACTCGAGGAGTCCAGCGTGGAGGTGACGAAGTCCTGGGCTCACGGAGGTGCATTAGGAGATACCTTCACACACTTCGTGCTTGCACACAGCACTTCAGTACGCCACAGCCACAAGAAAGGTCTTGTTGGGGTAAGGGTAGATTGGGCGTGCAAGGAAGAATGCGGCGTGCTAGACGAGTTATGACAGAAGCTTTTTGATACTGACCAGGAGGAGTACAGGAACCTGCATCGTGTCGGCCGGGAAAAGTTTCTGCAGCTTCTTTCATGTGTGGAACTAAGAATCGCGCAACAAAATGAAGTAGCGAATGTTCAAAACACAATAATACGCAACCTTTGTTTTAGTCGTCCAAAATAAGAGAAAGTTGTGCAGTTGCCAGAGAAAGTTGTGCAGTTGCCAGTCGTTTTTCAAGTCGATCGCCTGCCAAAAATTTGCAAGTGAGAGATGCTCGACCATTTTGCTCTGCGTGTCCGCGGACAAGGTGTGGATCGCAAGAATCGGTGACGTGATGGTCTTGTGGTGCATGGTCCGCGAACGGAAATTGCCATTTGGCTTGTTGTGTGAATCGGCCATCACTTCCATGGTCGTTTTCTTTTTTTATTTTTGGTCAAGCTCCTCCAAAAGCTTGCTCCACATCAATGATGGAACATTGCTGCGATGTTGATCGGCCATTGGCAGTGTTCTGTGTATCTCCTCATTCTGATGATTGACAGCCCTCGGTGAACTTTCAGCAAAATCTTGCTCCATAAACGAGGAGTGCTTGCATCCTTTTTAGGGGCGAAGCTAGCTCCTTAGGGTCTAGCCTTGTCCGGCGTCCATGCTCACATTGATTGCGCTGCCTCCGGGATCCTGCCCACTTTCATAAAAAAAAAGTATGCCCGTTTGGGGGTTCGAACTCGGGACCGCTTGCTTACAAGACAGACGTCTTAACCACTACGCTACTACGAGAGAACGCTGCGGTCAAATGCTCAACTGCGTATATAACCACGATCCATACCACACATTCTCTTTCTGACATGGACCGTTGACTTAAGCGGTGGAGATGCGTTCCCACGGCTTCTAGCGGATCCAAGCTGATCCGCTAGAAGAACCACTGGCTGAGCATTTCGCAGACTAAAAAGCAGTAATAATCAAGTCGAAACGCTACCCGGAAATCAGCACTACCTATGAGCAATAAAAAAATCGGCACCATCAGCACTACCTATGAACAATAAAATCGGTATCATCAGCACCACCAGAGCTTCGCCCCAATCAACACCATTCACCACGTGGAGATACGTCCATTTGTTTGCCTGTCTCGTTCAAACAGCGCATCTGCTTCCCAAAACCTAGTTTCGCGACACTAGACTCGCCAAAAAGCTGCACTGTGTGAATAGACATTAAGTGTTCCTGTTATGTGGTGATAAGTGGCCATGAATAAAGGCACTGCTTTGAAACATGCATGTTCATTGCTTCTGATTTCTCTCTTCTCTTCCAGCTTTCGCAAACGCCGGTCGGCTATCAGAATGGAGAGTCTACAGTGAACTTCACGGAGGCTGCTTTTCTTATCCAAGGAAGTGCCTCTGTGTATGGCAAGAAGGTACATTGGCCTTTCTAGTTTCTTTGATCTGTAGTTGGTTTGCGTGGTCTAACCCTTTGCATGCTGTTCATCTTCTTTCTGCTCCCAGGTGGAGTACCTTTACTCCCTCGTTCAGAAGCTGGCCAGCGAAATGACTCACAGAGGGTGAGTTTATTCACATTGTTTTCATTTGCTTCTCTGTGCTCGAGACTAGATTCAGTTTTGAGCACTCTTGTACGACGTAACTTGGCATGCCCTTCCAAAAAAATTCGTACAGCCAGCCTGTTGCTGCAAACGAGATTACAATTCAGTTCTGGGCATTCGGCACGAGTTCTGCTTTTGCTTTTTATCAACAAATGTTTTTCATCCCTGCAGCTCTAAAAAGCCATCGCAAGTATTTCTCAATTATTCTTGACTCTGGTGACGGAGTGTTGGTGCATGGAGGAAACGCGTGGTGGAAACAGAGCATTGATGCATCATGGAAAAAACAAAGCTAGCTTAGCTTCTGCTGTGGTTAGCATTATTGAAGCAGCTTGACGTGCGAACGCAGGAGGATATTGCATGCACGTGCTTGCACAGCAATGCTGGGCTTCAGCATTTGAAACTACACTAGCCTTGACAGCATAGCACAAAATATTTGATACCGATTGTAGTGCTCTGAATGAACTATTTATAAAGCATGGGGTAGCTTTTGGTCTCGACGTGGGAGTATTTTGCATGAAAGGGAAGGAATGGGTTAGATTCTCTCTGTCTTATTTCACAGTCGCCTTAAAATTTGATTTCCTTCCGTGTGGCACGTTGCCAGTTCTGTTGCTCTTTTTTTACACAATGTCGTATGCAGTGCACAAGTTCCCACAAAGATTGTGCACTTGTTGCATGTGGCTTATATCTGTCCACCTTTTCCTTTGTGAGGTTGTGCAAATGATAATTGTTTTGTACATACTTGCACGATGCGCCATATAGGAGCTTGTTTCAAACCCAAAATAGATGCTAAAAGTTGTGCTCTGTACACTGTGAAAGGGTAAAAACACTAACAGAGTGCACACAGCGCTCTGTGTACACCTCTGTCCATGTCTTCCGTGCAGCGCTCTGTGTGTGTACACCTTCTCTGTCCATGTCATTTTTCACACTGTTTTTACCCTTCTACATTGCTACTCCAGCTAGCCCAACTTATCACAGTGGTCTGTACAGTCACCGCGGGAGTTAAGTTAACGTGAGCGCGCATTTTTTCCGAGGGGCAAGCTTGACTTGTGGCTTGCGATAGAACTAGACATGACATTAGGGCGAGTCCATGCAGAGTGGACAGGGGAAGCCGTCTTAATTCAGGGGAACCGTTGTCATCATCTGCCTGCGGTTGAGCGTAGTTCGAATGGTGTTGAAAATGTGACGTGTTTCGTTCTTTCAAGCAGCCATCCCATGCGTGCTCGGGGACCTTGACTTCTGCAGAATCAACTCCCATTTTCATCCGAACTACGCTCACCCGCAGGCAGATGATAACAACGGTTTCCTTGAATTGAGTGGCTTCCCCTGTCCACTCCGCATGGACTCGCCCGAACGTCATCTCTAGTGCTATCGCAAGCCACCAGTCAAATGCACCTCGGAAAGAAACGCGCGCTCACGTGGAGCTATTAACTCCCACAGCGACTGTACAAGTTTTTGCAGTGTGTGATAAGCTGGGCGAGTTGGTATGACGACATGGGAAACATGATGGCATGCAAAACAACGACACACAGGCGCTGTGTGTCGTGCACATTCCTTTTCTCTGTCCTCGTCTTTTTGTGCACTGTTCCGTTCAGTATATATGTGTTTTTCTTTACTGCAAGAGGGAAGCCAAGGCGGTAGTGCCAGTAGCTTGGCTTGAAAGAATACTTGCCTGTGCGAGTGAATAAGAAGTCTGCTCGAGCTATGAGCGGTGCGAGTATGTTTTGGCTTGCTTTCACTACTATGCTTTCAGTGCGATCAAAAATACAGTGTGCTCATGCAGCATTTTCACATGTACAGCAGAATCCTGTCTCGGGGCCTCGAATCCATCTGACAGTCTTACTTCGTAGCATGGTTTAGGCACGTGGTTTAGGCATGTTTTTTCACCTTCAGCAATACTGGCGAAACTGGCGAAGATGCTCAAGGTGTGGCCAAGACAGGTGCTGGTGCTTCCCATCGTCGAAAAGCAGACTATGGCGTAAGTCGGGTTTTGATGGTTTTGTCACGACAGCTACCGTTTCTTAAAAGCGTTCCACTTTCTTGTTTCATGCTTGCTTAAAGTGCATAAGAGAAATTTTAAGGCTGCATCTGGCAATGAGTGCTGCATGGTTAATCCTACAAATGTAACATGAAATGTTTTTATTATTTTTATACATATACCTGGGCATTACACACTAGTTGAGCTCTTGTTAGCTGTCGGGGTAACCGCGCGCCTGGCAGCCTTACTTTTAGTGTTTGAATATTTGAATTTTCGAATAATATTTCGAGTAATATGCTATTCGATGTTCGCTTCAGGATGAACTTTGATATTCATATTTTTCGAAGTGTTGACCGCAACGGGTTAGCCTGTTGAGCATGCTTCTCACCTAGCACCATTGCACTGCAAAAAAGCAACACCCACGGGGTTCACTTCCGTGGGTGTTACTTCTTTGCAGTGCACCAGTGCTCGCTAACAAGCGCGCTCAACGTGGCTTGCTTGTCGCGATGAACACTTCGAAAAGTACAAATATTGTGGTCACGTTCTTAAGAGGAAAGCCCACCTTCAAAGCGGGATGGTACATGCATGCGCCTGGTGTGTGTGAAAAGGAACGGAAAGATTGGGAATGTTGATATCTACACTTCAGAAAAATTTTCAAAATTACGCTGGGGCTGTTATGCCAGAGCTGTTAGGCAGAGATGTTCTGACGACCTACGTTCATAATTCACGATTGTTTTTTTGTTTGTTTTTTTCTAAACTTTTACATTTTATGAAGTATACTTGCATATAGTGAGGTGATTTATAAATCCCCTCGATTAGGAATAGCTGGGCATCTCTCTAGGTTGAATTTTATGACTAATGCATAGTTTAATTGCCGTTCCCATATAGACAGTGGATTTTCTGGGTCAGAGTCCATAAATATAGCTAGATTAAAATAAGCTTAGAAATGGACAAGTGGAAGCTTAGGAACAACTTATTCAAGTTCAAGGGGCTTTTCGGTTAGGCATGGTGCAGTAGTGAAATGCTTTGAGAAGCTATTCAATATTCAATTAGAAAGTCTTTGACCCAAACCACCATTCCCTATGAATTCACTTCAAACTCAAAAACCACTATTCGCACATGCCTATCATATACCTTCATTACGCACAACTTGCATTGTTGTCGGGTGTCAGAGCGACTACATCTCTGGCAGCTTACAGGAAGCTGCACTGCGCTAATCATATTAATCACTGTGTTTATTACTGTGTGGCGATCCATAGTGCAGCGGCATGGAAGCCTGGATTAGTTTGTTTGCGCAGGGGCTGCTGTCTCGCTCCGGCGTGGAATTCAAGTCGTGCAACTAAACAGTTAGAAGGGCAACTCAGGTCAACATTTTTTAATTTGGGATTGCGTCCGTTTTTAGCTTGGGCAGTGTCCCTGAATTGCGTGGTACAATTTCTTTCTCAATGTCGTGTGTAGTTTTATAATCATCGTGGCTCAAAGTTTGGTTTCGGTCGTTTACGGCAAAACTGAAACTGTCTGCTAGATAGATGGCAACACTGATCATCAGCCGTACGGCCGCGATGCAATGTCACTGTGGCCCTGAGGTACACGGTACAACGAAGCAACCGCAGCTCCCCCGTGACGTCACGGGGGTGCTGCTCCAGTGTTCTTTGACCAAAAGCTAGCCCGCTGGTTCTAGAGCTACCACAAAGGGTGCACTTTAGTGTAACGACCCTTCAGCCACATTAGTGCGTAGAATCAATGCTTGCTGGTTGTCGCCAGCATTTTTGCCAGTGTGCCTGACCGAAGGTGCAAAAAGCGGTTTTTCTCCCACTCGCTATGGCAGTTCACAACCGAGCAACATGATGCCGCAATCATCTAACGCGGCAGTGTTCTTCGCTCGGACGGCCGTACCTCGCAACCGTACCTCGCAACCGTAACTCGCAACCGTAACTCGCAAACGGTGCCCGCGTGGCTCGAAGCGCCAAGACGGCACCACTTGCGAGCTGCCTGCATACATACAAGCGTTGCGCGGCACAAACGGGTTGTCTCGGCGGCATCAGGCAGCGAGGGAAAAAGAGGGCCGAAACTGTGAGAGCATGTTTCCGGCAACTCTGGCGGGTTTGACCTAGAATAATCGAGTCTTGTGAGCAGCGCTCTCTGCCCTCGCGCACTGTCGTCATGCTTGGATGCCGTCAATTTTCTAGTTGGGCCCGACGCATCAACCGGACACGAGGCCCGGCCGGACGTCGACGCTGCACTCGCATCTGATTAGTGTCCATATAGCGGAGATCGAGGGGCAACCTTCGAGGACGCGTTAGACGGGCTCTGGGCACCAAAATGCTCAGTCCTGGCCACTCCAGTATTGCCCGACTCTTCACTCGGTGCATCATCCTCTTGCAGTTCTCCCTCCAAGAGGACATGGGCCTGGGGGAAAACCTGGACGACGCGGTAGGCGGACGGACAGGCAGGGCCGGCCGCAAGACCCGCCTCAAGCGCCAGAGGCGGCTGCCTCTTCAGCTTGTCCTGTTTGAGGAAGACAAGCAGACCCGCCTCCTTGAGTGAGCCTCTTGCTCCTTGCTGGCGCACTCGCGTTGCGCCATGGGGGGGCGACCGGCGTTCGGCGGCCGAGCGCGTTGGCGCGTGGCGGCTTGAAGCGCATAGAGCAAAAGCTCTCGCCACAGAGCCCGGGGATCCTAGGTTCGATACCCGCCCCTGCACGTTTCGATCTAGACGAGCGCCTTATTAGCGTGCAGCTGTGTGTCGTCGCTGCGTGACGAACGTTGAAGGACACAGGCTAGCGGTGGTACTGCACTGGCCATTTTTCAGAACATTTTTCTTCTATGATGGAGATGACGGACGCCTGGTGGGGGGCTGTCTAAACAAACTTGCGAGACAAGTACAATTATTACTGTACCATATTTTCCAGTCTCTAAATCGTGCCCTCCTCCCCTCCCCCTCTTATAAATGGGCGTTTTCTCGAAAGAGTCGGTGCGTGAGTCACAACTTTGCACAAGTCTTGCTTCATGATGCTCTCTGTGTAATGAAACTACCGTATTTACATGAATGTAGGTCGACCCTTTTTTCATTTTTTGAGAATTTGAAGTGGGGGGTCAACTTATAATCAAACCAAAGCATTCCACCACTGGCAAAAACGAAACAATCGCAATATCATGAACACCTCAACTTGTTACGAGCTCAGCCGGCTGTACCTCTAGGATTGCACTATTCTGTGTGCTCATTTTACAAATAAATTATTTTTTATTTGCGCGAACGAGTATTACTGATAGCGATTCGCAAATTAACTCGAATATACAGCCGTGAACAGCGCGCGGTGTGCCCGACTCCCGGGGGGGTCTCGGCACTTCTTGTAAGAGCCACTCCGGAGGCCGCTGAAACAGCCTCACGGCTCACTCACCCCGCGGCTTCTCTTCGCAGTTTTTCGCGCGATTCACGGTAGCACATCGTTTGATCGAGTGACGAGATCATGCTGGACCGCTAACGTTTTTTTGTATTGACACGCGTGATCCGGGCAGTTTAGGTGTTCGGTGCTCAGTTTTGGCCATTCTTCACTCGAAAGCAACTAACAACTGTGCTGTTTGATGCAAGTTCGACCCCTCGGAGCGGGTGATGCTCCAGCGGAGTCAGCAGTGGCGCGGGATCTTAAACTGCGAGGGCAACAAAGAGGTTTCCGTAGGCCAAAATCTGGTTCCGGGGTTGGAAGTCAGGCTTTGAACGTACACTGCTAAAGTGTGCCATCGGTCCCTACCCGTGACGTCCAACGCAATCACTGAGCAAGTGCGGAAGATGCGGTTGATCCTGTCATTTGCGAAGTTGCGAATATTGAGAGAAAAATGTTGTCACTTTTCTTCCCTTTAGCATTAATTTTGGCACATCTGCTTCCACGACTTTCCGACAGTCTTGGACTCTAAACCGGAGGCAGTACTTTGCAGAGCCTATCCGTCAGCTGATGGGCTCTCATCCTTCAAATTCAATTTTGGGAAGCACGTCAGAAGAGTCGGCGCTCCAATTGCCACTATCGCAAGAGAAGCCGACACGTGAAGCGAACGTCGCATGCCTATTCCGCGCGTGAAGCGTCCAATTTATAGGGTCGCATGAGTAGCTCCGGCAAAGCGAAATAGGGTGTGAATCCAACGTTTATAATTCCCCAAAGACAAGAAACTGTAGCGCCTCCCAGGACGTGCAAGCATTTACATCGGAACTTGCAAGAGTCTATAATTGCCACCGCACATGAGTGCCGGTGATTGTCGGGTCTTGACGGCAAAAGATCTTGGCGAGACTAGTTGGCATTGCCGCCAGTGCGTTTTTGGAGTCTCTCAACCGCCACTTTGCGTCATACTCTCGTCTAAGTTTAGTATGTCTGCTGCTTGGGACAGCTTTGGAAAGCGCAGGCCCGTCTACGGCTGAACCTTTTAACACTAGTCTCGCAATAGTTAAAACTCTTCTTGAATTAACCAGAGGTACGAAATATAAAATTTAAAAAGTTTGGGACCCTATGTTCATGAAGGGGGTGCTGAACAGAAATTTTGAACTCTCAAAACAAGGCTGAAGCGACAGGTGGGACGCTGCAGAACTCCAGGCCATCACAAGTATCGCAATATCTCTAGCGGATGGCCGTGTTTTCTGAAAAGAAGTGCGCGATTGAACACGGCCGACGAGACATGTCGCGTCGCAATTCTCATTCCCTCTCCTCTTTGTCCCCTCGAGCAGGTGAACCGAAGCGAGAAGGTGAGAAGCGAGGCCGCTTCCCCTCGTTCTCAATCATTCCAGGAGAATCGTGACGTCGCATTTCTCGCCTCATTGCGTTTCCTTTCTAAAAATACGGCCATTCGCTGATTTCAATGTACAAGTGATGTTTTGGAGTTTGTATCGTCCCGTTCAATGCTTATGTGGCCTTGTTTTGTGAAATCAATTTCGATTCAGCATCTCTCTAATGTATTTATGAGCCGCTTAAAGGGGATGTTGATCCGAAATCTGGATTTCACAAAACACGCGGCAAAAGCGTACAACGGGGTGCTACAAACACCAAAGCATCACTGATGCAGCAATATCTTGAACTGATGACCGTATTTTTCAAAAAAAGGAGGCGCATTTGACAGAAATGTTTACGTCATGTTTCTCCGAGAAGGAGAGGGAACGGCCTCGCGTCTCCTCTGCCTCGCTGCCTTGAGGGAGCGAAGCAAAGAGAGGAGGAAATGGAGATATCTCTACGTCACGCGCCTCATCGGCCTGGTTCAACCTCTACCTCTTTTTCCAAAAATACGGCCGTCCCTTCAAGATATTGCCTTACAAGTTGTGTTGTAGGGGTTGTAGCATCCCGCCTGCATCTCTTGCATCGTTTTTTTTTGTTTTTTTTTTTAAATCCAAATTTCGGTTTACCATCCCTTTAAGGGCGGACATGGCCTGGGAGGGTCAACTTTTGAACCGTTGTCTCAAATTGATTGAAACTTTCAGGGTGAAATGAACCTCATTAGGATTGATGACATCTAAAGTCTTGTAGGCCAATTCTACACCACTCTATGTAACAAGCTCCAGAAAAAAGTTACTTCATTAGGAAATGTATTTAAGAAAAGTAATAATCGTAATCCACAAAATGTTTGGCTTAATGCGAAATAGAACACCCACAGTGCAAGTTAAGGTAAAAATTAATTGTAGAAAATAAAATTCTAGAGAAAAACAATAACAATAATTTCTGCATTTTTTTTTTTCAAATTATGAGTATCTTAACTTGTTCTTCGGGAAATTTCAGTCCAGGACATCACCGAATGAAGTCTTTACACTTTCAAAATGTCAAATGATACATTTCCTCATACCACATTCCCTGCCAAAAAGTGAAACTGAGAAAGATGCATTTGAAGTTTCAACATTAGGTTTCCTTCTTTTCTGTGAATCGGAGGTAGGGGAAATTCACCTGGAGCATTGTTAGCCCTTCCCCTTTCAGACTTTGTTATTCACCAGGCAACAGCTATTAGTTTGTGTCGTTTGTAGGCAAGCTGACTTTTGTCGCAGGCATTCCTTGACAGATAAACTGGCAAGAACTAAGAGACAAATCATATTAAGGAAGAGCAGCAAAGCAGGAATAGGATCTGAAGTGGGAAGATACTGTGAAAGGGTGTTACTGAAGATGGCACAATATCACTTCACCGGGCAGGGCCAATCGTAAACCCTGTTTCGGGTCTCAACCAATAAGAGCACTTATACCAAATTTTCTGGAATTTTTTTTGTTTGGATGTATGGGGTTCTCCTGGTCATTGATACTTTTAAACTTGGAAAGCTTCTATGGGCTAAATCTAGAGTAAGTGGCACTTCCAATGCGGGTGAGATGTTCTGGCTATGTTAAATGCGTATGAAGCAGCATTAAATAACAAGTGCAAAAAACTGCCGAGTCTGAGGGCTCCCAACATGGCAAATAACTTATTGTAAGATAAATCCTGAATGTTTATATATGAAAGTTTCTAAAACCATTCTTTAGAAATTAATAAATATATCATTTAAAAAAAAAGTTTTTTCTGAAAAAATTGCATTTTGAGGCCATATACTCTCTTAAAGGGAAGCTGAAATGCTTTCAATAATTGAAATGGAAGTTGATTGTAGTAGCGTAGTTTTATCCTGTGAATCTGAAAATTACTTTTTTTTTCCTTGAAGATCTAAGAATGCGAGAAAACGTGAAAAACCTCTGCCCAGTCGTTACGTCGAAAAAGGCTCTTTCGGCCGCTGAGCACAAGTCTCTCGTGTGGATATATATATGTGCATATGTATGTATGTATATATACGTATATGTATTTATTCCCCCACCCTGCAGGACACCAGTCGTTACGTTTTTTTCTGTCCTTTTTATACTTTAGCAAGAGTGCGTGTGCATAGCTTTGATAGGTGCTAAAGATGTGCGAGAGTGGAGATTTCGAAAACTCCTTTTGTGCTGTCACGCTCCGGAAAGGAGGGCCTTCATTGGTACTTTGAAAATGATTTTCTGGAGCCTCTATGCACAAAATTAAATAATATAGATTTTTGAGATTCTGGAGATCAAATGAGGACAATCTAAGTGTTTTCTCAAATACAAAGCCGCTTCAGCTGTCCTTTATTTCGAACAGCGTTTTTGTGTAATTCCTACTTTTTGTTCCCGTGGCCGGGTTGAGTGCGCTCCTTTCAGAGCCCCGGTGCACTGCAGAGAAGCAACACCCGTGGCGCTTGCTTTTGCTAGTGTTGGTTCTCGGCAGTGCACCGGTGCTCGTTGAGAAGCACACTCAACGTGGCTCAAGCAGGCGACTTATGAGCTATAAAAATGAGCACCACGCAGAAATTTCTAGTGCAACTTGCACAAGCAAGTTGCTATAAAACTGCCGTGAGGTGCTCGTTTTTATCACTCGTGTGTCCCCCCTGCTTAATAGTTCCCATTAGACAACTGCTTGGCCCGATGAGCAAACTTAATTTTGTTTTGGGTTGTCACGTGCTGTCTAAACAGTCCACGATAAACATTTTTGAGGGTAAATAAACTATGTCATACATTTCACAAATATTTCTTTCTGTTATTGGGCAACGGCTTGTGCAATCTAGCTGAAGCTTTTGATTTCGACGATTAGTTTGTATTAAACTCAAAATAAATTGAGAAACGCAACCTTTTGACGTGACGTCGCAGCGATTGTGGCTATCTGGTGGTCACTACAAGAGACTCGTACGCACACATGTGTTCAACCAATACCGTACATAAAACGGGTTGTCAAAGCCGTGGCATAGCTCACGCGGCAGGCCAAAGATCAAATCCCAAGAGCAGTGCAGCGGCGGGCGATCAATTTCAAGTGGTCGGCAACATTGACGCCGGATGCCATCTGGGTAGATCCAGTTTTGTTAAAACTGTGATCGCCCGATACAAAGGGTTAAGCCACCACATCCGTATCCGTACGTCCTATGCCCTTTGATGAGAACTACGATAGCGGGCGTCGTTTCCAGTGGCGGGGAGAGCCCATAACAGCCGTCGCCGTAAAAGTCTTGAGGGGTCAGCTTACCTTTGAACATCTTCTGTAATTGGAAGAGGTCCGGCTCTGCGAGGTTTGGCGCGGTTCTCACCGCCTTCCATCCTTGCAGCGTAAAGGGGGACGTGGTGGGCCACCAGTCGGACTACATGTTGCACGAGCTGCCGGGGTGCTCGTGCGGCCCCGATCGGTGCCGGTGTCACCGCACCAGCCTCGAAACGCAGCGGAGGCTCGACGACTCTGACGAGGTGTCCATGGCAGATCCGGCGGACTTTGACGGCGGCTGTCCCAGCATCTCCGACGACTCACATTTGAGTAAGCCTCTCTTCCTCCCTGCCTCCTTTTTTGCCATTTTCCTTTTTTTTTTTTTTAAATGCAGGACGAGTTTTAGCGGAAGATTGTCGCAGAGAACAGTCACGAAGGACTGAGATATCAATGACTTTATAACGTTGCACGGTGTCACAATCTCGTTGCTGCGTCAAGGAACATCATCACGACTGCATCGTGGCGATTTCATCTTGCCGTCGCAAAAAAGTGACGATTACGTCGCAATAACACTGCTACGACGTGTTGTCACCGTGACGGTGTCAGTTGCACGTGGCACGTGCCCAGCTCATTAGTCAGATTCTGTGCCCTAGTGTGCATTCGTGGCCTTTCGCTGCCCTTTCATGCCCACTAGATGCCTTCGAGTCGTCGAAAGTACAATGTTTGCTCCTGAGGCGGCGCAACTGGAACTCCTTTCTGCTGTTGTCATCCGGTCATTGACTATAGCACGTTAATTGTTTACGAGATTCGTGGACTCTCTTGCCGCTTTATTTAATCCGTGCCGAGACAGGAAGGGTTCTCCGGCGGCTAGTCGCGAGAGACTGCGATTCCTCGAGGTCTCGACAATCGAGAACCCCAATTCTAGACATTAGGAGAATTTTCTTAACGATCCTCGTTTTTCGATGAGGCAGCCCACTCCATTCTACTGCTATGCGTAGATTAAGTCTTTGTCGTCGCACGAAGGAGAGGGGACAATTCTGGAACCTTCCTCGCAGGTGGTCAGCTTCCGGAATTGGACATCAGTGGCCTGGGCGCGCTTCACGAGGACGTTGGCGCATTCGAGGAGTGTAGGGCCAAGCCGGACGTTGAGCCCGAGTCGGAGCCGACTCCCGTGCCGCTTCCGCGCAACTCCAGCGTCGGCCGGCGCATCAAGGAGGAGAACCGGGTCAAGAAAGAGGTGCGAGGGGACGTTTGGTCTGGCCACTTTGTTCGTTGTCGTCGTCACCCGTGTCATGCGAAGGGTGGCCATCTATTCAACGACGCTGCGCCATCGCGTTGGCGCTGCTGTCCTTGCGGCATGCTCCGATGCCTCTCCTCGCACAAGCTTTTGTTTCTGCAAGTGTGCCGTGCCCACACCTGTTGCGTTCGATTACCAACTTGTTTGTGGGCAGCCATGTTGGTCTATATTCCGTTCACCCCTAAGCTGACAGTGCGGTGGCGCAGTTCTTGGATTGTCTAGTTGCTGGCCTAGAAACTTTTGTGGTTTCCGCCCTTGTAAAAATAGTCCGTGCAAAAGTTAAAAAAAAAAAAAGAAAGAAACTTGTTTGGAAACATATGTTATGCGGATTTTGCAAACCCACAAAGACGAGTGCCATGACTATGCACTTTCGGCGCTGCTTGACCGGCTCCTCCATAGCGCCGGCTGTGGTCAGACTGAGAGTGAAACGGAGTCTTAGGACCGTTTTTTTTCCTTCCCATCGCCAGGACATCATTTTGGTGCACAAGTTCTACGACCCGATGGAGGACACCTCCGCGCTCAACAAACCGATCAAGATCATGCGGAGGGCAAGAAAACGGCCGCTCAAGGAATCTGACGATGTTCCGCCCATCTACGTCCGCTGGGCCATCGAAGGGCCCTTCCCCGAAGGTGCGACTTGCTTGCCTGCGTGGTGCGCGCGCTTTTCGCGGAGTCAGCCCTGTGACGTGCCCGCACGGTTTCCCGGGCACATTTGTATGTGCGTCAACAGGCGTGTTTCGAGCGAACACCAAAAGATTGGCTTTTGTTAATCTTTTGGTTGGCGAGAGCCAATCGAATATTTAGGACAAAATATTGGCACGATTGGTTCGAACTTGCAACCTTTAGCTCCTGCAGTGACATGGACAAGCTTCTGATTAAAGTTAACGTATAGACCATTTTCACAAGGGCGCCGCCATCTTGAAATATCGTCACTTCCAGTATGGGCGAAAACACTGCTTTGTTGGTGCCACGCCGATAGAATGCATCTAGGATATACCATAGAATACCGCGCATCCGCCCATACCACACTAAGCGCCCATACCCAAATTGGTAAGATCTGAGAAAATATGCACAGTACATTGATACGTAAAATTGATGACCGGACAAGCGCCCCATCCTCCATTTTTTTCGCTAAATTTTGAGTGGGCGCTTGCTCGGTATTTTTCTTACCATTTGCAGGTTGAAATGTTTTAATATTTTTTCGTCGCCCATACTAGATGTCTCTACTTGGCGATCGAAAAAGATCTATAACTAAAGTTTAGGGGTGTGCGAATACGGAATAGTAGTTTTCGAATCGAATACCGAATTGAATTAAGAAAAAAAAGCCGAATATTGAATCGAATTCGAATAGTGATTTTATTTGTAGGAATTTTTCAAAATGTGCTGCGAATGAGATTATATGTGCAGAGTATGCGCCTGGTGCAGAATATGCATCTTGTACGGAACAAAAGCTAGAACGTAAGGAAGTTCTGGTGAAAAAAAAGCAGTTGCTATAGACCCTTTCCGAAATTCAGTCTGGCCACTTTGATCACTATCATCACCATCTGAAAAATGGCATGTGCCATATCAATGGCGGCTTTCTATTTACTGATGAAGGAACATGTTGAAGATACTCCTAAGCTGAGGATTCAAGGCCTATACATTCTAGACGTTAGCACGTTGCGAAACCGGAATTGAACGCAAACGCTGCGTAAGTGTTCATTTCTCTAATTCAAGCCCAGTGAACCTGTTAGTGGCACAAAATCGACTTCGAAACCCCTTGGCTTATAGAACTTTATCAAGGTGTCTATCTGGGTTGGCGCTTCGTTCTGACTGGTTGCATCGTTGTGGGAATCGACATTGGACGAGATGATCCAGAAAAACCTGTATAGCAAAAGTTTATTCTCGTCTGCCGTTGACATGCAAAAGTGACGGGGCCCGATAAAATACTGCAGGCTACAAGTTCAATGCCGCCGTTGTATGGCAAAAGTTAAACCGCCATTTCAGCCACCAGATGGCACTGAATTTCGGAAAGGGTCTATTGGTCCTTTGGTACTAAAGATCCAATTTTATGGCGCAAACATAATCTATCTACTTTAAACGTCACAAAAAAATCAAAGTTACAGCCACGCATGATTTTTTTCTCGTTAAAAATACAACCTAACATCGCAACTTTTTTTTTATGTATATATTTGTATATCAGAAAAGGGGCATTTTAAGGAAGAAAAAGCGCACCCGGGATTTTATTTCACATAAACAATAGGTGTTAAAAATGAGCAAACAGGCTTAAACAATATAATCTGAAGTAAGAAAAAAAAAATGGTTAGGTGGCGCAATCACAGTCCAACTGCCGCTATGCATCCATTTTTCCGTCTATCTATCCATTTTTAGAGAGCCCTGATTTAATAGGGAGCAAGTGAAACTGAAACTATGGAGACGGCTCCAGCGCAGATTGGTTGTACTTGTAAGTGCGCATGCATTGTGTTGTCGCGTGGAAAGAAGGCGAGCAAACAGAAGAGCGACGACGCCTGCCCTGCCTGCCCAATCCCAATCGACGCTTTCGTCTTTTCGTCACCTTCTCACAGTTCGTAATTCAAACGTGGCTATTGAACAGTTGGAAACCCTCTCAAATCTAGGCACACTATTTTTCCGTTCAATTTCGTTCCAAATCAGAATTCGCGGCTTGCTGTTCCAAAAGGACGACGACAACTCGGCTGGTTCCATCGGCATGGTTAACGTGGTTTTCTTTCTGTGATCGTGCAGTCGCCGATTTCTGTGAGGTGGCAAGTGCGTTCTACATCGGCGCTTCAATTTGAAACAAGGTGCTTTACTCGTGAAAAGAATCAGGCATGGTGCGGGATTCCAGTCTCCCAAGAATTCCTCTCTGGAAGCGGTGCTAATGGGATGTTTCGGTTGTGATTCAAGGGTAGAATGTGTCACGAACGTGAGTAAATCTGCGTGCTATAAAGTTTGTGACGTTCGTTACTTTTCTTTTTTCTAACCTGTCCGTTAGATTTTTGTGCAAAGGTAGGACCAAGAGGGTGTTTCTCGCATGGTCTTTCTAACATCACGGCGCTTACATCAGGAGAAATAACGGGTTTTTTTGTCAGCTCCGCTCCGACCGCGAGTCTTCGGCCGAATATATTGAATATTCGAGTGACTGAATACTAGGAATTCGATTCGCGAATCAAATTATTCGGGAACTTTCTATTCGATTCGAATTTGTATGCTCGAGTATTCACACACCCCTACTAAAATTGCAAGCATTTCTTCTTTTCTTTTTTTTTTTTTTTAATTTACGATTTGTTAGTTTTTTTTTTGTGAAATTTTCGATGCATCGAAATTTAGAGTAATTTTGCCATGTTCCTAATTATTTTAAAATTGCCTAGCTTCTGGACATAATCTCTGGTGGCCACGTTTTCTTCATGTCCCATTCCACCAATTCATGCTGTGGCTGCGTGGGTTTGAGTGGTGAAGGGAGTGATAAACCATAAACCCCCTTTAGACATTTGAAAGGAAACTGGAGTGGCCTTTCCTCAGGACCACTCTACATTTGTTCGCTTTATCCGGAAAGGCAAAACCCTACATATAAGAGATGACTCAGTGACACATCGCACGAGCCGAGCAATTCTCCCGTCTTACCGTTCGAGTGGTGCCCCTGACAGAATGCTGCGCAGTTACGTGCGCGAGTCCAATGCGAAAGTGATGGGGAGGTCGCGGTCCCTCCCATTCCGCCGTCATTCGACGCATCACTAACCGACTGCCCTCTTCAGCGTATCGGAAGGAGCTGGAGCTGCAGAAGAAGGGGGAGATCATGCCGGGCGGAGAGCGGCTATACAAGAAGGCACTAGAGGCCATGAAGAGCATGGATGCCGCGGTGAGTGGGGCCTGTAGTAGTCGCGTCAAAAGACGTCGGGCGTCCGAGACGCCTTGCCATTCTTATCCTGTCGGCGACTTCCGTTACTGTGTTGACTGGTGCGGTAGTGCTCCGCGGGTTCCTTTGACTACTACCGATCTCTACAGTAGTAGGCAGGTTCGCGGATCGGGAACCCGTTGGCGGCACCACCGGCGGCCATTGCTTGACAGCGGGCAATACACGCCATTCTACGAGAGAAATGCACTAAAGTAGGAGTGTTGAAGTTAGCACGCGTTGCTTGAAGGCGAGTATTTTATGGTGTGCCGCGATCGTTTAGTCGAGTGTTTGGAGGTTAGATACAATTTTGTCAAGCGTTCGAGCGCCTGTTAAAGAAATAAAACGTGCCAGAGCACCACTGACTGTGCCGGCATCGCTTGCTTCGGTCGCTGAATAAATGAAGCGTTTGAGAAGTGAACGACACGCTCAGTTTTATTTCTTCCTAGAAGCCCTCGCTGCAGTTTTAAGCAAGAGTTTGCACCAGAAGTGCTCTTTATAAGCGCTTAAAACAATGCAAATGCCCCCAGTAAAGGCCTAACTTGTCTGCTAAGCTCCAATGACTTCAAGATCACAAACGACTCCACGTTGACTCTCGGCAATTCTTGTCACATTGAACCATATCCGTTTACGCCAAAGTCACGACCCTCAACCCTCAATCACAGAGCATTTATTTAAAAACACTATTGGTATTCTAACACTTCTGATATTTTCTCACAGTTCAGGAATAACAGCATCTCACAACTGTTGTTCCTGGAAAATCCGATAAGTTTCTTTGTTGAGTGCAACCTACGAAGATATGAAATGACACTTTTTTCCGCTTCTCCCATAGTCCCATGCATTAGCCGGTGTAGAGCGACGGCTGCCGGTGGTGCCGCTCAACCCTGGCAAGCCAATCCGCAATTTGCGATCCAGCCTCCTGCAGTAGAGATCAGTGTTGGCAACGCCGCATTGCTGGTACAGTCAAGACCGTTTATAACGAAGTCGGTTATAACAAAATAGCGGCTACAGCGAAGCGATCACAATTTCCCATTTCCTTTTGTACTTCGTTAACCGAAGTCGGTTATAACGAAATAGCGGATATAGTGAAGTGATTTCTGATTCCCGCTGACTTCGTTATAACCGGTCTCAACAGTAACTGCTGGCAACGCCAATTCCTCGGCGGACGAGCTCGGGGGAGCAAATCGGCTTCGAAGGGCAAGGGGATGAGTCATACTCTCGGTTTCTAGGCTTGATGGCACGATCTACCGCCCGCCACAATGTTAGCAGCCATGAGCGTCCGACCGTCCATCTGTGATAAGGGAATTATAATCGTAAAGAGGAGGTTGGAAGACTGCTAAAAGAGGTCCTGGGAGGCGCGAGATTGCGCACATAATCAACGGATCGTACTGTCGAACGGGGGACAGGAGTTCCGCACAAAATTTGAAAAGGAGGGGCTGAAAAGTTTCTAGGCCAGGTGGCGCAAGCTACCGCTCGGTGTAAAAGGTGCGGCCACCATACTCGTCGTTTCATATCAAGTCAGACCGCAGCTGTTGCTACAATCCGATAGAGCCAACCGAGCGGCGGCGAAAGTGTGTCGTCACGGTGCTCGTTTTTGTGCATTTGCCATCGCCAACTAAACCCATTACGCACAGAAAAAAAAAACACCGGGATCACTCTGCATTTGCCGTGAATCGCAAAGACGACGAGCACCATGACGACGCGCTTTTGGCACCGCTCGATTGGCTTCGTCGGATTGTTGCGTCGGATGCGGTTGGACTTGTGAAATGTGGTATGGCATCCGTTCCGCCCTCGGCGGCCTTGTTCTTGACGCACGTGGCCTATGGTGGCTTTGGTGGAGTGGAGTGGCATCTTACTGAAACGTGTTTCTTTAGGAGAAGGAGGGCTTCGAGGAGACCGTGCCACCAGAGGAGGATGACGACGGCTGTGCGGCTGACGATCCCTGTAAGTTTTTGGAGGTGTCCCCCTTTTGGGCCAGTTTGTATGTGTGTCCGAGCGCCGAGATAACGCGGTCAGCACTTCGTCGGAGCCACTGTAGGGCTGGCTCAGTGCCGAGTTGGCGCTGCATTGAGCCGAATCGGCGTGGCAAAAGGCTAAGTCGCATGCATTAAAACGCCGGTACAATGCAAACGAGCGCAGTTTGTAGCATTGTGTCGGCATCTGCGGTGTACCTGTAAACAGGCCTCTAGAGCCCCAACCTCGAAACACTGCTGCCATTTAGCTGAGGCTGCAGTTGTGTGGGAAGATGACCCCTTTAGCCTGTGTTTATTTATAAGTTAATATAAATAAAAAAACTGTTCTACTTTAATCTTTTCTTGTGGCATGCTGTTTGTCCTCAGTGGGACTGATGTGTGAACTTCCAAATGTAATTTCATTTCTATGCTGTAATTTCTCTTGATGCAATTTTGTTTAAAGACGGTAGCATTTTTAGGGTCGTGAAACTGTGAGATGGTGTGCGACCATCCTTCCCTGCTTGATAGATGTATGTAGCGTGCAAATTCGTGTGACACTGACATCCTACGGCGTTGCATTGCGACGTCGGTGTCGTGATGTCACCATGCGTGATGTCATGTCACGCTCATTTGATGTCGCTCACACTGCAAATGACACTGGCGCCGTATGAGACAACGTCATGCGATGTGGCACGAAGGGACACCATGATTTGGTCGAAACCCGGGGAGGAGAAGAGCATGTGTAAAGAGGAAAGGGACGTCCAAAGTTTGGCAGCCAAGGGATCCCAAATGGTGTCGCATTACATCTCCGACTGCGGCCAGAGAGCGCTTGTTCTTGTTGGGGCGGCGTCTTACTATTTACCGTTTCGACCAGACAAGCACCCACATCTTCGACACAAATTTAATCAATACTTTGTTTCGTTTCGTTGCGATGCTATCGTTGAAGTTAAGCTTTTACCTCTACCAGGTCCCAAGGGTAGCTTTAGAAGTATGGGGATGAGCTCACCTGAAGACCTTGCCTCGCCAATGGGCCGAGTCGCTCATCTTCATCTCTTTTGATGTTTGTTTCGTTTGTGAAGGCGAACCCGAACCTGACGAAGAAAAGGGGATAGACTGGCCGGACTTGGGTCCAGACGGGCTTGCCGAGCCCGAACCAGGTGCGACATTTTGCCCATTGGCACTCCCACCCTGGCTTCGTGCCTGGGTAGGGGGAGGGGGGGAACATGTTTATTAAGGGGGGACATGGGCCTAAGTTTTCAAATTTTTCGAAAAAATTATGTTTTTAAATTTTTATGTTTTTGGTTTTAGAAACTAATTATACACCCTTACACTAAATTTTATAGCAATGCGCCGAATAGTTATGTTGATATAAAATATTTTCAACACATTGTGAGGCAGTAACAAAGTAAAGGAGTTCAATGTCTGAATGCATTTTTCTCAGTTCCACTTTTTGCTGCAAATTTCATACAAAGGAATCTTTTGATCGAAGTTAAAATTTTTCTGATATCACAATCAAGATGTTTCTAAACTGAAATTTACTGGAGAATCGGGCTATCTACTTTATTTTGTTTTAAGTTAAAAACCTCATTGAGAAGAAACAATGTTTTTAAAAATTGATATAGGACAGATATGCATCTTATATTTTGAGGTAATCACTCTTCCTGAAATATTTATACTTGAGTTATAAAAACGAGATAGCCCGAAGTCCTACATTCCAAACTTTATATTCAAGCAGTTAAAATGATGCTTAATAGCTTCATTTGCATATCATAGATTTCTTAACGAAGAGTGACACATCTTCTTATGCAGTTATGTAAAGTTGTGCTAGAGAGGCTGAAAGTTTGCACAGTGCACCTACATCTGAAGTTAAATCTCCCCTGCAAATTTCATCCCCATCACTTGAGTAGTTCAGAAGTTCAACCTCTAGCCCGTGTCCCCCCTTAATAGGCATCTCAACAGGTGTGTTGATTTTTGCGGGAATTTCACGGGAGTTATATTTGCAAGCAAAATTAACTACAGAGTGTAAAAGAGGGAGGGAGAGATGCTTTATATAAACCGAAGCGTTGAGCTATGCTTCATTTTACAACCATTTTGTAAATACCCATTGTAAATTGAACCTACTTTGACCTGAGCCTCATTTCTAGAGGGGGGTTGTGTTATTTTTGGGTCCTATCTATTTTTACTACAAAAGATAGTGAGTAATATGCTTCAGTATCAAAGTGGAAGCTTCAATCTTTATCAGATATGGACCCATGAGCAGTGCAATCACATTTTAAGGTGGCGGGCTAACAGATGTTGGCATATGCTCCAAAAAGCGTCGGTGGTTGCTCCAAACCAAAATTTTACCTGCTAAAGAAGATTTGGTGCCGCTTCCATCACTGGGATTTGCACCTTGACTGTGGAAAGAAATAAGTGAGACCTAAATAAGCTCTGGGTTGCTCAACTGTTCTGTACATTCCAAGAAGCACGTAATCTCCAACGTACGTTGATCTGGCAGCTTCAGATTCCCGCAGATGCTGTACAACTCGAGGATTGGAGAGGAGAATGCGTATTGTACTCGTGTATTGCTTATGTCACGATTCCACTGAACTTCAAGCTCATTGCAGTACTGATTCAGTTCCAAACATGTAGCAATGCTCAAGACAAGGTTTTGTACTTCCATCGGACATGACAAGGTTTTGTACTTCCATCGGACATTCAATTCCCCGATTTCGGGTGGCGACAAGTTTAATAAACGTGTAGTCGAACAGCTCATTACTTTTGTTTTGTTCGTGATTCTGTCTAATTAACTCGCACTCATACACACGGTGAAGGTTGATTCACACGAATGAGACTGCTTATGACTGAGCCTCTCGTGGCTGCCTGCAACTGGCCGTCTAGTCGTAAGCGGTCCCAAGAGGCTTAAAAAACGGTTTTAAGCCTCTAAAATTGTAGGCAGTCGCAACTGCACAAACTATCCTCGAGTGTATTAGTCTCTTTCAACAAAACCATTATTCACAGCTTCTACGCCGTCATCGTCCGTCCTGTCTTACCTCCCATCTCTTTCCGCATGCGTCGGTGGCACTACGTGCCGACGGCACGTGCTGATGCCGTTGTAGCGTGAAATTCATTGCTGCTCTGCTCCGACAAAAACAAAGTGGCTCTAGAGATATTGAGCGGAGGCATTTTAATGCATCTTTCACTTTCTCAGGTGCTACCGCAGCTGCCTCCGAAGAGGGTTCCGACAAGGACTCTTACGGCACGCTCGTCCACAGTTACCTACGGGAGTGCCAGGTAGGAGATTCCGCGATCCCTCTATGCACGCAATGTAAAGGCACGGGTGAGCTTGACGGCCTGTTCTGCTTGCGTCTTGCAGGAGCCCATGAACAGCTTTCAGCTGACGGATCTACAGAAGAGGGTGGCCGAGTGGGAGAACAAGATCCGGCCGACCTTGGAGGAGGAGGAGGAGGTAAGCCCTAGGTGAGGGGAGAGGAAAGATCGAAGGGAGCACACGGGCTAGGAAAGAGGCTTCGTCGGGCATCTTTCGTGTATATGCATCCCAATATTGTTTTCATTGACGGGACGTGCAGAGTGTGCATGTTCTCGTCGTCGACGACTACAAAATCTACAACAGTCCCGAGTTCCCTCCATACCCGGGTTGCCAGCACCGGTGTCAAAGACAAGCCCTCGCTCGGCATATTGCGAAGCGTCGCCCTTTCCCATGCCTTGGAAAGCCGCGCACCATGATGTGGGGCGTGCAGCTCACCAGTTGTACTGGCAGTATGCGACATTGTTCTGGGTTTTAGTCTGCACCTCACATTTTTGTTAAGGCGTCCTTCTCGCACGTTTTTCTTCCTGCTTTACGACCGTCTGCCTCGAATGCAGCCAGCAAACTCCTCTCGGTTTTGGCGTCGTTACGATAGAGCTGCGTAGTGCCCGAAGGATCTGCCGAGGTAGTGCCAAAACTGGAAAGTGATTGTACTGTGGAGCATGGAGGATCGAAAAAATTTTGGCGCTTGGGGAGTCCAGGAAGGGACTCTGGGGGCGCCTCGATTCCTAGGAACCCAGCGCTAGAATTTACGACGTAGATTGTCGGTGTGCCGGTCGCCCAACTGCCTTGCACGCCAGCTCTCCCCGGCCAAGTAGCCCGCCGGGTGTTGTATCTAATGGCGAATTCTTACGCTGGATCTCGAAAAAAATTGCCCCCGAATCTTTCTGCTACTTTACTCTGACCCTCGATATTGCCTCGTCCATATCTCCCATTTCGGTTTGTGGCTGGCATTGCAGCTCGTACCTGTTTCGTGCCGTGGACCCGAACGATTCTTCACTAGATATGTTTTTGTGTCTTTGCAGCAGCGGGAGCCCTACGACATCCGCACCTACTGCGGTCGTCTGCTGGATCGCTTCGGCGACGGTCCCAGCAAGCAAAGCATGGCCTTCCGGTCCGTGGTCCAAGGGGGACCGGTCTGGGAGGTGCCACGCTACTTCGTGGCCTCCTTGCAGCTGGTAAAAGTGCTCTCTGCCTCCCTCGCTCTGTCTGCATTTGTTTGTTGGCGTTTATCGCCTTCCCCTTTTTTTGGCCGCCTTTCCTTCTGTCCTGCTACACCTTTCCTTTGACCCATGCGGGTCCTCGAGGAAAAATAAATGACGGCGGTGATTTAACCGTGTTTCCTGCCATTTGTGCGGCCGTGCATTTAGTATCTTACGGCTATTCGGCTCTTTTACCCGGCTGTAGACCCTTTTCCTGCTTACAAACGCAAGCCGCCCCTTGGCTCCCGAGAGACTTCCGGTCGCTTCGTTTGGTGGGCTTTCCGAGCCTGTTGATGTATATTTACTGAGACGGAAGTTCTACGGAAATCGTGAAGTTGGGGATTTAGCGAGATCCTTAAGTTGCGCTATTTAACATAAAATAGGGGATCAATAATCTTACAAGAGTAATAAAACATCTTCAAGTATCTCGATAGCCGGTCCTCTAGGTAACCAGCTGGCTCGCTAATGTGCCTGCGTGTCACTCAGTCTAAAATAACTTGCTAGGCAAGACCACGGAAGGCCGCACCCTAAACGGCTGCAGAAAAGAGGACGAACGCACAAGCCAATCTCTGTTGCTGCGGCCATTGCAGGCAAACAACCGCAATGTGGCACTGACCACAGACGGCGTCCTCGATGCCGGCATGGACACGCTGCAGTTGACGCTGCTCTCCCGGAGGCAGCACTTCGAGGAACTGGATGATTTTGGCTCCAGCCAAGCCACCAGCCAGGCCCCGGGCCAGGCCCCCTCCGGCGAGAGCAGAAAGCGGAAGGCCGTGAGTCCCCCCCCCCCCCCCCCCCCCTTCCCACCCACCCACCCCCCTTCTCGGAGCTTTCGAATGTGGTGACGCCTCCCCTTTAAACTCTGGCTTTGGAAGTCAACTGTATAAACGGGCTCCTAAAAGCGAAAATAATGTTCAAAGGGAATTTTCAGGAAGCTGCAGAGTGACATCTCGTTGTTACGGTATTCCGGAGGCGTCCTATTGGGTAGGGTGTGAAATGTAAAGGGGGGCGCGCCGATCCGCCTCGGCAGCTACACAAGCGACGGCATCCGCATTGCATCTGCCTGCTCAGGCCTGGAGTGGCCCCACTCGCGCCTTGGCAGTGTTCCTTGATCTCGATCTGGAGTAAAGGTTTGGCACCTTGACATTCGAAAACGTATCCATGTCCAATGTTGCTGCGTATGTGTTCTCGCGTCGTTCAACCCACAAGAGTTTCGTTTAAAGCTCGAAATCAATTGCTGTGCATTGCGCCCCGTATAGGTCGACTCCGAATGCAGGCCTAAAAACCCCCCAAAATCTAACCAATAAAAATATATGTAATATGTAGGGTATCCTAAGTCATCAGGCTCAATCTAAAATGGACCGTAAAAATCTATGCCTGCACGTAGCAATCTAAACTTATCATCAAAGGTACATTCCACAGGTTAGTTTTTTCTTGCAAAATTACAAAGCATAGCTCCCTTTCTGTAAGACATGGGGCCAAAAAACTTGTCAGGGTTAACGGCGGGCAGCGACGCAGACGACCAAGTTGAGTTCCGGGACGCGTTACGCACTCGTACTGATAGATGGCGTCGGGAGCTACGTCTGAAGGTGTAGCCGACCAGCGAAAGAAAGCAGACGACACTCGGACGAAATACGTTGGCAGCGAAAGCGCCGTCGTTATGCAAACTCTTTTTTTTACTTTTATTATCTGCATTTATTATTTAACCAGAGGCACATTACAAAAAGCTTTTGTTCATTTTAATAAACCACGGTGGTCGCGAGCAGTGTCAATATGGAGGTAGCGCCAGCTGTCGATACGAGCATCACACGCCCCGCTTCTCGACTTAATCGTCTGCGTAGCCGCCTGCCGTAGACCCGGGCAAGTTTTTTGGCCCTATTTTTTACAGAAACGGAGCTACGCTTTGTAATCTTGGAGAAAAAAAAAACGACCTGTGAAATACACTTTTGATAAAGTTTAAATTTCTACGTGCAGGCGTCGATTTTTACGGTCCATTTTATATCGAGCCTGATGACTTGGGACACCCTATATAATATATATATTTTTCGTTTAGATACCTATTCTTGAGATTTTCTAATTTGAGATACCCATCTCTAAAAAAATTGACCTAGAGCCACTAAATCAGCTACGCTTAGAGTATCGGCACTATGTTCCCTGATATTTTTGTGGGCATCGCCATCTTGGTGCTTGTCTAGAGCGGATGCAATTGCCGATCGTCGCGATTTAAGTGCGACTTCCTCAGCATTAGATTTGGTGTTAAGAAGCTCATGTAATATTGCCTTGCCTTGTCGCAAACTGCTCAAACATTTGTGGAGGACCAAAAAGCGTTTCCTGCAATTTCGGATAAAACTTCAGATAACTGGCAACCATGATTTGAAGTCACAAGATGGGCAGGTGTCGTTACTCTGAAGCGTAGCTTACTTAGTGGCGCTAGGTCGACCTATGTGCGGCAATGTACGGTATGCCCCCACAATTGTAAGCGCCAGAGACTGCAACACACTGCCATGTTTCTCGTTTATCTGTGCCGGAATACACCCCTACGAAGTGCGCTCGACGGTCCAGAAATCGCTACGGGACAATATTCACTAAGCGATCAAATTTACAGAAGCACTTTCCTCTCCTCTTTATTATTGGATTGCTCCTCGCTTACCGGTGCGGATCGAGTAAACAAACTGGAATCGAGATGATTGCGGCCGTTTTCACCGGCGCGTGAGGGGACGTCGTCTTAATGTCAGTGTAGTGCTGATCGTGGCCTCAAACGTTTCGGATGGTGCTGTGCTTGGGCAGGCGGACTTTGCCTGGAAACAAAGGTTGACTGCTACGTGCGACGTACGCGAAATGCTTCTGCTACGAGCCGCGCCGTGAAACCTCAGTCTCGTCGCACGCTTCCAATATTCGCGGACGAAACTAGAATGGCGGGGCATGTCTTTCGAATTCCCAACCTCTGGCACGCGTTTCATGCCTTCTGTCGCGCTTTCACTGCGCGCGCTCCAGGTGCACAAGGCGCTGGAGAGCCGTCGAAGGTGGAAAGCTTGTGCTGGACGCGGTACATCTGAAGCTCTTCCCTGCCTTGTTCTCGTCAACCTCTTAAAATTCCGAGGACGCCTAAGCGCTTCTTATGATTTGTGAATGCAAAAGCATGAATGTTAATCTTCCGCTCCCTTAGTTTGTTTGCAATGTACTGGTGTGGACGGCCACGCTTTGCTAGTGTCGAGGTTGTGGTCGAGGCCATGCTGCCATGCTGCCATGCTCCTCGGCACCGAGAAAAGCAGAAACGGCCGCAGCGCCCGACATTCAGAGCAGCGGCCAAGCGCACTTGTTCCTGATGTGCGGGCCAGAGCGCCAGGAAGAGGGCTTCTCTGTGGGGTGGCTGTCTAGGAGCTGTGTTGCTGGGACTTTCACGTTTCTCACGGTTACATCATTATAAATGCAAACAGGTGCCTAAGAGCTCCGCTCTAAAATACTAGTGCTTAAACTGGAGGATGTTATACTTGGGGGCTGGAACAAGCAAGATGTGCAAGCCTAGGGAACTGTTAAAGGTGGCCTGGGGGACCCTTAAGGGACCTTGGGGAGCCCAGTTTGAGAACCCACGAGCTATTCCAATCAAACGTAGCGACCGTGACCCTGCGCATTTAGTATGTGTATGCGTTTGCACATCCTGCAGTCTTTGACCATGCTCTTACTTAAGGTGAAACAAAGGTTAGGCACTCGTTCCACACACCATGGCCACCGCAGGGTCACCCCACGCGTCTCTTTGCAGGCCAAGCAGGTGGTGCCGAGGGTGCGGATCGAGGACCCCGGGGACGTGCTGCGGGAGAACCCACTGGTGCTGGAGCCATGCCGGGACGGCAGCAGGGAAGCTCGGATCGGCGGCGAGAGGCCGCCGCCTGGCAGCCATGCGAGGGCACGGATGCGCGCCAAGGCAGCCGCAATGGCCGCGCTCGCAGAAGATTCCGACGACGGAGGCAACGACGAGAACGTCGCCATTGCCTGAATTCGCTCGCCTTAGGAGGAAGTGTGGCGCGGTCCCCCCCCCCCCCCTTTCATCATTACTTTTTATAACCTTCTAGCTGTCCCTTTATTTTTTTTATAACTACTAATTTCCGTCCTTCATTGCTTTTAAGAATTTACACAGCTGTCCCTAAATTGGAAGCAACGTTTTTAATTTAGGCACTTCTCTCGAACATGGGGGAAACGTTGTTCCCCGTCATCCTTTTTATCTTTTAAAATTCATACATTCTCTTTCTATGAATTTACACAGCTGTCCCTAAATTGGAAGCAATGTTTTTAATTACGGCGCTTCTCTTTAACATGGGGGAAACATTTTTCCCCGTCGTCCTTTTAATCTTTTAAAATTCATACATTCTCTTTCTATGAATCCTGTTTGGGGCGCGTCTTTCCGGGTTCACACGTCGCGGTCGCAGTCTTTAGCCGATGCAAACTTTGACGCGGGAACTTGTGCCGAAGGACCATTTCGGATTCCCCTTTCTAGGCCTGCCCATACTTATTTCCGACGATTGGACCGCCCCAGCAGCTTTCGCACCTCGTCCGAGGCAGGCTTGCGAGCACCATCGTCGTAGCTGTGGCAGCACTGTATGGGAACAGGGCGACGCAGTGCCTTAGCACCTGAAGCTCTAAACTGGCTGCAAGTAACTTTGCAGAGCCTTCACTGTCCCACCCCCGCTTTCATAAAGTGTGGGGGACTCGTTCCGTGCCACCCTTCTCCCAGTTTTAGAACATTCTGGACTCATCCTTCAGTTCGGTTTTATTTATATATATATATATGTGTATAATCACCCCTCACGAGTTGTAAATAGTGTAAATAGGACGGAGGTACATACAGCATTGGACGTCTGTCAAAGGACAGATGCCGGTTTTATTTTCGGAAATTGTGCGTACAATACTGTCGGTGGAAGAAGGGTGTTGGTTGTAAAGTTCACTCGTTCCTCTAACCGTTCCGTCTGGTGAAATTGCTGCCCATCTGACGTTAAGTTTGCAAGACTTTCATTTTGTACATGTCCTTAATTGCGCAAATTCTGATTAAAATTGTTTTGCACAACACTGCGCCTGGTTTCGCTGGTTTTCAGTTGGACACATAATTGGCGCATTGATTTAATTGACTTCCTCGGATTTTCCTGCAGCACACATACTCTCATGCAAGTAGACCTGTAGACGAAATTGGGATTTGCAGTTTATTTCCTTGTACTGACTAGAACCTTAGCCTGGGCTGTTTCGTATGTAAATGGACCGAAAAAATGGAAAAATAGTGAACATGAGAAGCAGGAGACTAGATAAATTTTCAGGGCCTGGAAGGGGCATGGTACACCCTACTCGTATCAAACAGCAAAGCACAAAAGGCTAGTTGTGGCATCTTGCTCATTGTCAAACGTAGCAGTGCCTCCAAGCAAAAAGCACATGCTGCCAATGACTGCTTTTTTTTTTTTTTTTTTTTGGGTACTTGAAAGTGGTGAGCTTGGTGCTGGACAAAGGTAAGTGGCATTCCCTTGTATTAGAAACATCCAATGGACCCAAGTAGTCTGAAACCGGCCACATTCCTCAAAACTCTGGCTAGTACCCACAAAGCTGCAACGTGGCAGAGGATTTTAGTTAAATGAAAGGACTTTCCATGCAACAATGTATCTGGCCGGTTTTAATCATTCAATTGCACAGGTTTCTGACATTGTTGGGGATCTGTTTGAAACAGCATTAATCCATATAACAACCCTGCCAACAACATATCTCCAGAGGTGTGCAACTAGCATTCCAGCCGCCCCCTTACCTGACAAAGAACCTGAAGATGACAATTCACTTACCATGTAGAAATACAGAAAACTGTCTGAAAAAGGCACTTTCTGCAGTTCAGCACTGCAATTCACAAGCATTTGTACATATACTGAAAGACTTCACAGCACTGCACGACTATTCCAAACATTAGTACCGCCACGAAAAATCCACGTGCATCTCTCGGCCAGTTGAAAAACTGGAAACAAAAGACGGAAATGTATCCTAGCCCGAATGAGACATTGATCCACAGCTTGCTATTTTGGCAACCTTGAAAAGGAAAGGATGGGAATGTCGGTACTGGATGGAACATTGACTTGCTGCTCGCCGCATAGTCTCGTGTGTTGCTCCGCAGCTGCAATGTGTACTTGCAAACCTGCCCCTGATTATTTTTGTTTTGTTGTGTGAGGATACAACTGTGTAGAGATCACTCGTTCTTGCTTTTGCTTTCTTTGCGGACTGCCTTTTGGGCCAGGCTGGATCCTGTGCTGACAACACCAGATCCAACGTTGTAGGTGGTCGTTGCAACCCATTTGACACTTCCGACACTGGCATTGTATAATCCCGACGTTATGCTTCTCATCCAACCTGTGGGAGCCTCTCCGCTGGTTGGACTTGATGCTGGAGACTTGTCTGCATGAAAATTGTGCAAAACATTTAACTAACAACTCTTAGCATTGTCTTCTGTAATGGCTAATGCATGGATCAAGGATAGTGTGAAGAGTGATCAGTTTGTGTGTAATTTGGAGTTGGAACAACTTAAAATTAGGTGCTGATATTTCGAGGGAAGGGGTTAAATGTACTACCTTCGCACGTGTGAACACCCAGTCCTCAAGAGCTGACAACGCGCAAATGCAAATGTCATGCGTTCCAGCTCATTTCATCCTCAACTGTATGCACGATTGAAAATAGTGGGAAAAGCTTTAAAGCGTACAAACTACGCAGCACCACAAAGCGTCTGCAGCTGCCACAAGGCGAATGCCATCCCGACTTACTAATAGTCGCCGAAATCGACACTTCGTGCTTACTTTCATCATTCTTTTTGTCGCTGTCCCCGGTCGACGTATCTTCACGCATTGGCTGCATAAAAAGAAGTTGCATTTTACGACAGGTGTATGACGGGGAGTACAGCGGAGAGGTGCCGAAATAAAATGAAATTAATTGAAACCATGAGAAGACCGATACCTTCTTGAGACAGGCAGTGACTGGGTTGTAGAGCTTTGACATGGTCCCTCTTGTGCCTCATAAACAAGGCAGTCGGAGCGTTTTCTGTGTGCAATTCCGTCCGAATGCACGCAAGTACGACTGCGCTTCTGGCCTGCGGTAGCGCCGGCGCTTACGTAGGACAGAAATAACAGCTGCGGCGATGTTGACGCTGCCACATAACCCCGGGAACGACGATGTGAACTGCGTCAAGTGATAAAGTTGTTGCCGTTGATTTTCTCTGCAATGTTTGGACGGCGGCGCTTCAGCTGGCCTCGAGGGCAGTGCACCGGGTAGAGATTAGTGGAGGGAGATCGCTTTCGGCCAACGCTTTCGGCTGATGAAGAAGTAAACACTGCACGTAAACAATGTCATAAGTTGCATCGTGGTATTTCTAAAAATAAGTAATAATAACGTTAATATGCAAAACGAAAAATAATAGAACTTCTTTTTAAATTCGGTTCGCTTGACAGAGTCCAGGTGGCACTAGCTACCATCTAATTTAGTAGATCTGTGAAACTTTTTTTTTTAATTAAGAAAATAGTATGTTTGTGCGGTTTGTGCTCGAGATTTATAATCGAATGGCATTTAGTATTTCTCTAATATTCAATAAATATGTACGCTTTATTATCATCATAGCTTTCTCCACTGTAGCTTTACTGAACTGATTGAATTCATTTGAGGGTGGACAAATAAATGTGTTGTTTTTTGTTTGTTTAAGTAGGCAATAACTTTCGCCATCTGTCCACTGTGTAGCACTCGTCAACTGATCTGCTTTGGATGCGACACGCTTTCCAAGGAAATAAGTAGGGGTGTCGCGAACTTTTGTCGAACCAGATTTTTTGGTCGAACTTTCGGGGTTCGACCCAGTCGAACCGGTTCGACGAACCTTCGAACCTTTCAGCAGATTCGACCGGTTCGACTTTGAGTACAGTGTGGCCAGACCTTAATACAAGCATCTCTAGGTTTGGAGAAATTTCTTTTTATGCAAAGGGTTATTTTATTTTGTGAACAGCTGCAATTAAAAGAAACTAATTCTCCTCACTGAAGAAGTTAATAACTTAATTTTTAGTACTGTATTGACTGAAATAGCCAATCAGCGCTGCACTTAATTCATTTCTTAGCCATTACCATCCAATCCGAAGCCAACTGGCCAGCCTGTCGCGCATGCGCACGTGAGTCGAACCTCAATACAAGGTTCGTCCAAGTTTCCACTAAAAGTTCGAAAAAGTCGAACCTGGTCGAACTCGAACCGCGGCCGGTTCGCGACACCCCTAGAAATAAGGCCTACCAAATTGGATTTGCAGAGTCACTTTTCTTGGAAACTAAAGCTTGAAACAAAAGCACATTTCCGCCAATAAAAGTGTAGCTCTCAAGTTTTTGAACAACGCCTCTGGCGAGCAGCATCGGATATTTTTAGGTCGCGTTTCCACTGTCCGTATCGTTGCGTCCTTTCAAACGCTGTGTTAGTGCGCGTGAACCTTGAGCAGACGCCGAGGGAAGTTCTCAGACGCTAGTTTATCCCCGTGGTGATGGGACGCTGGGGCGCCACTTTACGTCAGCATTCAATGGTCGCGTCTCGCGGATGCTAGCGGAAGCGCCTCGTTTGTGGTCGCGTCTCGAGAACGCTACAGCGCCCCCTGGCCGAGAGAAACAGGCCTATAGACCACAATACATTCGAGTTTGGAAACGTAAGGGCAACTTACAAGGCAGCCCAGCGTGACGTCGCACTGGCCGTAGTTGATACAGCGCTCGTCTGAAGTCTCCGCTCAAATTGTGCACTATTTATTAATCCAAAACTTGGAACAGGTTCATGTGTCATCAGGGGAACTCGTTTACAAAGACTTGCTATGGCTTTAACCCAGCGTTGGGACGTACTTTAAGTACATTGTACTCAAAGTACTACTTCAAGGTGGGTCTTTACCTGAAGTACATTGCCTCTGAGTATGTACTTGTACGTTCATAAAAGTTTTTCTTTTTTTCTTTTTTTTACTTTTTGAGGAAAGTAGAATTCCCAACTTCAAAGTACAATCCTCAAATTTGGTCTTGTTAAATTTGTATCACAAAATAATGCTTTGTCAACTCAGAAGTCACTTGGTGTCATCCAATCATAGAGTTATTATAATGTGTTATAATAACTCAATGCATCCAATATTCGCCGCCATTTCCGAAAATAACTGACGCACCCCCGGGTGCCCCTCAAACAATGCATACAGTAAAAAATAAGAAAAAAATGCTGTTTAGGGAAATTAAAGGGCAGATTTGTGTTAAAAATTACTTGTACTTTACTTCGAAAGTACATTGCATTTATAGTACTTTATATTAAGTACATCGCACCTGGTGTACTTACTACTTTACTTGAAGTACATAACCTCTCATTTATTTTGTACCTAATTACTAATACATTTTAGAGATGCTTTACCCAACACTGTCTTAACCGCTAATGTTGACATTCACGCGGTAACTCAGCTCGATCCCTGCCATGACCCATCAGCAGAAAGGCTGTATCTTTCACTAATGGTTATCAGTTTACTTATAAGTTAGTTTCATTCCCGGCATAATTAAGAATGTTATAAATGACAGAGTTTCGTCGACACCTTCGTGGAACCACGGGCCTCAGGTACATGCCTATGACCTTTCCGTGGTGCCGCAACCCTCCAGTGTTGAATAAAGGTTTATTATTATTATTATTATTATTATTATTATTATTATTATTATTTTAAGATGAAAAGAAGGTTAAAGCAAACGCTTCGTGCGAGCAAGCAAATGATATACGATGGTAGCTCGCACCTCTTGGTGCGTTAACGAGCGGGCCTTTGTGATTCCCTTTCCCTCCGAGGCGTGTGGGAGGGAGTGAATCCAGGCACCCTGCTACTATAAATAAAATAAAAATAAAAAGAAGAAACGCAACTGGGTTTTGCGCGCCTTCTCTCTCCTACAGAAAGAAGAATTCGTCGGGGATGGGAGCGAGGGAAAAACCTAACGGGAAAGCCACCGAGCAAGTTCAAAGCTCTGCGCCGTTCTAGTTTCGGCCGAGACTCTGGCAGCGCGAGCCACTCATGAGCTCCAAAAGTGACAATTTTGGGCAGAAAATTTTCTTGAACTTGGACTAGTAGAACCCAACAGTTCCGTGAACTTTGCACCAAGCATCGGGACATCTTTGGATTTTTCCGGCATTGCCAGTCGGCGACAAGAAAGGTGCGTTTATCGTTCCTGTCTGCTCTATTATACATGTCGGAGCAAGGAAGAAGAGGCCTAAACGAGCTGCCTGCCAAGACGAATTAATATGGAGAGTGACGTTCTAGCATGTCGTGTTAACGCCTAGAGGCCGCTCAGTACACTGAAGATGTGTCAGATGTGTCACTGTGTCAGTGAGCAATCATTACTTGATCCGCGCACGCCTGCTGTGACTATCTCACGAACGCAGGCATTAGAGTATTGTAAGTCAACAGATCGTGAACAACAGATGCACATTAGGACGCGTAGTTGCTTTATAGTTACTCGTCTTTAATTCATCGTCCCGCATAGATTGGTGTTTGTTTTTGGTTTTCTTGGCGCTCTCTCGCTTCGCAAGCTTCGTGCCGCTTTTGGGGCCGGGACGAATTCCGGTTTCGGTTGAGGGAACCTGGTTTTGTTTCACTTTGGCTTCTTCAGAAAACGAAACAAAAATAAGTCGTGGTTCCTGCACGGTCGAGCTGGCGGAAGTGGAGGAGTGCGAGGGTGGTTAAGGAGCTTCGCCACTTCATGATGCTGGAGGTCGCCGGTTGCGGTCGCCGCGTGGGACCACAAGTGGGATTTAGACGACAAGTGTTTGCAACATGTTGCCGCTTCGTGTCCGGCTCTAACTGGGCGACGGACACGTCCAGAGACGATCTAGGGTCACTGACCTCAACGAGGAAATGTGAACGTTACGGAGCACTGGGTTACCCAGCGGCTAGTGGGGGAGAGGTTCGAGGCCTGAGCGAGTCCACACACACAGAAAAGGAGAGAAACCGCAATGATTTCGGTGGTCGGCGGGTGATGTCCTTGGCAGAGAAAGATGTATTTATATATTGTCGAATGCGAAGGGGCGGCCAAAAAGGGGGTCGCAGCGAGCGTGGCGGGGCTTCCTTGTGTAAGGTCGGAAAGGGTTGACCCAGCTTTTTTGGACGTTCTTGGAGCGCGGGCATCAAATGGCGGGTCGGTTTAAAATGGCCGTAGAATCGCTCTACCAGGCCCGTAGCCAGGGGGGGAGGGGGGGAATAAGGCCCCCCCCCCCCCCCCCCATTTTGCTGGGACCTCCTCTTCACCCTCCCCCTCATACAGCATTTTGCCATGGGCGCCCCCCCCCCCCCCCCCCCCCCCCCGGACACAAAATCCTGGCTACGTGCCTGCGCTCTACTAAGGTCACGGATGGCGCAAACCTTCAGAACGATGGCCGCCTCGTGACGGAGTATTTGTCCCAATTACACACTCTCAGTTTGATTCGGCGAAATCGCAAAGGTATTTCTACTATAATTTGAGATTGTCAGTAGATACCATGAGACCGCGTTCAGCTAATGCATGGCCCACTAAATTGAAAACTATAGTCTTTGCAGATTAAGAAAAGCGAGACAAGACCCCAGTGGCGTATACGCCACTGGGGTCTTGTCCTGCTTTTCTTAATCTGCAAAGACCCGGGACCCTTAAGTCTTTCGTAGCCCCCTCCTCCTTAGCACTTCACTGCAAGGCCCTCCCACAAAGACTGTCAAAGCTGTCCACTCTTTCCACTTTATCAGAGCGAACGCTGGAGAGGAGGCGAGTGGAAAGGAGGAAACAGCCAATCACGGAAAGCGGAGCTTTTGTGCGGATGGCATTTCCTGTTATTCTGAACCTGCAGCAGACGGCTGCTAGAAAATTACACCGTAATCCCACTTTTCAACGCTTCTGAAGATTTTCACCGTGTAGACAAAGCCGTGGCAGCAGTAGCCTGGTAGCCTGGTTTGCATCTGAGCTGAACGTAACGCATCGTGTGCAATGCATAAGGGTCCAGGGGCGCCAGAAGTATAGGAGGTATTCACTGGACGCCATATTTGAGGGCGATGTTTAGAGCGCATGCTCAGAACGAGCTCACGTTAATAGCCTGCTAAGACCGGCACTCTTGATGGTGCTAAATGCAAGCTCCAAAAGGACTGCGGAAGCTTGCCGTCAGCACGCGCTCAGCAGCAGCACACACGGATATGGCCGCCAGTGAATACTCCACAGTCGAAAAGTGAGCGCGCGTGTAGCCAAATGGTTACCGTGCTTGGCTGTCGCGCAGAAGCTGCAGGTTCGATTCCGGGGAGCGGGCTACTCTTTTATTTATTCTTTCAACTTGACATTCTCTTAAAGGGACCATGAAATGACTTTTTTACTTTTTCCAGATAACTTTTACATTAAACCGTCAATGTTCACTGAATGCCGAACAGGCATCCGTTTTCGTCTCGGTTTATTAACTTCTGCACAAAAAATTAACGAAATATCGACTTTTTCTTGACCGCAAAAGAAGCCGTGACGTACGCTGCTTCCGGAACCGGAAGTTCTCTCGGCGGTAGGAGATGGGAGCGTTAGCGGCGACGAGTTGGGGTGCGCCGGTAGGTTTTACTGCGCCGATGTCACCGACGTATTTTCTGAATCGGCGCCTCTCATCGCCGCATCGCAGCCGAGCGAAATTCAATGAGATACGTTGCGCTACAGCGACAGCATGGGACTAGTCCCATACACCGGTATGCCTGTTGGGAAGTGCAGCGAGTCTTCCGGTGAAGACTTCAGAAGTCAACCCAACTGTCATTGTTGGTAAAAGGCGGCCAGTGTCAGTCGTTTGCAAAGCGACGTAGATGGAAACAAATTGCCGCGGCGTTTTTCGCGGTCTCGGAGATGCAGGAGCGAGCCGACGTTAAAAAAGATACGTTTGAACTACGAGTGTCAGCAAGAGCCACGTAAATACCTGTTCACACTCGGAGCGGACGCGCGCGTTTGATGGAAGTGCTGTATTCGCGCTGTTGGTAAGCGCTTCGGGACCGATCTTTTACGCTTGCAACTCGATACTGACGCGACACTCGGCAAAGAAAGGTTGGACCGGTATTGCACGTATACCTCCCACGAACTGTTACAGCTCGACAGTGACGTGGAGTCTGTCAGAATAAAAATGGCATACCAATAACAAAGAGTACATACCGTGTTACGAAGGTAATCCATACAGCGTTTATTTCAGCTCTATATCACACAAAACAAGAAGAGAGAATCGACGAGGGTCTCTTTTCGACGAGTGTTCGTCAACACTGCCTCGGAAAACAAGGGGAAGAGATTGACCTCACCTCTTAATCTAAAATTGAGGTCAGCGATCAAACTATAATACGGGAAGGGTCCACAAGGGTAGCACGGGCATATTCCATTCAGCACGCCAGCCGGTCGTAGGCAGGCAGACGGTTTTGCGACGAAGCAACGCTGCGCCGAGTCGGAGTGCCTGCTAGGCCTATATTGTGAGAGCTTCGTCGGAGCGGGATTCGCGGCTGTTGTCGCTCTTCTCGGGTGTTTGTGGATCCAGCGTTCTTGTTCGTCGTGGTCTTTTTTAAGTACATTTTTTTTCTTGCTGCTTGAAGTCGGCACGCGCGAGATGAACACATAAAAAAATAAACGTTCAGTCAGTCAGAGTTTTGAGAGGAAGGAAACCAAAGGAAATAACCGTTCTAAGTCGGCCCTGCCCTACTGCGCACGCGCAGTAGTTGCTTCGTTTACCACACGATAGATGGCGCTTGGCTCTCAGCATAGGTAGGGTGCCTAGATGCTTACTGATTACCAGCTGAACGTTAGGAAAGCGACGAAGAGAGAAAGAAACACACTGCTGGACTATCAACCCTTTGTTTTATATACACTTCCTTTTCCTCAACCCAATCCTTAAAAGGGTAGCTTCTTCTTCTTCTTTCAAGGCTTATACTTAAACTTCCTTTTTCTTCTCACGGACCGTGGTGTTCTCCACCTCTTCGACTTTCCCCATCCCAAAAGGGTAGCTTCTACTACTTCAGTCGGAGCTTAGACAAAAACTGCTTTTTTTTTTTTTTTTTTTTTTCTCTCACGATCGGTGGAGTTTTTGTCTTCTTCGACTTTTGGATCTTGAAAAATGTCTTTCTTTTTGTCTTTTATATTTCCGGTGGTGTCACCCTCGTTTTTCTCGGTCGGATCTTGGAGTCACAGGGTCCCAACTTGGTTCATCCGAGGTGCCGCTCTCTTCAGATACATTTTTTCTTTGGGCAAGAGCGCAATGGAGGCAACACTGACGCATTCTCCCTCCCCCTCCTCAATGGCCAACGCCTCATGTCTGTCTGTCTCAGGGTGAAGACATCCATTGTTGTCCGGAATGTACCAGCGCGTGACGCTCTCGCGCACTCGGTGCGTGACTTGGGCGGTAAGATGGCGTCTATGCATCAGCCAAAGCTACGCGCTCGAGCTGAGTGACACCGGATTGCGCGCACTTCAAAATGCATAAAAAGAGAATTGGGCGGAAAAATGGCTGAGATGTCACCACTCAAGCAAAAGCGCGCGTGTGTATGAAGGCACTCTAAGCATAGGGACAAGGTCGGAAGCCAGTATCAGAGCGATCCGTGGCGATATGGGAGCTACCCACAAATGGGACGCACAGAAATGTCGCAAAAAAAGTGCGTTACTTACGACATCCCAGGGATGACTGTTGGACCCCCCCATATCGGAGTGCCTCACGTCAAGGATCTACGACTGAAGACTCAGGTGAAAGGACACCAACCTCCGCTGAGCAACCAGCCGGAGTATATGCTGCAACCCCAAAGCGAACAACTGTCCCAGGTCCCTACTTTTCCCGAGATAGGGGTGCCCCTTATTCCTGTACACCAGAGCGGCGGGATGACAGGGCCGAGGGTGACCATGCAAGACAGAGAGAGTTATCCAATGTCAACACTGAGAATGGGTCTACCTACATATCAGGAGTCACCCCTATTCCCTGGCTATGTCCAGCACCAGGCAGGCATGACGCCGCTGGAGGTTGCGCAAATGGTGAATCGCCTAGTCCGCCAACAATTGGCGGGAATGCAGTGTTAGGGGGTATGGACAAGAAGCAAACGACGACTTCCGAACTACCGCTGCCTCCTGGTCGAACGAGACAAAAAGGAAGTGTTATCGTTGGTTTTTTAAATTTGAATGGTGCAAGACGTCAACGGAAGTGGAATGAGTTATATATATTGCTCAGTGAACAACAATTCTCTTTATTTGGGGTTGCTGAGACTCACTTGCGTGACGCTGAAGAGCCCCCAGTGGACCCTTCATGGTGCTGGGCTGGGTGTAACAGGGTGGAAGGCAACCGACGGGGAGGGGGTGTGGGCTTACTATGGCCTCAGAAAGGGCAAGCATGGGTCAGGAAATTTGAAAGGTGCCGAGAGCACATATGGGTGGAAGGACAAGTCGGGAACGCACCGACAGCTGTATGTGCCATTTATCTTTCGGTGGGAAATAACAGGCAAGATGAAAACAAGGCCATTCTAGACTGCGTTCGACACGACGTCCAAAGTTTGGAACGAAGCCATTCCGTGCTACTGATGGGGGACTTTAATGGTCACCTGGTTGAGCTGGACAGCCGCGAAGACAAGAATGGACACATGTTGAGACAACTGGCGGAAGACTTGGACTTGGAGATATTAAACCTGAGAGAAGAGTGTGAAGGAAAGTATACATGGATGGTGCGGGACAAAAAAACCTGCATTGATTACGCCCTCGCCTCCAAGAGGCTGTCAAACCGCCTTCAAAAAATAGTTGTGGACGACAATGGTGAACGGAGCGTTGGCAGCGATCATAGTACCATAATACTACATTTCGGAGCAATCCAACGGCATCGCAGTCGCCCAAAGCGCGCATTGGCGTTTCGGCTGCGCGAGGGGGATATCGAGGCTGTATGTCAAGACTTCGAAGAAAGTGAGCAACGCATGAAGGCCGCAACGTATGAAGAATACGCCACGGAACTTAGGCAGGCAGTTGCCAAGCGTTCGGTGGCAAGGAGCACCCAAGGAAAAAGACGGCTTGTCCCATGGTGGGACGCTGAAATCGGGAGATCGATTCAGTACCGACAAGACGCGAACCGAGAACATCGCCAAGCACTAAAGTCGTTTGGAAAAGGTCCAGAGACGTTGCAACTCTGGGAGGAGTACCAAAGACGCAAGGCACTAACACAAGCTATTGTTGAAAAGAAAAAACAAGCACATGACTGCAAGGAGATGGCAGACATACGAAAGGGCGGAAAAAAAGCCGGAGAGAAGTTCTGGCGCTACATTAGTAGTCTAGATGGGAAAGACAGCTCTCCCCAACTGGTGGATCCGGACAATGGAAGTGAGGTAAAGAACATAAAAGAACTTCTGGGTGAATATCTCTACACTCTCTTTGGGACGGAACAAATGAACTGCGATCATGAAGGCATGAGGGATGAAATCCCGCATTTAGAAGATGCCCCGCAGAGTACCACAGTCGACCAAAATGCAACAGTCGTGGGGTGTGTTCAGGTAGAACGTGCACTGGCGCGGCTAAACGGCAGCACAGCACAGGGGCTGGATGGAATCTCCGCCAAGGTGCTCAAAGGTTTAGGACCCGACGCACGAGAGCACCTGGCACACCTGTTTAGTCAAATCTGCTGCGGCGATGACCCGATTCCCAGCGACTGGAGACGTGGTAGAGTTTCCTTCATTCCAAAGACAGGCGGCAACAAGCAGTTGTTACACGACTACCGACCACTCACGGTCACGCCGGTTGCCTACAGGGTGTTCGCGACCATAATTAATGGGCGTATAACACAGTGGGCCGAGGAGAGCGGCATACTGACTGAGTTGCAGAACGGTTTTAGACGTGGGCGACGCTTGGAAGATAATCTTTTTACGTTGACGCAATGCATCGAGATTGCACGGAGGGAGAAGCGACCACTGATTACTTGCTTCCTTGATATAGCGAAAGCATATGATTGCATTCCTCATACCATGCTTCTAAAAAGATTAAAACAGCTTAATATGCCTGAAACCTGGGTGACGTTAATCCAGCGGCTCTACGATAAAAATGTTGTGACGGCATCTTTCAACGGTGTGAAATCTGACGAGGTTATAGTTGAAAAAGGACTACGACAGGGTTGTCCATTGTCGCCGACACTGTACATGTTGTATGCATCTAGCATGGAAAGGGCGCTGGAGAAAACGGCCATCGGTTTTTCTTTGACGCATCTCCAACACGGGGAGGTGATTACATGGCGGCTACCTGGACTTGCATACGCTGATGACCTTGTCTTGATGGCCGACAGTTTGGGTGACATGAGGAAACTGCTGGCCACATGTGAGACCGAGGCGGATCAACTCCAATTACGCTTCAATGCTGACAAGTCAGCGACAGTTATTTTTTCCCGCGAGGAGGAGAACATTGTACCATTCATCCTACAGGGTGCGGCGATCCCTGTTTGCACCAAGTACAGGTACCTTGGCGTGACACTATCAGCTACAGAAAACTACCTCGCTGAGCATCACCAAAACCTCAGGACGTCCTCAGTGCGTAAGCGAAACATACTGCGAAGACGGTGCCTCTGGAGCTGCGACCAATACGTCGTTACCAGGGAACTTTGGAAGGCCGTCGCGGTACCCGGGCTGACTTTTGGAAACTCTGTCATTGGCATACCCAGCGAGCTTCGTGAATATCTTGAACGACGCCAAAGAGATGTCGGACGTCAAGCGCTGGGATGCCATGGACAAGTGGCCAACGAGCTAGTTGAAGGAGACGTCGGATGGTCATCTTTCGAGGCACGAGAAGCCAGCAGCAAGCTAGAGTACTACGCGCGACTCCGGCATATGGACGAAGACCGCTGGGCACGGCGACTTTTCATCTACATTCACCTCAAGAACATCCATTCGACGTGGAGGAATCGTGTCACCCGCCTCGGCACAAAGTTTGGAGCCTTTTGCATGAGTGATGAGCCTCAAGCTGAAAAAGATTGGGTGCGTAAAGTGCGAACGCAGATAAAGGCTGTCGAAAGGGAGCGCTGGATATTGGGAATGCAACAGCATACTAGCATGCATTTGTATGCATCTTTCAAGACCGAGATCGCTCCAATAACGTTCTGCAAAAACACGCTGGGAAGTCGCCTACTCATCGAGGCCCGCGGTGGTGCCCTGCGCACAAGACAGTACCGTCGAAAGTTTGACAGCAACGTGACGGACATGACATGCAGCGCCTGTGGAGAAGACGAAGAGACCACCGAGCATTTGCTGCTCACGTGCCAGAAGCTCCTGCCAGCGCCCATTGGGGATTCCCGCATCGAGCAGGCACTCGGCTTCACGAACGAACATGACCACGTGGCCTGTTCTAGGCAAAGACTGGAGGCGTGGTGGAAAGTGCGACGGTGATTTGCGCACCGAGAAGTCAGCGCGTACCGATCGGACCACCGTGATCGTGTAGCTGTTACCCTCCGCCCACCAGGGGTCATCGACGACAGATGGTGGGCCCTGACGACCCCCCCCCCCCCCTTCTCTCCCCCTTTTTTTCTTTCTTTTCTTTCCTTTTCTTCTTTTTTAACTTTTTTGGCGTGTCGAACTTCGACTCTCGTTTCAAAGAGATTGTGCCGCAGAATACAATACAATACAATACAATACAAATTTGGCAATTTTCGCCACACATCTCTAATTATGCTACAAAATGTGGATCTGAATATTATTTAACAAAACTTTTAGGAAACATTCGCCGGCTATTTATTGTTTACGATCGCGGTGCTGGTGAGGTAGGCTCTTACCCAATAGGCGACCTGGATTTGGCTGACGTGCTCCATTTCCGCGCATGCATCGTAGTGAACAGGCGAAGGAAGGAAGGCGCAAAAGAGTCCAGTTTTCTTTTAAAAGTTCTATAGCAAATAATTTTTTTTGGCTCCCTAGTTTTGTGTTTTTGTGTTTCTTTTCACACCTTTTACGACGTGCGGTGGATGAAATTCGATTTTAAAATCATTTCATGGTCCCTTTAAGTTCGAGAACCTTTCGTTGATCGAGTTACGAATGTTCTACGCGCCGAACGTTCAACGCCTAACGTTCCATTTAACCCACGCGGGTACAAAGGATGCTCCGCTTGGCGGTCCGGGGTCAGTTTCGCCCCAGAGCTGGATCGTGTTGCTCCGCCGACATCGACGCCTACGACGCTGGCCTTTTTTATATTTTGTTTTGGGCACAAGTTCGCCCCATTGAACGTTAACTTTCTCCAGTTATTCACCGCCTCATCAATCGTCATTCGTGACAATATCCTGTGAGAACACTATCTTAGCGAGTTAGTATTTGTTCCGTTCACTACGTCGTGTGCGGCAATTTCTATTTTATATTCAAAATCATCGCGACGCACGTGATGACTTCGTAACGAGCGCCTGGCGTCATAACCCCCTTTCCCCCCTCCACCCAAGTATTATTCTGGGGAGTTCGGGGAGGGGAAATAAAACGCCGCTGAGCCTCCCCCCCCCCCCCCCCCCCCCCCCCCCCCCCTCTTTCCGACGTCCCTGGTTCTCAACACATCTTCGTCGTGATATGTCACGAGCTTTTATTGAACAGATGACACAATGATGATGTCGATATTCGTGAGTGTTATTTCTGATCTCCTTGAACCATATGTGTTACCATAGTAAAGTCGGTTCTCTGGGAACTGCACAAATGTCCGCCCCGGGCTCTTCTTTTTCTGCATTACGTCAGAAGAGACGGCGATGAGCAGGGAGGGTGTGGGCGACAACCGCGAAATATCTTTAAAGCTTTTTCGGCCAGGTATTTAGCTGCCCCAGGACACTGGATACATGATTCTTTTGGGCGTAGCTATAGTCAGTTACAGGTTAAGAAGGTAGCGGCAAATGCCCCTCAAAGGGAATCGGATATCCCTCCGCCACCTCCGCATCCAATAGCGTCCCACCGTTTCCGTGACGTCGCGGCCAACGCGCGAGGAGGGTCTTGCCTTTCTGTACATATTTGCTTTACCTTTTGACTTTGACTTAGCATTGTGGAAGCCACGAGAGGGAGATTAGAGTTCTCCCCCACCGACGGAAACAAATACGACTTTCGGGGATTAGCTTCCCCCCCGATGGATACAAAGGCTGCTTTCAGGGGCTCGGTCCCCTCTCCGATGAATACAAAGGTCGCTTTCTTAAAAAGTGGGATCGGAGACAAGTGGGAATCCATAGAGGCGGAACAAGGGGCGTTTCCAGTGAACTCTTTTTTCGACTGCGGAGAGATTTGAAACGGGCGCATCACACTTGTGGGAGGAGCTTCTCCTACCTTCTTGACTTGTAACCGACTATAGTCGTCTCTCGTATGATCAACCGTTCTTTTTACTGTAGGTGTAATAAGCTTCACGGGGCATTAACTCTCTAAAAAAATTAAAGACGTTTACAAATCTCTGTAATGCGAAATTAGAGCGCAGCTCTTGAGGAGGAGGAGGGGAGGGTATGCCCTCCGTACCCTCCCCTCCTCCTCCTTAACCCGCTAAACAGCAGGAAAAATTTGCCGCTAAACTTAGAGGGTAAATATTTTCCGCTAAATTTCGCGGCAATATTGACGTCACGTTACCTCAACACCAATTCAATTTCCCGCTAAATATTGCGAGGCGGTTACGCCGACAGCGACGCCGATGCTGCGAAACGAGGAAACGGGCGCCTAGGAGCAGCGCTTAAAACTTATGAGCAGAAATGGGCGTACAAATCAACGCCCGCTAACTACCTACTCTAGTAACGGGGAGGTGCTCACGGAAAGTCATTTTAGCAGGCAGTACTTAGTAGGTGGTTTGGAAGAAGGGGGCATGAAAATAGCTCGCTTTGCCCTACGGACAATATCCTGATCCTGTGATTCAGCCTTCGGAGCTGAACTCCGAGATCACTTCTTCTTTCGACCACACTCTACACTACTCAGTGGGAGTGCAGGACGCAGTTGCTGCAACCCCCCCCCCCCCCCCCCCCCCCCACACACACACACACAGACACACAAATAATAAAAAGCTTTCAGCCTTACCCCTCTGGTGAAGAAGGAAGACCAGCAAAGCTGTACTATGGTGGGAATGAAGTAATGGTCGGCCGCAAGTCGGCAAGCCTGAGTGGAAAGGCTGGAGAGGTTGCCGCCATCTATGAGCGACGGCGGTAGCTGTCCGGAGTGTTGTGTTGACATTTGTTTGCTGGCAGACACGATCTTGGGGAAACTATCCCTTAAAGGGATACTACAACGAAATTTCGGCGCTCATTTTTTGGTCTATATGTGTTCAAAAGAGCAGTATCACATGGAACATACCAATATCTTGTTAAAAAAGTCTCGAAAAGGAATTTTAAAACGAATTAAACGATTAGCAAAGAGCACCTGGTGGATGTCGCTAACGCCTCGTTTGTAATGCTCGTCTAGGAACCTTGACAGCTAGTGACGGAGGTTGTCTCCTCTCCGGCCACGACGAGAGAAGGGGGGAAGGAGGAACTCCCCTCTTCCCGAGAATCACTTTTGTGTGTCGCAGAAGTCGCTATTGTCCCCCTAGAAGATTATAGAAGATTAAACCGTCAATCAAAATTCGTACAAAAGCAGCCGCTTCGGTGGCTGGAACGACTAGGCCATCCTCTCGACGTCAGCCTCGCCGTAGCTTTGCTCGTCTTGAGACGACCTACGTCACGATTGCGTTAGATGTCACGTGCTCTAAGCTGGGCCTTCTCCGAGCGCTTGCCAGAGTGGGCCGTTTATAACGAAAAATACAGCCACCCAGGCTCAAAATACAAACGTGCGATTGTCATTTACGGATATCGTGGATCATATTCAACCTATTTTTGAACACGACGGGAATATTTCAAATTTCGTTGAAGTATCCCTTTAACAGCTCCGCTGTAAAAAGAGAACACACGGATTGCAATCTGCTTTGTAGGCTGAATAACGGGACTGCTCCCGCTCGAGGGATCGTCACACCTTCCCCTTCTAGCCCATATGTCCCGGTTAATTTAAACGACCTTTACAAAAACTCCCAAGATAAAAAAAAACCTACGGGCGTTGCTGACTTTTGACGGTACGTTCCCGCATCCGCTAAGCCCTTCTCAACGAAGAAGACGCTACTGCGCCTGCGCGCCGATGGCCCTGACTGTAGAGTTCCGGGTGTCGTAGCGAGCTGCGGAGAGCGTTGCGGGACGGCGAAAACGATCTACGAAAACTCCCTAATTTACGAAAGCTCCCTATGAGGGAGTTTTCGTAGACCGCGTTTCCCCCTCCGCTAAGCCCTCCGCAACGAGGTAGCCGCCACTGCGCCTGCGCGCCGATGGCCTTGGCTGTAGAGTTTCGGTTATCGGAGCGGGTTGCGGAGAGCGTTACGGGACGGCAAAAGCGATCTACGAAAACTCCCTAATTTACGAAAGCTCCCTATTAGGGAGTTTTCGTAGACCGCGTTTCCCCCTCCGCCAAGCCCTCCGCAACGAGGTAGCCGCCACTGCGCCTGCGCGCCGATGGCCGTGGCTGTAGAGTTTCGGTTATCGGAGCGGGTTGCGGAGAGCGTTGCGGGACGGCAAAAGCGATCTACGAAAACTCCCTAATTTACGAAAGCTCCCTATGAGGGAGTTTTCGTAGACCGCGTTTCCCCCTCCGCTAAGCCCTCCGCAACGAGGTAGCCGCCACTGCGCCTGCGCGCCGATGGCCGTGGCTGTAGAGTTTCGGTTATCGGAGCGGGTTGCGGAGAGCGTTGCGGGACGGCAAAAGCGATCTACGAAAACTCCCTAATTTACGAAAGCTCCCTATTAGGGAGTTTTCGTAGACCGCGTTTCCCCCTCCGCCAAGCCCTCCGCAACGAGGTAGCCGCCACTGCGCCTGCGCGCCGATGGCCGTGGCTGTAGAGTTTCGGTTATCGGAGCGGGTTGCGGAGAGCGTTGCGGGACGGCAAAAGCGATCTACGAAAACTCCCTAATTTACGAAAGCTCCCTATGAGGGAGTTTTCGTAGACCGCGTTTCCCCCTCCGCTAAGCCCTCCGCAACGAGGTAGCCGCCACTGCGCCTGCGCGCCGATGGCCGTGGCTGTAGAGTTTCGGTTATCGGAGCGGGTTGCGGAGAGCGTTGCGGGACGGCAAAAGCGATCTACGAAAACTCCCTAATTTACGAAAGCTCCCTATTAGGGAGTTTTCGTAGACCGCGTTTCCCCCTCCGCCAAGCCCTCCGCAACGAGGTAGCCGCCACTGCGCCTGCGCGCCGATGGCCGTGGCTGTAGAGTTTCGGTTATCGGAGCGGGTTGCGGAGAGCGTTGCGGGACGGCAAAAGCGATCTACGAAAACTCCCTAATTTACGAAAGCTCTCTATGAGGGAGTTTTCGTAGACCGCGTTTCCCCCTCCGCTAAGCCCTCCGCAACGAGGTAGCCGCCACTGCGCCTGCGCGCCGATGGCCGTGGCTGTAGAGTTTCGGTTATCGGAGCGGGTTGCGGAGAGCGTTGCGGGACGGCAAAAGCGATCTACGAAAACTCCCTAATTTACGAAAGCTCTCTATGAGGGAGTTTTCGTAGACCGCGTTTCCCCCTCCGCTAAGCCCTCCGCAACGAGGTAGCCGCCACTGCGCCTGTGCGCCGATGGCCGTGGCTGTAGAGTTTCGGTTATCGGAGCGGGTAGCGGAGAGCGTCGCGGGACGGCGACAACGATCTACGAAAACTCCCTAATATGTCACTTGAGGCGCAGAGCTAACAAGGCACAACTATATCTTGAGTTTTAGTGTAGAGATGTAATTATGTTTTTTTTATGCTTCTTTCGTGAAATGTAGCTCCTTGCCTTTCACTATGGTGCACCTTGCATAAAAGAAAATTCAGCTGGACTCGTGAAGGCTGTTCCCGACCTTCCATTCGTCCACTTCAATATCAGTTAATGTTAATATACCCATGTTTATAAACTGTGGCATGTAAACGACAAAATTGTCGCAGCTATCCTAATCGATGGGACTTATAAATAGTTACTATATGCGAATATTCTTTCCATGACTTAATATTCGCCAAAAAAAAAAAAAAAAACAGCACGAATGATGTGCGCGGGCTGTCAAATCATCGCTGCCTAACACATGCTCTTGCATAATCGCGGCGGGTTACTTTCGTTGAGTTCGCTTCTCATCGAGCACTTGAGCACTGCAGGGAAGCAATACGCGAGGCCAGAGCTGTGCGCGAGGCGATGGCGACCTTCATAGTATTGCTTTCCTGCAGTGCATGGGTGCTCGGTGAGAAGCGCACTCAACAGGGCTATCTCGTCGCTGTCAACACTTGGAAAAGTACGAATATCGCAGTTCATCTGAAAATGGACATTGAATAGCGTATTATTCGAAACTACTGTTCGAATAGTCGCACAGCACTATTATTCTTTGTACCATACTGTTTCAAGCCAGCCCAAGGAGTATACATGGCTTGCACGTGACGTGATCGCACTACGCACTCTCTACGCAGCAAGGCCACCGCAGCACAGCTGATGTGATGTCGATGTAAGCCGTGTTTGGACTCTAAAAAAGCATCGAAATATTGATAGTCACTTATTTGCCTCAAAATTGGTTTTACGCATTAGTAGACACACCTGAACAAATAACCCAGAACGACAAGTCACAATATTTTTTTTTTTTTTCACGAAGTCATTGAACTTTTATTTTTGGTCCTAGGGGTTGAGAGTTTCTACAGGTAACCCTGAAAACGTGACGGCAATAGAGGCTTCTAGGCTAGGTGGTGCAAGCTACCGCTCGTTAAAAAGGGTAAGGTGATTCGCACCTATCCATTGGTCTATATGGGGGTAGTACAGTTTGTTTCCGACGAGTTACAAGTTCGATGGTGGGAAATTAATGCTAGTTAAAGGCCGACGTACAGTTCTCGCTTTCCACTTTTTCCCGCCTCCTCCTTTCCTATATCCTCTCCACTTTTTACCTTGCCTCAACCCTCAACTTGGCTCCCCCGCAGCTTAGGAGAGTGGAGCGCTATGGGGATTATCTTACCTGCAGAAAACCGAGGTTATTTGTCAGCCTTTAAAGGAGCTGTGCAACAGTTTCAGTGCTTTGCTTAAATAATTGTGGGAGTTGGTGTCTCAACCCTTCTGAAGTAAAGAACAGAACAAAAATACGCTTTTGCCTGCATGTCCTAGTTTTTATCTAAAAAAAAAAAAAAAAATGACAAAGGTTGAGGTTTTTGACACTTCTCAAATCCTTCACCATCTTCCGAGTCACGTTTTCTGTGGGGGCACGCGGGGTTCTGGTGAAGCCTGCGTTCTAGCGTCATCAGTGAGCAGCGAGAACTCACCCGCTCTCGACCTCTTGACCACGTGCTTGTGCCATCCGGCCATCCGACTGGCCGTCCGGCTTCTAGCCGCTGCTCGCGGTAGCAGATAGAATTGACGGTTTTGTTGACCTCGGATAGATGGTGCCACTGAAACCCCGTATAATAAGGGCTTTGTCGATGATACCAGGTTTTTGACTGATTTATATTTATGCTAAAATGCCAAGATTTATAAAAAAAAAAAAAACTTTCAGCCTTTTCACTTTGGTGAAGAAGGAAAGCAGCGAAACTGTAGCTTCTGTTCTCTGCGGTGGCTTTACAGGCGAGCGATCTGCTCTTCTTTCGCAAGGAAATCTAAAGCGCTCGACGCAGTGAAACTTTAGACGATAGCGGCCTCGCGGCGGTTGCGGAACAATTCGCGCTGCTCCGCACATTGCCGCTCGTTCCGTTCCCGCTTTCCTTCCTCCGAAGAAATGTTGCCGCCATCTGTGAGTGACGGCAGCAACCAGTTGTCTGGTTGGCGAGGCTGGAAAGGTTGCCGCAACCTATGAGCCACGGCGGCAAGCATACAACCGGCAAACACAACACTCTGGACAGCTACCGCCACCTATGAGCTACGGCTGCAACCAGAGTGTTGTGTCGACATTTGCTTGGTACCGGACACGATCCTGGGGAAACTAGCCCTTAACAGCTCAGCTGTAAAATTACCTTTTATTGAGCAGGTAGTTGCACAACTTGGTATTGTAACCCGATAGCGTTCAGGAGCTCGTGTCGCGCCGGCCTCGGTGCCGCACCAGTAAAGCTGCCATGACTCGAAACTCCTGATTGGTCGATAGGGTCATGACGTCACAGCCAAGTGACCCAGGCTCGTCTGTCTGGAAGAGAGTACAGTTTCCATCTGTCGCAGAGGGGCGGAAAGCTTTCGTTCGTTGCCGAATCCGCCTAGTGGCGCTGCGATCCTATTATCATCGTTTGTCTGTAGAGAATTCGTACCCCTCCGCGGTGCCACCGCAGGCCGTCGGGAGAGAAAGCATCTGCGATGGATGCCGTGACGTCTACCCGTGCGGGGAGCTCTTCTGAGTCGTCGTCTTTTTCGAGTGCGGATGCCGCATCTACGTCTGCTCCTGCTCGGCAACGAGGTCGGGCACAAGATAAACAGTGTCAAAAGTACAAGATGTAAATTCTTTCAACTTTACAATCATTTTTTTTTGTTTACTCACGCCAACAAACCGAGAAAAAAAAAAAGAGAAACATATGCATAAAATACAGTGTTTTTAGACTGCCCGCTCGACCAACTCGCAAGTTACACAGCATGTGACGTTACCCCAAATGTACAGCGTGCGATACTTTGTGGTCGGTTTGCCTTGCTGCATACCCGACCCGGAGGAATAACACGGAGCCGGCGGTTTCAACAACAAGAAACTACATTTAATTGGACAAGGACAAGACGATTAACATTGCTACAGGCGGTGCCGGAGTCCAGGCAGCGACTCTCTGTGCGCCGCCTCTGATCTGCCTTATCAAGGCGGCGCATCCGATGTGCGCGTGGCTGGCGTGACGTCGCCGCCACGCGGGAAAAGTTCGGCTTGAGCCTCGCAGTCGGGCAACTTGGCTTGGGAGCCGCAAGGGTGCCCACAACTTTGATCGTTGCTTTTTACATCACCTTCATCTCCGTTTTCTCAATAGCTATTTTATAATTAGAGATACAAAATTCGGCTACCGGAAAGAGGAGTAAAACCTGGACATTCCGAAATTGTGTTCGGTATGGGTCGCTTGAAAAACCTCCGGAGAAACAGTGAGACACGCTAGAGATGCCCATCCCTGTATGTGCTAATATACTCTCTTTTTTCTTCTTTTTCCGAAGGGGCCGTCATGGCAGGCACCCGGATCCTGACCGTGCAGAGCGAAGCAGATTCAAGCGTCCTGTCTCCCGAACTGCAGAAGATGGCTGCCGACGAACTCGGTGAAGACTCCCGAAAGAGAGACGCATGCCTGTCCAGGCTCAGAAACCTCATCCAAGGTCTGTATGCTACGTTCGCGTGACCTCGCAGAGCAACGCGATGTCATGTGGTCCCAGGGGAGAACCTCTGGTCGCTCTTGGCCAAGTGCGCAGCGGGCCATACAACACCGTTTACGATTCCCGAATTCCTTCAACGTTCTGAAGTCCGTCAGGTTTTCATGCTGCGATTTGACGGAAAGAGACGCACTCTAAAAAAAAAGGGTGTAGTACTTACACCCAGTGGGGTGTATGTGACTTGTCCCATATACGACACCCCCATGGGTATCAATGCGACACCCCAAAAAGGGGTGCATACATGCACCTCATTTGGAGGTGCACATGTGCACCTCAGCGGGTGCATAAGACACACCCCACCCATGGGTGTACATATATTCCGTTTCTCACTTACTGCGAATACTGATGCACCCCATTTTTAGGTGTACATATATTCCGTTTCTCACTTGCTGGGAATACTGATACACCCCAATCTTAGGTGTACGTGTATTCCGTTTCTCACTTACTGGGGATACCGATACACCCCATTCTTAGGTGTACGTATATTCCGTTTCTCATTTACTGGGAATACTGATACACCCCTCTTTTAAGTGCACATATATTCCGTTTATAACTTACTGGGAATACTCATACACCCCATTCTTAGGTGTACATATATTCCATTTCTCACTTACTGGGAATACTGATACACCCCATTCTTAGGTGCACAGATATTCCGTTTCTCACTTACTGGGAATGCAGTTACACCCCATTCTTAGGTGTACTTCTATACCGTTTTCCACACCGTTCTCACTTACTGGGAACCGATAAACCCCACTCTTAGGTGTACACGTGCGAAGTCAACAAAACTAACACTAGAACATTTTCCATCAAATTGACAGGAAATGTCTCTGCAGCTCTTTTCCAAGCTTTTAACCGTCAAACGACGGTGTTTTGTGTCATTTTCATGTCCCATTTGTCAACCCGAAAACAATTAAGCTGGCAATCCCACATTCTATCGTCATTTCATTATGTGGCCTGGCATCATTTTGACGTCCTAACTGTCAACCTGAAATACAATTGAGAGCTTTTGTGTCACTCCTGCGAATATAATATTGTTAGGATCATGCAATATTTTATAAAATAAGCTACGAAAATTGGTATCTGTTCCTACATATTTATTGCTCATAAACACTGGGTGAAACATATACTACAAAAATACACATTGAATGCATGCGCCAGAAACGTCGCTTGTTTCCTTTCTTCTTCTTTTTGCATGTCTTATCTTTTAGTCTTGTGCCTTGGGTGTTGACCACCAAAAAGAGCCATGGAGCATTCCTGAAAAGCAAAACCCAGTTGTATACCATGATTAGATACATATAGGACACTGTCAAGGCCCCACACCTTACTTAATGAGCATTACCAAAAACCAGGAACTCAGCCAACTTCATAAATATTTTGCACACCATTGAAGAATAGTGGGGTGGAAAGTTTACCAGTTTAGATACAGGCGCAAGGCTGGCAAACCGAAAACACAGATAAAAAGCATGTGTTTTCAATATGCTTAAACAACTGATTTTGGCGGTTTTCAACAATGCCAGCCTGTTTCTTATTGCAACTGTGTTTATTTTTTACTAATAAAATGCACAATTAGCCGAAAAATGCCATAAGCAACCTTGTACTGTGGCGCCTAACCAGATAAACGAATGTCAACATCAGAGGTGTCCTAATGCAAGCTTCCTTTAACAAAAGTTTGGACCATCTAAAACTGTGCTCTCAAACACATTTGAGTGTAGAGGCCAGATAGCCCACCCCCAAAAGATCGAGGGCTTCTGTAAGGCATGGGGGTCAAGAAATTTGTTAAAGGGACCTTGCGCTCTCCACATTTTGTAACTTGCAATCTTGACAGTGACATTTTTAGCCGTGATTCATTTGTAGTGCTCCCCTTATCCCTTTCCTGATGTAATCACAAGAATTAAAGTGGTACTGCCGCCAACATACTGGCATTTTGTAAGAGGACAAGAGAACAAGTACACTGTTGTTGCCGTTGCTTATTTCACTCAGGATATATTCAAGCTCAACATGTCTCGAAAGAATGCCTTTTGCTTTTCTGAGAATTTCTGATAGCACCAGTCTGAGCGAATACTTGTATTTTACTGGAGATATTTTCTGAGGGCGAGAATCCAGAGCTCATGAATTTATCTTTGGTGGTTGCTTCGGACAAGCGATAGTTCATGCAGTTGAAGTGCATCATTGGGCAAAGAGCTCGTGGTTGCAGCCTACCAGCGGAATTGTCGTGCAGGTGCTAAATACTCAAAAAAAGACGGGAAGGAAAAATAGAGACTAAACACCTGAAAAATAAAAACGAAACTACATTAACTATGTCGATATGTTATAAGAGCATAGCTGCGTTTTCAGCGTAAATGAATAGACCGATCCCACCAAGTTGTCCTCGCATGCGTGACGCCGCCATAACTGCAGTTCGTAAGAGGCAGACTCCAGTTCACGCGACAGGTCATGCTGCCTCGTGGTCTGCTCGCGCAAACCTCCAGCATGGTTGTCGCGCGTGTAGAAAGACTACAGCTCCCACGATGCATATCGGCAGCGGTGGCGTACTCAAACTAGCTGGTGAGATCGGTCTATTAGCGACATATTATAATGCATGCGATTTGTAATGCTCGTTATGAGAACGGGAGGTTGCAGCTGGTTTCCTGTGGGCCGTGTTCAAGCAAGTCGCGAGCTGCGTCTTCAAGCACTGAGCAGATTAATTTTACCCAGTTATCTATTACCTGCCAGTGCATCATAATCTGTACAATGGTGAATATATTCCGAGTCACTACTTGCGCGCCGCACAGGCTAAGGCAATGCCCGAAGAGGGGAAAGGGCAAGCGCTAGAAAGGCGGGTGAGGAGAGTAACCTCCTCTCCTATCTAACATTCGTAGTGCTTTCCCCCTCTCCCCCAGCCCTGCCCTCCCATATGCCTTCCTAGTGCTCGCCTTTTCTCTCTTCGCATGGCCGTTGCATTCACCTGGACTACACACAACTAGTGACACGGAGTATAATTGAAGGACGGTACACTCACAGATGTCAAAGCACTTGAAGAGTTCGCAACTTCGGTGCAATGCCACTGGTTGCACTTTTGTATCGCACTTCAGATGGGTTGATTTGCCCGAAGTACCTGGAAAATAATAAGAATGATAGAATAAATTAATGTGCCATAAACCAGGGCTGGGCAGACACACTCCAAAAAGTATTCGGGAATAGTGAGATACATCTGCTTTCAGGCCAAAAATACAGATACTGAGATACATTGTCTTTTATGCAATGCTATATCCCCGAGACACTTCCGCGAAACTGGTGAAAAAGTATTCAGGAATACAGATACAATTTGTAGTTGTATCTGTATTGTGGAGGGTGTAGTTCGTGGGGAATATGTACGGTCAGTGGCGTTCCAACTTGTTTTCCAGTCAGGAAGGGGGGGGGGGGGGGGGGGGAGTGCTCTTAGTATCCCTTGGGCGCCGCCGGCCAGTCTTTAACCTGCCCTGTGGCGGCTGTTTTAGGGGGGTGGCAGGGGGGGGGGGGGGGGGAAACACAGGACAGGAGGAGGCGAAAGCGGGGGTATGCACACCGAGGCGCTTGCACCGTCGGCGAAGCCGCCGTACCGGTGGCTTTTTTGCACGGCATTTGGAGTCTGCTCCTCACGTGATCGGATATCGGCAAATAGCGGCGCGGCGGCACGTGGAAACCAGACGCGCAACTCTGGCTGGAGCCTATAATCTCAATGCTGCACTAGAGTACCAGTTCCTGTATAGGCTCCCTGCGGGAGCCAGAGTTGCGCGTCTATTTTCTACGTGCCGCCGCGCCGCTATTTGACGAGATCCGACCACGTACCGTGCAAGAAAGTAACGTTGCACGCGCCCAGCCGTACGCACCCCTGCTTTTGAGCGCGCCGCGCGCCTCGTCGGTTCGAGAGTCAATGGTTCCAGTACCCTCTCCCTCTTCGAAGTGGCCAAGCAGGGAGGGAATATGGTTTTGTTGTGTTGACCTCGGGGGCGGAAGATTACGCACGATGGGGACAAAGGCGAGTTTGGGGAAGCAGTATCTAGGTCACAGCGCCTCAATGGTTGAACAGGATGTAGCTGACGTTTTGGGGAACGGGTGGGAGAGGCCTTGCGCGCGCGTTGTTTTCTCGACACTTAGCCTCGTGTCGAGGTGGCAGCACATATTCGCCAAGAGGTCCAAAAGTCGCGTGAGGAGCTGGATCAACATGCCGTGCAGGAAAGACGGCGCTAAGAAGAGGAACGCGCAACTCTGACTCCCGTTGGGAACCTATAAAAGAACTCTAACTGCCTTGTCTTGAAGCGCCACCTTAGTTCCATCATCCCCACTGAAAATCGCATTGCATAACCATACGTGCGAGCGAAGCCGGTAACAAGCGCGAGCATGTTGCTCTGCAATCGAACGTTTCATCGACAGATCGTTTTATGGATACGCGTTGATTCATCCCCAGAATGCTTCATCGACAGCACAAACTACCTTTTTTCTGTAAGGAGCTGTCTCACACTGTTGCCACGAAGCGGATAGTACGTGTAGGATACACCCGCGACGAAATGTCCCTACAACGCTAAATCCGCGTAACGACTGTCGATGGAACGGTAGTGTCGACGAACGAGAGTCCATGAAACATCTGTCCACAAAAAGTGTTTTTTGCCGAAACGATAGAGACCCGTTGCTCTGAATGACGCCAGCTCTACACGCAAGAATAATGTCTCGAAGCTGCGATGTCGTGCTCGTTTGTACACTCAGAGAACCGGGCACCGCCACCGCGCACACATATCACAAATACAAAAGCGAAGAAACTCTGACATAAGCAGGAGAAAAAGGAAAGCACGTCCCCAACTAGCAGGCCCCATGCCTCGCAAAACGCAGCATCCAACGAGTGCATGTAAACGGCAGACTTACCTTTATCGGGCGGGCACATCTTGGTTTGTGACTGCAGTGCAGCTACGTGCCAAGCATCGCTTCGTGAACACGATCCGCTTTGTCCAACCACCTTCTAAAAAAACACGCAATTCAAAATAGCGCGAATGAACAAAGGCGATGTCACCCGCCAGCCGAAGCAAAAGTATGGCCGCCGAAGCACGCCGAGATGGAATGCAGGAGGTGAGGAGGTCAAGACTCCTAGCAACATGAAGGCCAGATAACGCGCGAAACGCGATCGCTATCGTGATAGGTTGTCAGTCGGATGACGTGTAACCAGTGACTGCTAATCAGGACGCGCGCTCTACTCTATTACCGCGCGCATTTTGTTTGTTTTCTTGCGCTCTCCTGATAGCACTCCCTCTCCTCTTTTGAAAAAGGAAAGGAGAGGGGAAGGGTGTAATGGTGCACCTGGCAACACCCTCGCCTCGCCGCCGATTCCTTTGGGAGAGGAGGATTCGTGTGACGGGAGTGCGATTACGCTCGCCGGGTGTCTCCAGTCGAAGGGGGGTGTAAGGGTGCGCGATACACCCACATACACCCTTTTTTCTGAGAGTGCGCGAGATTCGCCGCACGATCATTTATTATTATTATTAGCATTGACCTATGAACATAAAACCCGTGCCACGGTGTCTAACGCTCCGGTATGGCATTGCGCAAGTTTGCTGAGATTTTTCTCGAATGCGGTCGTGTAAATGCGCGACCTGCTGAAATTTTAGGGTTTAGTGGCCTGTATCGGGTTCCGTGTTTTCGGAGTTTATTTTTAATGAAATTCAGATGCTGTTCTTCGACAGAAATTCAGAGCCTCTCGGAATTTTTCTTTGCTACATTCTCGATTCTCCGAAATTCAGAGTTTAATCTTGCTATGTTCAAATTTCACAAGATTAAAATTTTAAGAAGACAAGAAATATTAAATGGGGAACATGCATGCCCTAGTTTATGGGAACTCAACTGCATCGAATGATACTTGCTCAGCTGCAGTTATCATTGGCGACCTTGACATTGACAGTACTAGCCGCCCTCACGACAAAACTTACACACACGTGTAGCCCGAATAAAGGCCGAGGCTGTGAAATCCCTAGACTCCTGAACGTATATATAGTCGCTGGGAGTAAGCATAGAAGCTCCAGCCATCCACGCCTTCTCCTATAAACTATGTGGCGTTCACCGTTATTCAAAACACGCTCCCAAAGCCGCAATCTCATGGGCTACGGATCCATAATGGCACGATGCTGGGAACTATGCGCTCAGTGAGCCGCCAGTGCCTCGCAAAGCTACCTCTTGCGTTGTTCGCCACGCTCCGTATACGGGGAGCAGTTGTCCCGCGGTGACTTCGTCGTTGCTGTCGTTTCGGTTTGCTGCGAACTCGACCGACGCAAATGCGCGAAGCAGCCTTTAGCGGGACTTGCAGTATTTGTAAGCAGCCACGTGCATTTACAAGCAAACGTATAGCAAAGAAAGACAGGGGCGTCTTTCTGTGCGCTTGATACTTCCCCCAATCGCTGAGCGCAGCCGAGACCGGCTTGCAGTCCAGGCTGGACGACGAGTTCCTGCTGCGGTTCCTGCGCACCAAGAAGTTCAAGGTGGAGGTGGCCTTCAAGACGCTGCGCAACTACTACAGGCACCGGCGGGAGTCCCCCGAGATCTTCACGGGGCTTAGGCCCTCCAAGCTGAAGCACGTCTACCAGGCCAACGGACAGATGCGCCTCGCGGACAGGGACCCCCAGGGGAGGCCCGTCTTCGTGCTTAGGATAGGTGAGCTCCCACCGCTCTTGTCTCAAGGTTACGCAGTGACCAAACAACCGGAGACACCCACAAAGCACGTCTTTCGGAGACGGCCACCTACGAATGAATGCGTTTGAATTGTTGAGTATATAAGGCGGTGGGGGGGGGGGGGGGGGGGGGGGCAGTATGTCAACGAGTTCGTGATTCCTCTGTCGTGCATGTGCGATTTACTGCATCTGTGTTGGCCTTTCCTGTGCATGCAAGAACCGAATGTGGTGCTTGGGGTTTGTAAACCGGTTGCTCGTAAAACATTGTTCCTAGAGGGCTGCTAAGATCGCCATTATCCTAGTATGCTCGCCAAACGTCTAAGGGTGTTTCTGTAATACCCTCGTGGTGTTAGCCACGGTACAAGCTGATTTACAGCCGTAAGAGTGTAACATTTTTTTTAGAGTGTATAAGCCAAACACATATTTGAGTGTTCACTATAGTTTACGAGATCTGTCGGCTTCTGTAGTGTATTATTGCATCAATACCAAGACAAAAAGGGGCCAGTCAAGACAGATGAGGACTCCTAAAGATCGAAAACTTCGAGAACCTCTAAGCAACACTTCGTTTTTTCTTTTTTTTCTCGCAAGAATAGTACAAATTACAGAGCTAATTGTGCTTGCTGTTGTTTACGCCTTTAAGCTGTACTGGTCTGTTTTAAACTCTGATTTTCCGGTTTCTGTATGGACGTGGACCGGCGTGCATGCCTGTAAATCATTACTTGATGCACGCTTGACTAGAAGTGACGCTGCACTGACCAAATTACCCCTTTACAATGGATACGTTTTAAGAACATTCTGTGGGACATTATGTGTGTGTTGGGGACGGGGAGGGGAGGGGAAGGGACGTCTGCGGGAGCCTGCTTTCTAACAAAGGCCTATGACCGAAATTGGTGGACTACATTAACTTTTTTCCCCGCTTTCCTGAATCAGGTACACAACAAGTGAGCTCCCATCTACCCACCCCTTCGGACTTTTTTTCTTAAATTGTATTTACAGTTTTAATTAGCTTAACGTGCCCCAGTTTGTAGCCAACGGATCATCCCCAGTTGATGGGTTCGAATCCCGGCCGTGGTGCCCACAGTTCGACGGAGGCTTCTTGTGGCTATAATCGAGATTTTGGGTGCGCTGAAAGGTCCCATGTGGTCTAAACTAACCCTCAGTCCACCGCTAAGTGTGCCAGGTTTCCTTCGGTTTGTACGTGCCACGTAAAACTTTAAAGATTTTTTTTTTTTTTTTTTTAACAAAAGTCAAATATATTTATATACATTCTTTAAAGATGCAGTTACGGCAAAGTTTGCGGAACTGCCGCGGTGTCGTTTCCTGTTTCGCGTCGATAGGCTTGCAGTAACTTCAATTTGAAACAAAAAAAAAAAAAAAAAACAAGAAACCAACACACAAAGAATATGGAGAGAGAGGAAGTCAAAGTGGGCAAAGTAGGAACAACTGATTGAACAAATAGCTCAATTGCGATAAAAGAATGGAACGCCAAAAACAAAACAAAAACACTCCGCGCATGTCTAGGGCGCTCGTATCCAGGCCGCAGAATCGTGAATGCCCTCTTTCGCCAACGATCTGCAGAATCCGCGCGAGTTTGCGCGGCCAATGGGTCGACGAGAGGCGGACCCGTTTTTTTCTTCTTTTTTTCTTCTTTTTCTTCGGTCTCGACACTTCCGGCTCTCGTGCCTCCGTCGCACAACGCGCCTCCTCATTCAATCTCCATGCATCTTTGACAGGTGTGCCACTACTCTACATTACTGCCTCTTTGGCCGGTTTCACTTAGCTCTGTGTCCAAGTTGCAGCGTTGCGGAGACGGAGGTGTCGGACGGGAGGAGGGGTCTGCACAGCTGCCGCTGGTGGTTTCTCGTGTCTTCGCTTCGCTTCGTATAGCCTTTGGTCGCTGCACTTCATCGCCCTTCTGAATCAGAGTCCTACACGATTTGTGTCTGGAATTCTCGTTGGTAACGAACGAGCGCAAAGGGGAGCCCTTTTATGACCATCACTCGTTGCAGATTTCCCAGGCTATAGCATTGCTGCTGCACTGGCTGAGTTTCGGTGGCACCAGACCATAGCCTTTTCAGCACTGTGTGTGTCTTATGGATTGGACACCATTATTGCGTCGGTGCTTGGCTTGGTCTCGGGTACAATCGGAACTTCGTCGGCGATTCAGGTTGATGCTCATGTCCAGTCCCCGCGGTGATGGAATAATCGCCGAGCTCTGACAATCTCCGCTGCACAGCACGTACCCTCTGCAGAACCTGACTGAAAATCCGCAGTGTACGATCTACAAAAAGTCTGTGTGAGGAACTTTTCGTGGATAGCACGCCGCGGACTGCGGGCCCTGTGGTTCAAAGATCGCCGTCCTACCGTGCTCGGAATGACGGAGAGCTTCAGCTAGCAATACAGAGCCCTTGAGTAAACCATCTATGAAAATTCCTACTGTGGACATTGCAGACATACACCCACTACCACGGAGTAGTAGCACGCAAGAGAACGAACTCGAGGCTTGTCTTTTCACATTTCAAATAAAACAACTATTCGTTAAAACCAAACAAAAAAGTTCGTGGTTTTGGCTGTCAGTTTTTATTTTATTTTATTAAAAAAGCACTGTCAATCCCAGGTAGGAACTTTAGCAGGAAAGAGCACAAAGTGGACGCGTTATGGTTCATACGTGATTGTCATCGTCGAGGAAGATAGTAAATGCTACTCGCGTTCTTTCTATTTATTTTGTAACTGCACGTCCGTGGTCCTTTCCTTTTCTCAAAGAAGTGAACTTTATAAAATTGGTGAAAACTTCAGTTATTCCGTGGAGTTTTTTTTAAATTTTGCGGGGACAGTCTCTCCGTCCACCCAGGGAGCTTTTCCGTTACAGGTGTCGTAGAATAATATAAGCATTCATGAACCAGGAGTTTCCACAGAAATTAAAATTAGGTTGAATTTCTAGGGGCTTGGGAAGGAAAAGGGGGAGGAGGAGGAGAGGCAGGCAAAAGGAGGCACTTTCTTAACTGTATTTACTTTTTCTCCGCTATTTTCTTTTTTTTTTAGGGGGGGGGGGGGAGAGGGGGGGGGGGGGACAGGGATGCATGCATGGTGCCCGACAGAGTTTCTGAGACTCTAAATTCAAGGTAACAGAGTAAACATTTAAAAAGAAGCTGAATTGGTTTTGAATTTTATTTAAAAAAAAAACAAAAAACAATTGATTCTTTTTAATCCGACTTCAAGCATCACGAATATTACAACAAACGAGCTCTTTTATGCCCGCATTACCTAAAAAGATGCATTTGAAGATGCGTTGAAACCACGCCCCTCCGCGGCAGCGAGAGAGGGGAGTAAAAGCAGAAAGGAAAACATGACATCACGAAAGGTTCCTTGCGCGTGCTCCTCGACTTGTACAGCCAGCAACTTGCGTCGTCGAAACTGAACTAGTCGGTGATTCATGCCTCTGAAAGATGCTAGCTTAACGTAAGAACGTAACCGAAGAGAGAGAGAGAGAGAAAAGAGGACAAGCACACTGCTGGATTAGGGACCATGTACTGAAGATCTTCCACACCTATTCATTTCATATCTCTGAACCAATAAGTGTGGAAGAAGAAGAGGTTTATCTTCAGTAAATGACTGCTAGTCCAGCAGTTCCGAGCATCTTTCTACAGAAAAGACACGCAACTCGGCGAATCCGAGGAGCTTACGCGAAGTGGAGAACAAGCGAGGTAATTAATGAAAAACGTGTAATTTCATTAAAAATAGCATAAAGTAATGCAAAAACCAAAGTTAAAAAATATTAGCATGGGATACCACCAATGAAGGTCGATAACAAATAAATATTTGACTGAAGAAGAATCGGCCAGCACAGAAACGTTTCCACTATTATGAAGAATCGTCAGCGAAAGTGAAAGCTTTCTCTTTGCGATGCGAACACATATCAGAACAGTTTATCTCACGGTAAAAAAGGGGGCGATCAATATTTATGAATTCTAGTCGCACCCTGTCTTTCGACGTAGCAAAGAAGACGTCGATATGAGATACAATCTCTGGTACCACACTGACCAAAAGTTCTAAACAAAATTTGTAGGTTTTTCTTACTAAATACAAATATGGCGTATGCTTATTGTTTAACTGCTCTATTTGTTTCGAAACAAAAATGTATCATTCCAGCTTCAGAGCGAACTTTTTTTAAAAATATGATGTCAGAAAATATTTAAAGTTACGAACGAAGAAAGTGAGACAGGGGAAAACGTAAAGCAATAACCAGCAGGTATGCACCAAAATATTGGGAATGAAAGGAACACGGAAGAAAGGAACAAACATACGTACACCACCGCACCAGTATACATACGCTCACGCTGACAAATGTGAAACGCACGCTCCTACGCAGTCGATCACAACACGCCAACACAATAATTGAACACGCACCAGAAATTCCAAACCATGCTCAACACTGTTCAGACGCGCGGAAGATGCATATCAAAGCTCCCCGCTCCGCGATCAAGCCCAGACGACGCACGCTAACCGGAACGCTCGCTACGAAATTTTTCGGTGGCGCCCTTTTATTGTTTCCGTTCGTGACGTCACGAGTAGGATTTGCGTCACTGTGATTGGCAGAATTTGCCTCGCCCGAAGATATATGGTTTGACCCATCGCGAATGTCGACCACAACGACCAAGAACGTTAGCGACCAAGATATTTGGTCGTGAACGTTCTTGGTGAAAAGAGGCTTCGGTCCGTATTCGAGAACCGAACTAATGGCGATCGCAACGCCGCCATTTCTCCCGCAGCGGCCAATCCGGGAACTGCTCGTCTGGCCATATCGGTTTAGGTCGAGTCGCGCAAAGGCCGGTGGCGCCATCTCTAGTGCCATTTTGCAGTAGCAACATAAATGATTTTTTTTATGTTTTGACTGGTCGCTAGACGGTGGCGCTGTTGTCGTATTTAGTTTGGTCTCGGTGGACGCGAGCCCGTCCGAGTTTCAGGGGTGAGTTTCCCAACTGGGTGTTAGTAACGTTGGATACCCTCCTCTTACATGGTGGTCAAAAGTACACGATATGACGTCAGTGCAAGCAATGCATGGCAGACGCGTCCCCGAAAACAGTGAAGTTTACGAAGGGGCAGTGCGACATTGCACTCCTGAAACCAAGCTAGTGGCGTACACTCCTTTGATTCACCCGTTATTGGAATACGCGGACATTTTATGAGACGTGTATTCCAGTCATTTATTGACCAACTGGAAGGAATATAAAATAAAGACACTTCGACGTATTTATGATGCATACGGCCTGCATACGTCTGTGTCATCGCTTTATGCATTATCCGGATTAACGCAATTATCGACCCGGAGAAAAGTGAAGCGTTTGAAATTTTTGTGCAAGGTAATACATGATAAGATCGGAATGAAGTTCGAGGATTACCTGATGTACAATCTCAGTCGGGACACGCGGCAGAAGCATGGAATCTTTTTTATTAAGTTTCAATAAAGGAAATATTTTTTTTCTACATTTGTTTGAGACTGGAATAGACTGTCTCATAGCATTACAAGCAACGTCACCTTCGATTCGTTCATCAGTGCCCTTCGAGGAATTTTCCATTCCAATTATTAAATCACTGCATGCCTAGTGTTATCACTCATTTACTGCAAAATTATGTATTTTGAAGCTATGTATCAATCTTGCTCTGACGTTACAAACATGTACATACTTAAAAATAAACATTAGACAGAGATCTGTCTGGTTACTAATAATTAATTCTTTTTCTACGGTGGGTATCTGGTCTTCTTCTTCTACGGTTGTACCTTTTCAATAAAGTGACGAAGCCCGTTCACATATGTGGGTGGGGAAGCTCCGAGAGGCCGATTGATATTCTGGGGCGTTGTTTAAATATGCTAGGAACCCACTGTATACAAGAACAAGAAAAGGACACTGCTCCTCAACGGCCATAGCCGTAGTCGTCCCTAAAGGGGTCGAATTGGCTTGGAAATGTAGGGTCCCTATAAAAGGGTTTGGTTGGTGTTCGTACATTTTAATAATGCACGTACTTACATGCCCTGCCCCCCCCCCCCCCCCCCCCACCCAAAAAAAAAAAAAAAAAAAGTAGTCCGTCTTTATTTTTTAAATAAAAAAATGTCGGGCCGCCCATCCACGCTGTGAAGGCGGTTGGCCAGCGAAGCTGTGGTATCACCTAGAGCCACTATATGTGCTGCGCTTAGAGTGTCGGCACTCCTAGAGCCACTAAATGAAATGCGCTTAGAGTATTGGCACTCCGTTCCCCGACATTGTTGTGGGCGCTGCCATTTTGGCTCGTATGCAGAGCAGATCGACGCAACTGCCGATCGTCATGATTCAAAAGTGCGACTTTCTCAGCATTAGACTCGGTGTTAGGAAGGTCATGTAATATTGCTTTGCTTTGTCGTGAACTGTTTAGACATTTGTGGAGTGCGGAAAAGCGTTTCCTGTGATTTCAGATAAAGCTTCAGATAACTGGCAACCATGATTTTAAGACACAATATGGCCAAGTGTCGTTACTCTGAAGCGTAGCTTATTTAGTGGCACTAGGCACTCCGTTCCCCGACATTGTTGTGGGCGCCGCCATATTGGGGCTTGTGCAGAGCAGACGCAACTGCCGATCGTCATGATTCAAAAGCGCGACTTCCTCAGCATTCGATTCGGTGTTAGGAAGCTCATGTAATATTGCTTTTCTCTGTCGCGGTCTGTTTAAACATTTTTTGAGGACGGAAAAGCATTTCCTGTGATTTCAGATAAAGCATCAGATAACTGGCAACCATGATTTTAAGCCACAATATGGCCAAGTGTCCTTACTCTGAAGTGTAGCTTATTTAGTGGCACTAGTATCACCTGCAACGATTGCCTACTGCACTATACCCAATGATTGACGAAAGAGAAGTAAATGCACTGTACCAAAACTTCTTTATATAGACCCCTTTCGTGGCAAACGCCGCCAGGCGGCGCTCCAGTCTTTGACGTCCCAGAGAACTTCCGGTTAATAAAAATAATAAACAAAGCCCACCTCAACGCTGCTACTTGAAATGTCGATGAAACGTTACCAATTCTCCAGGTGAACGCCAAGAGAACAAAAAAGCTCCGTATTTTTAAAAAAATTTTTCGAATATTCTTGTAAACCAACTTGAATCCTTCAAGACTGTACAGTCGAAGGCCCTCGTTAAATATCCCACGTTGCTGTCCATGTAGTATTTATGCTTTCTATCACTGGAGACATAAGCAAGCTCGACAGGCTTGCAAAGACAGAGCGATCGGAAGTCGCTACGGACGCAAGCGGAAGTTCATGTTTGTTAACAGCAAAAGGGTGTTTTAATATGAAAGGCTGGTGACGTCACCGCCCACGTCACAAGCTGCTGTTCCCGCGGCAGTGTGCAAAACCAGTGATCTTTACCGAGAAACGTATGCGGTGAGCGCTACGTGCACGCACCTAAGATTTTTATGACTGTACCAACCCGGTACCCGAGACCGGGCAAACCTCTCCTTTGTTTTCCTTTACGTCAGCGGGGGAAGAAGCCAAGGAGCTAAACTTTGTGGATTACAGGTGACGAAATGACTTGTGCTCCCAGGTCAATGTGAGCCCGCGCGCTCGTCAAGACAACGATTTCGCGGGAACAAAATGTTTTTTTTTTTTTTTTTTTTTGTATTTAGCGGAAGATTTTTTAAGGGGGTACCCTCAGACAAGATAGGGAGCGTACACGTCCCTTAGGAGGTATAGGTAAGAAAATCACTGCATAAGCCCATCTTGCAGACGATGGATACCGATCGGATTGCCTAACGTGGAACCATGTACAAGCGAAATGATGATATGGCTGCAGGCTGCTGGAAACCAAGTGACTACGACTACTACCAGCTGCGCAAGGCCAACATGCTGTGCCTGGAACACATCTGCCTGGACCCAGCGGTTCAAGTGAACGGACTCGTCTGCATTCTGGACTGCAGAGGATGGGGACTTCAGCACTTACTCGCCTTTCCAATCTCGCAAGTGCGCAAGACCATCGACCTCCTGCAGGTAAGCAGAACGTTTCACAGTTCTCTGCTGTACCTTGCCATCAAACGAAGCGAATCCCGCGAGGCAGCTGAGTCGTGTGTGCTGTGTCGCCATGTTCTAGAATCATGTCAGTTGCGGGCAGTGTTGGGAAGATTGTACTTAAAGTACTACTTCAAAGAGGTTTAGGAAGCTTGTACTTAAAGTACTACTTCAAAGAGGTTTAGGAAGCTTGTACTTAAAGTACTACTTCAAAGAGGTTTAGGAAGCTTGTACTTTACTTGAAGTATATTTTCTGAGTATGTACCTGTACTTTACTTGAAGTACATTCTCTGAGCATGTACTTGTACTTTGCTTAACGTATGTGTTCTGGTACTTTCCGAGGAAAGTACAACTCCTTACCTTAAAGTACATTCACCAAATTTGTTCTTGTTAATTGTGTATAACAAAATTTGGATTTGTCAACAAATAAGTGCTTTATAAGTTGATTGAATTAAATAGTTTGTCAGCGAGGCAGCGGCGTAGACTTACCATTTTCCCGGGGGGCAGGGGTGAGGGGGGGGGGGGGGGATGGCAGGCTGAGAAGTTCTCCCGGGGGGGGGGGGGGGGGGGGGGGAACTTCTCAGCCTGCCAACTGGAGATTGAACCTAACGCAAGCATGCTGGGATTCCATTTCCCATGTATTTTGTCAATAAAGGCAACGTGGACGATATTTTGTTTACATACCACTACTATAGAAGCTGGTTACATGGCACGTAAACAGCGTCCCGGTAAGGATCATGGCCCCGGGACCGGACTCCCCCCGAAGTCTACGCCTATGAGCGAGAGTAAAACAACTACTATATCCAAAATTCGCCGCCATTTCCGAAAGCAGCTGATGCACCCCTATTTCCGTTGAGTCAATGCACCAGTTAAAAGAAAAAACACTGTTAGGGGAATGAAAGGGCACCATCAAAGGTTGTGTTGAAAAGTAATTGTACTTTACTTTGAAAGTACATTGTATTTATAGTAATCTACTTCAACTTCATTGCACCCGGCGTACTTACTACTTTAATTGAAGTACGTAACCTCTCATTTACTTTGTATGTTACTTCAAGTGATTTTTAGATGTACTTTACCCAACACTGGCCGTGGAGAGTGTGTCACGTAACCATAGCCCTTTCCCTCGGTAGATTGAGGATCGCCTCTCGCCACTCAAGCCGAGGACGTAACAGCCCCACAAATGCTCGTTTAGACCCCCCTTGTACCCAGTTACAAGGCTGTGTATCATGCCCTTACTAAATCCGGGGTCACACTAGTATACAAAAGAGAGTCTGCATACAGATTCGAACGCGAGTCACTGCGAGATCTGTGCTTCGAATGCCCGATTGGTAATGAGTCGGAAGAGACTTGGCACGTGGCATTCGAACCACGGATATTGCGATATCTCGTGCTTGCAGACTGTCTTTTGTATGATGTTTGAGCAGTGTTACTCCGGCTTAAAACGAGTTACTTGAGTATACTGCTATTACCATTGTGCCGAACAGGACTGCCTGCCAGCGCGCTTCAAGGCGGTCCACGTGGTCTACCAGCCGTCCGTTTTCAACGTTTTCTTCTCGTTGGCGAAACCCTTCCTCACCAGCAAGAACATCAATAGGGTAGGCGAAAGCTTTTCTGCATCGCTTTCCTTACTTGATTGTTGTCCTGTATCGCGGTAGGTCTACGTATAGGAGCATCGTTGGCCACGGTGATTGCCATAGGTGCAGTACAGCGTGATTCTATTGGTGATGAGATGTTCCGATGGCTCTTCTTTGTGATGTCATTACAAGGACTATAAAAAAGATTGCCAGCTACAGTTTCGGCGGTGTGTGTAAAAAGCACGGTGGAAGCTTGGAGTCATCGCGTTCTTAAACCATAAACGTGTTGGCAGTCTGACATTTCTCTTATCAAGACCATCAAATGTATAATTCATGAGGCTCAAGACGTCATCATGAGCGTTTGAGCCATCGTGGAAGACCGACCCTACGCTTTTGGTCGCGTACGTCGCCAGGGTGACAGGTTAAGAATGAAGTACACGCTATGCCTCCAGCGCGAGCTTAATACTTTTAATAAAACTTCGGCGCACGCGCAGCCAAAACCCCATTCACACAGTCATAAAGGTACCTTTAACCAAGGGGCCTATGGAGCGAAGGAATCTAAGGAACATAAGGGACCTAAGGGATTTAAGGGACCTAAGGGACCTCTTTGGCGATTTAGTTCGCAATCCTCCACGCATGGCGTGTGCTCACGGCCCAAGAGCGCGGGCTGACTCACCGATTGCAAAGGGTGCAAAGTCTTAAAAGCACCCTATAATGGCCATGTGAATTGGATGTTATATTCTTAGGGCCTTACGCTTTGCAAACGCGCTCACTTCGATGTAAAGCTCCTGCTCTACTCGCGCAGACGTTGCAGGCTCGGTTAAAGTTTAAAGAAACCTCCTGTGATTCAGGCGCGGTTATAATGGCCCAGCTCAGCAGCGGCCAGTCACCGTGCAGAACATGATTAGGAGTGCTTCTCGGCTTCGACAAAAACTAAGGGGACAAACTCCAGTGTAATCCGTTTACCAGACGTTTTAAAAGTTTTACCGGATTTTTTTTTTTTTTTTTCAAAGAGGGTTAATCGTGCGTGCCACGTTTTTGCAAAATCAGTTAGTTAAACATACCTAAATATGTGCTGACATTCGTGCGAATACCATCACAACTTAAGAGAGAAATCTGTAGTGCTGTATGTTATACGCCATCTGCTAAGGGCCAGTGAGGGGCACATGCTGTAAAACCCTTTATTTTCGCTGCCGTGATTTTCCGCGAATTGGGCAGCGGGGTCATATTCGCGACCATTAAATTTCGCGAATTCTAAAGGCTAAAATTCGCCTCTACAGACAATAAGAACATTGACGCCCACTAAACCTCCTGGAATTTTACAAGTCGCGAAATTCGCGACAATAAAGGGCTCGCGAACATTAACGGTTTTTGCTTTGACACGAGTATACTATACGCCGGCGTTCGTCTGGAACTCGCGTTCACTCAGTCAGGACACAAATTCCAGCTGAACGTTGACGTGGCACTTATGTCCAATATGGGACCCGCACTGGCCGTCAGTAGTTGACATAGAAAATTCAGCGCTATAGCTTTCTATTTTGGCGGTGCTGACTTTACTCGCACACTGACGCATGCCCGATTGCTTGTCACGCAGATACAAATCCACGGATCTGACATGAGTTCTTTGCACAAGCACCTGCCTCCCAGCATCCTGCCGGAAGAGTACGGTGGACTGCACGGTTCGTTCGACAACTCCAAGTACTGCCAGTGCCTGTACGACCACGAAGCCAGCTTCATACAAGACATGAAGTACGGCTACCTCAAGTGAACCCCCCCCCCCCCCCCCCTCCAGTTCTCAACTTCAAGCTTTGATCCCCCCCCCCCCGGTGCTCTACATGCTTCGAGCTTCCTGCTCCTCTCTTTCACACACACACACACACACACTCTCTCTCTCTCTGCCTTTCTCTACTTTGTTTTCGATGTCTGAACAGAAATACCTGGAAGAGAGACTGTTCCCTTTGTTTGAACAGAAATATCTGCGAAAAAGAAACTGTTCCCTTTGTTTGAACAGAAATATCTGCGAAAAAGAAACTGTTCCCCTTGTTTGTTTTTTTGTTTGTTTTCTTCTTTTTTGCTCTTTTTTGTTTTGTTTACGTTGATGAAGTTCGTCGTCAGTGCTAATTAAGGAATGATATATTTCATTAACTCTTTTTTTCTTTTGGATGGAGACATTTTGTTTTCGTTTCATTGGTGTTTTCTGTTTTGAAGTTCTCCAGAGCGCCCAATAAAACGACCTACATTTCTGCACAAACCGACGAGTTTTCAGTCTTGCGCTTGTAGGTCAGTGTAATATGGACTGCACAGGGAAAATATAACTATGAAACATGATCGAACTTGAATGGTGTAGCCGGACGTTGGAATACGTCTTTTACCGTTTACTGATGGGGCTTGATTGATAGAGCTCCTCCATGTGCGCGCGTATCGTCACAGCAGGATTTCAACTCTGATTCAAGATATTCAGGAATCTATCGGGTGTCTTAAATAGCAGGCAGGCTCTTTAAATCTACCGCAAAATTCGGTTTCTTAACCTATCGCGCTACGATTTCGTGCAGCGTTGCCCACAGGTGGTGCATTTCTTGCATAAAATTTGCAAAGAGCGAACTTACCCGAGGAAAAAGTAAAGAAAGAAAAAGGCTTAACTCCCATGAAAACCCAGCGAAGCCACCAGTCTTCAATTAATAGGGCGCCCTATTGTTTGAAGACCGGTAACTTCGCTGCTTTCCGACGACGAGAAGACCGAGTAACTGCTTTTGAAACGGAAGTCTCTCTGCCTGCGGGGGGAAGCTGGCTTCGGAAATCAACACAGTTCGCGGAAAGCTCGTGTTACGCTCTTATTTGCTGCTCCTCTCGTCTCGTACAAGAGACGTGGCGTCCTCGTAGCTCGATTTGCTCGATTCGGGGCCGCCATAACGAGATGCAGGCGACTGAGGAACTTTTGCTTCCCTGCTTTAGGGACGAAAGTTTTTCCCTTTATGGAGGAACTTCGGTACCCATGTACTTTTTGAAAAACACTGCTTTCAAATAATTGAGTTTAAAGTAAAAAAAAAAAAACAAAAAAAAAACAGGTGAATAACAAGTTGCTATTTGCACCAAAACCTTCAGAGTCATTTCTTCAATAGCCTCCAGCTTGGTACTCATATGTCTTGGCTTTTCAGCTTGTCAGGCCTTTTTTGTGACCTGTCGTGCCGCTCGGAACGCAAAGTATATATTCGAATGTGGTAAACTTCCCTCGGCCACTTGATGGTGTTCCACCCGGGGTTCAGTCCACAGGACTTCAAAATATTGGCTGGTGCAGTGCGACCATCATCGAATGTAAGAACAGCGTCAAATCTCGCCATTTTGTCATTACAAAAACACAGGCGCTTGAAAGCACTTGAAAGTAGACACTTTAACCTGCACAGCGTCTCGGGGTTATCTTCGTTGAAAAAGAGCTATGCAATATCTGCCAGATAATTTTTAAGATGTAGCTCATTCCGGACATGCTTTTAAATGTAGTGTTGATTTTTTTTTTTTTATTTATTCATAAACAAGGAGCGTATCCCAAAAGGGGGCGTGGTCACCCGCTACTTGCTTTCGAAAAAAGTGTCTTTCAGCCCGAAGTTGACTTTCTAAGAACAGCGTGACAATTGAAAATGTGCAGAAAGAAATAAACATTTCATATTGAAAAAAAATAAAAAAGCTAAAATCGATCTTTTTAAATAAAGTTTTTCTTACCTCGTATTTTTAAGGGTCAACGAAGTATAGTGCCAGTAATACCCCATTCACACGACCGTAAAGGTGCATTTAGCTAAGGGACCTTTATTCTCTGCGGCCAATCAATTAACGATCTTCCGCGCGTGGCGTGTGCTCGCTACGAAAGAGCACGGGCTGATTCGCCGATAGCAAAGGGACCTGTGTTAAAGGTATATACCTTTATGTTGACCGTGTGAATAGATCATTTGCTATAATACCCAAGCATCAAGGAGAATGCAGGGATTGGTGTTCCACACGCGCACGCCTTTCCCGTATAAAAGATTCGAAGTAAATAACCAAAAAATACAACGTTGACGAACGCGCGTGCAAGATACAATTTGTTTTAGGTTTTTGCTTTAGAAAAGTTACTAGCTACCCCGTGCGGCGCGCGGAACACCAATCCCTGCATTCTCCTTGATGCTTGGGGAATATAGCAATAGGTCTATTGGGTTATAAGCTAGTGAAAGCGAAAAACATTCCATGCGAATATCGTTGCACGTTCCTTTTAAAATGGTACGGAAACGAAATGTTTGCACTCATTTCTTTGTTTCGATGTGTCTATGTTCTACCGGCAGCCCAGCAACACAAGCCTAGGCTAGTTTCTTAGCGGCAAAAAAAAAAAAAAAAAAAGTAAATAAAAAATATAAAAAAACTGATTTTAGAAGAAAATAACAGATTTCGAAATTGCGTCTGGTGGCGTTCTGTAAAGCTCCGTTGAAATGCCGCCACGTCATGAGTTTTATGAAAGCAGCGCCAGTTCGCGGCAGTATGGCTCGCTCGTATGGCACGCTGCGGAAGCACCCGTGGAATGCACGCTGCTTCCGCAGCGTGCATTCCACACCATCAAGATCGCCGTTTTTTCAAGACGTTAGGTAGGGGCTTGATCTGAGGATGTGGATACCTCTGCCAAACCTAAAGCCCCTTCATGTTTTAAAAGTAGAGCAGCACTGAGCTAGATTTCAGATGCCATGTTCTTCCCAGAACTGGCGCGAAGCACGTGTCTCGAGCATTTCCACAACAATAATGAATGGCGCCACTTTTCCCAGGACAGAGGGGCTTTATGCCAAATCTAAAGCCCTTTCATGTTTCAAAAGTAGTGCAAGGTACGTCGATGCACGAGGTACGTGCAACCTGCAGCCGCTGGAAAGATCATGGCGGCATAACGCAGCCCTGAGCTAGCTTTCAGACGCCAGGTTCTTCCCAGAAGTGGCGCGAAGCACGTGTCTCGAGCATTTCCACAACAATGAATGGCGCCACTTTTCCCAGGATGAAGGAGCTTTAACCAAATCAACCATACCACCCCCACCCCCCTTGCCATTGCTGCAGGGTACTAACGGTTATTTCTACTTACCGGTTCCCTCAGGCTATTACTTCGGCGGTATGAAATAAAACACGGTGACCCCAACGCTCGTGGTACATTAAGTACTGCTATGGTCGCGAACGACGTTATGGGCAAGCTAGAACGTACAGTCCTAGAGAGAAATTAGCATTTATTGAAAGGAAGACAGCGAGGTCAGCCAGCGCTTTGTGCCGGCTTGCTACGCTGTGAAAGTAGATGAAATTAAAAAAAGAAAAGGAAATAAAAAGAAATAGTATAGACAAAGATAGCAAAGATACGAAGAAAGAAGATAAAAAGATGAAAAGAAAAAAAAATGCGCACGCACACAATACACACACACATACAAACTCACAAAACTGTTATGTTGGCAAGTGTTGGCTCACTTTGCAGCACACTGGACTGCAGTTCCTTAAAGTGTTTGTTGAAGATGTGCCTTCTTAATGAAATGTAAAAGAGCTTCAGTGGCCTTGTAACTGTCTGCAGTGGAAGGCCAGGGTCCAAACAGAAGCTTCAAGTCCACCTGGTCCTCTTCCTTTAATTTCTGGCGAGTCTTCAGTGCGGTCCTTTCAATACTGTAATCCCCGCAGGCACACAGGACGTGTTCGATGTTATGAATTGTTCTACACGATGAACAATCGGAAGATTCAGCTTTGCCAATTTTATGAAGATAATATTTAGTATATGCAACATTGAGCCGCAAACGATGTAACACCGTCTCAAGTTTCCTTGGTAGTCCTCGTGGTATCCGGAATTCGAGTTTAGGATCAATACGGTGAAGGCTGTAATAGTGATATTGCGGATTTTCCCATAAAGATAGTGAGATTTCATTTCCGATAGATTTGATTAAATGATTGGCATCAGATCTTGAAAACGGAATCGATACAGAAATTGTGCTCTCGTGGGCGTCTTTAGCGGCTCTATCGGCGCACACGTTTCCAATTATCCCGGAGTGGCCCGGTATCCACTGCAAGATGAAGTGATGTCCTTGATTCGATGCATGCTGAATAGCCTGTAAAATATCATGGACTAGTTGTGAGTTAATGTTGTCTTTTCTTGTCGAAGATAGAGCGTACAACGCAGATCTGGAGTCGACAAGTATTGCCCAACATCGTGGGCTTTCAGTGCCCGCGTGTACAACAGCTGCACGAATAGCTGCTAGTTCTGTCGCTGTTGATGAGGTGGCGTGGCTTAGTTTAGCCTTTATGTATGTGGCTGTGGATGGAATGTATACCCCCAGGGCTGAAGATGTGGGAATTGTAGAACCATCGGTGTAGATATGAGTAAATGACTCGTAAGTTCTTTGAATATATTCGAGAGATATCTGTGTAATTACCGGGGAAGGAGCTGAATTTTTTTTAGTGATTCCTGGTATGCTTGTTCTTATTTCCAAGTGAGGGTACTCCCAAGGTGGATATTGTGGAATCGCAGCTGCCTCAATTGAACTTGGCATATAGTCTTCTAGTACCATAATAACTTGCGCAAAGCCAGATGATGGTCTATATTTGACAATGTCTACCAGGTGGTGTTTGTACACTCTGGTTTTGTGTCGTAGATGAGCTCGCAGTGTTTCTTGCGTCCTTAATATTGCGGGAGATTTCGCACGAGATTCCGCCAGAGTTCCAGAGGTGGAGGTACATTTTGGCAATCCAAAGCAGGCACGAAGTGCTTGAGCTTGCGCGCTTTCAAGTTCTTTAAAACAAGACCGCGAGACACGTTGCATGACTGGCAAACTGTAGCGCATAAGACCGACAAATAGAGCGTTATACAGAGCCATCAGCGCCGATACAGAGCATCCCCATCTGGTTCCACTGATCATTTTGATTATATGTGTAAATGAGGTGAGCTTTTTCTTTAACCGTTTAATATGGGGTCCCCACGTCATTTGCCTATCAAGAGTCACGCCCAAAAATGCATGTTCGGAGACATATGGGATTGGGATTCCTTCTAAGTTAATGGGGTATCTGTATGTTTGTTTCATTGTAAACGCCAACGCCGCAGACTTCTCTGGTGATATGTACAAGCCTCGGCTGCTAAGGTACCGTGCGGCAATGTTGAGGGCTTTTTGTAGCCTGGCTCTGTTTATATATAAAGACTTGCTCGATGACCAGAAACATATATCGTCAGCGTATAAAGATACATGGACAGAAACAGGGAGTACCTTCAGAAGGCCTATAAGGCATATGCTGAACAGCATTGGACTGAGTACCCCACCTTGGGGAACCCCCTGTTTGACCTCATGGAAGTCAGTGTTGCCATCTTGTGTTGATATATAGACTTTTCGTTCTTTAAGGTAGCTGGAAATCCATGTAAATAAGCGCCCTCCGAAACCAATCGCCTTCATGTCGGAAAGTATGGCCTCGTGTTCTACCGAATCGAAGGCCGCTTTTATGTCGACGAATACTGCGGTGGTGACCTGCTTGACTGATTTCATTTGCTCTATACTAGACACTAGATCTATAACGTTGTCAATACTGCACCTACCACGTCGGAAACCACTCATGGATGAAGGATAAATGCATCTATTTTCAAGATCCCACTCCATGCGTGCAAGCAGCATGCGTTCCATTATTTTGCTTATGCAGCTAGTTAATGCGATCGGGCGATATGAATTGATATCGAGTGGTGGTTTCCCTGGTTTGAGAATTGGTATTACGCGAGCGATTTTCCAATCTTGGGGTATAATGCCAGTCTCCCATGAGGTATTGAATAAAGTGAGTAGGGCCATTCTAGCAGCTTCCCCCAAGTGACGTAAGGCTGAGTAGCGTATGCCATCTGGACCTGGACAGGACTTAGTGTTGGATGTAGCAAGTGCTATGTCTAGTTCCTTTAAGTTGAAACGGTCGTCCATAGAATTACATGCACTTACAGGGACGTGACCATCTGGGGCACCCTTGCTGTGATTGTTACCGGAGGGGCAGCTTGTAATCTTTATGCAGAACTCTTCTGCCACGACTGTTTCGGGTATTTGCCGTCTCAAAGAAATGGCTCTGAAGGGGTGAATTTGCTTTGGCCTTACGCTGAGGCTTCGCGTGATGTGCCATATTCGGGTAGTTGGCTTCCTGGGATCAAGGCCGGAACTCAGTGACCTCCAGCGTCTTCTTGAAAGTTTGTCTAAGTGCCGCTGTACACGTTTTTGTGCTCGTCTGGAAGCCTGAATATCTTCAACGTCTTGTGTTTTTCTTGCTTTTCGTTCAGCCCTTCGACGGATGCCACGAAGACGCTCATATTCTCCATCAACCGTTGTCTGCGGGTTTGTCACGTTGAAATATTTTGTTGCTTCTGAAGTGGAAGATGTTATGGCATTCACAAAGGATTCTGTTCCAGTGAGCATAAAACTGACAGCTTCCATTTTTTCTTGAAATATTTTCCAGTCGGTAGAAGGTACCGAGAAGCGTTGTTTGGAACAACGCAGACCTCTCACTGTGGTGTGTGTCGGTGCATGGTCACTTCCGTGAGTTTCAATGTCAGCGAACCATGTAGTTTCTTCAGCAAGACCTGAAGATGCAAACGAAATATCTAAAGGGCTGTTCACTGATGCACCTTTAAAGAATGTAGGACTTCCATCATTTAGTATTACGAGATCATGGTTTAGCGTAATTCCAAGTAATGCCCTTCCTCGAGCATTATTCTTCGCACTTCCCCACAGTGTGTGGTGAGCATTAAAATCTCCTGTCAGAAGACGTGGTGGCGGGGTTTGTTGGAGAATAGCTTCAAGTCTCTTAGTGTCAAATTCTGCTCGAGGAGGTATATAACCAGTTATAACACTGAATGAGATATCGCCTTTTTTTATAGTCACAGCAATATATTCATTTGTCATATGGGACGAAATATTGTGCTCAATAAATGTGAGATATTTTCGAATGCCGAGTAATACTCTGCTAAGACCGGTTTCTCTGTGGGAGTGGAGAAGCTCATAACCAGATAATCTGATGTTAGGTCCTACTCTTGATTCCGAAATTGCTACTACAGGAAATTTGTGTTTGAAGAGGAATTGCCGAAAATTTGACAGCCTATTTCGAAAACCTCTTGCGTTCCATTGAAGGACAGTGGCCTCACTTCGTAATTTATCTAGTGACACCAGAGCATCACGAATGGAAGGACAGCATCAATCAACGTAATAAGCGCTTTGGCTATAGGCGAATCCCAAGAGCAAAGAAGATTGCGGATGACATTGACAACTGTCTGAATCTTGGCCTCAGACATTGGTGGTTGCTGTCGTGTAGACTTCTTTTCGGGTCGTTTGGTTTCTCCTTCTGATTTATCCGTGGATTTTGAAACTTGTGTGGGAAGAGTTGGAAATTCATCTTCACTGTTCCACTTGATTGGGGGATTACTCGTGTTTTTCTTCGCGTATTTCTGCAGGTGTCTCAGGTTGGACTGCTTGGCTGATGAGGAGTCTTCGCTCGTTGGGAGTTCTTGAGCTGCAAATGGTTTGTTTTCCTTTGACGCAGTCGTTTTAGGGGTCTCTTCTGCCAGTTGTTCTTTCGATGCGAGCAGCGCCGCTTTCGCGGACGCATAGCCAACTTTAGCTTGGCTCTTGTACTTGTATATCTTTTGTTCTCTTTTGTATGCCGGACAAAGATGAGATGTCGAGTCATGAGCTTTGCCGCAGTTCGTGCAGAGGGGGTTGTCTGCATTGCAGCCGGTGCGTTCATGTGGTCCTCCACAGCGTGTGCAACGTGACTCTTTCGTGCACGCGGTTCGAATGTGTCCAAACCCATTGCATTTCGAGCATTGGCGAGGTTTCTCTACAAACGGTTCCATCCTGTATCTTGTATATCCAATCGTGATGTATTCCGGCAAAATGTCTGTGTTGAGGACAACCTTAACAACTTGGGACGTGCCTAGTCGACGAACGGAGATAACAGGCGCCGTAGCTCGTATAGCCACCTGAAGTTCCGTGTCGTTTATGTCTGACGGTACTCCGTATACAACTCCGATGGCCGATTCACGGGGAAAAGGCTCGTAGGCCTGGACAGGGATGCCTCCGATGGTGGTCAGTGCAAGCAAAGCTTTTGTCGCATCTCTGTTTCTCGTGTCTATAGCGAGTAGATTCAGCCTTCGGTTTGGCCTGACAAGGATAATTCCATCTGGGGCAATCATCTCTAGCTTCTCGGTGATTTTCAGCGGATTGATTGTGGCGATTATTTTGGATGGATCTTTTGGCTTCAGTACCACTACAAGGTGGGGATGTTCTTGTTTCGTGTTTCTGACGGTCTTATTACTTGTCTCGGAGCTGCTGGAAGCTTTGCGTTTTTTGCGACTCTGGACCAGGTTATATGGGTCGGAATCGTCACCGGGATCGTCAGAGATGCTCTCGTAGTAGGAGATTGTGCTCGAAGCACTTGACGTACCCATAGGCAGATCTTCCATTTCGACTGAAGGTATGTCCTGGCCGGAGGAAGGGCCGGCCTCGGCCATGGCAGATGAGCGATCGACTCAATTCGAAGAAAATGTTGCCTTTGGCTGGCCAGGGAGGTGAGAACTTTGATTAAAAAGGAAAATATAGAGACGAGCTCAGGATCAGCAACAATAAGTTCGACTTCTTCTTCCTTTCCACCCGTACAGTCCTAGGACAATACTGCTTATAGGCGGGATCGTCACACGTTGGCGCCACCAAGTGGCAACGCTTGACACCACGGTACCCTTGGCAGTGCAATAACTATTGACGTCACTGGCGCAATTGCGCTTTTCGCTGGCCGACTTTGAAGCGAGAAAAAGAGAGCTCACGCTCACGTCATTTCGTTTCCGTACCCATTTAAGGGTGAACGGAGTATTGGCGACGTGCCCGATCAAAAGCGTCGCTGTGGTCGGCCTGCCGCAACTGGCCGAAGGCTGACTATGACGTCAGCAAAGGGTTTCTCATCGACAGAAATAAGGGTAACGTAAGGACTTCAATCGTCACGCGTTCGGCAGTGTTGCTGTCAGAGCTCTATGATTTCAAGCTCCCGCCATGCTCTTTACGAACACCATCGAATTTATTGTTCGCAAGGTAATGACGTCACGAGAGGGAACCACAGGAGGGCGCCGCCGAAACATCTCGCCATGGAGTGCCTTTATAAGCACGCGCGCTTTTGCTTGGGTGGTGACATCTCAGCCATTTTTCCGCCCACTCGTTTTTTTATGAATTTTGAAGTGCACGCTATCCGGTGTCACTTCGCTCGAGCGCGTAGGTTTGGCTAATGCACAGACGCCATTTTACCGCCCAAGTCACGCACCGAGTGCGCGAGAGCTTTACGCGCTGGCACATTCAGGGCAACAATGGATGTCCTCACCCTGACCCTAATCTCGCCGCTTAGTTCCAGATTTTGTACTGGCTATATATAGCTCGTGACCTTGCGCTGCATCTAACGAAGAAGAAGAAGACGAAGAACGCATTGAAACCCTCGGGCTGGGTAGGCTGGGCGTTTACTGAGCACTGCAGCGACCGGGAAGCATCGCACTGCACTCGTCTTATTGTACAACGCCCAAGAATAAGCTTTTCACCTCCAACCAGAACGCGCCATGGACGCCAGTGAGCACCCGCAATTTGCGACAGCCATGGAACCGGACCTGCCGCCACTAATGCCAGCTCTAGACCCAGTCAGCCCGCCACTAATGGCAGCTATAAACCCAGTCCTCCCGGCACTAATGCCAGCCGTGGACCCGAACCGCCCGCCACGAATATCACCCATGGACCGGGGCCACCCACAACTACCGAGCGCCATAGACCCTGATCGCATTCATTGGCTGATGGAAGCCACTAACCGTCTCCTGGTGAACCCCTACGACGAAATGAGGCGCAGCCTTCAATCTATACGGGAGTGTCTGCAGGAATCCGAAAACATCGCCCGAGTCCTGGTGTCCTGCCTGTCTAACGTGGCACGGTTCGTCGACTTTGTAGACTACGCCAAGGACTTCGAGAAGATGGGAGGATTCCAGGTGGTACCGGCGCTCCTGGACTACCCGAGCGCCTCCGCTAGGGAGGCGACATGCAGCCTCATCGCGGAGCTGGTGCAGAACAACCCACACTGCCAGAGGGCGGCCGTCCTCAGCCTCCGCAAGCTGCTGCGACTCGTGGAACACGAGACGGACGAAGACGTAAGGCTCAAGTCCCTCTACGCCGTGTCCTGTATGGTTCGACAAAACAGGCAGGCCTTTGAGAAGTTCCAGCAGCTGGGCGGCACGCCGGTGGTTCGGAGTATCTTGTTCCACTGCGAGTCGGAGAAGCTAAAGACCAAGGCGAGCTTCCTGGTGGCGGCGCTGTGTTCGCAGGAGGAAAGCTTCCGGTCAGACCTGGAGGTGTGCGGGTTCGTCCGGGACGCGGTCGCTCTGCTGCCCAGGATCCACGGCACCTGCAGGGAGTTTCTGCTGAGGGCTATGTTCACTCTGGCCAGCAACTCTCCGCAGTTTCTAGAAGCGACAGTGAAAGACGCGCTCGAGTCCACTCTGCAGACGCTCGTGCACGAGCATCGAGGCATCCAACAGTTTCAGGAGGAAGTGGAGTATTCGGAGAAACTGCTCAACATCGTTCGCGGGGTGTCCACATAGCCACCTTAAACAATTCAGCTTAGTCGGTGTTGCATCATCCGCAAATGCCGTCCCGTTGCTGCTATGGTATTCGCATGCGCGTCAACCGACTGTTCTTTTATTTTTTTATTTTTTGTTGGACAAAAAGGATATAACGTAGAGCTTCCGACATCGTCCATTGAACGGGGCTCGCATAATTAATAATCGATTCAATAAAGTCATTGTGCTTAGACCTCTGTGCAAACAATTTTATGGAAGGTCATACAGAGGCCGCACGTGCTTTGAGTATGTTTGCGAATGCTATAGCTTTCGTGCTCGCTATTTAACCGATAAAATGTCCGGTGCCCTTCTTGTCGATTCATTGGCCAGAGAAAACAATCAAGTTATGGCATTGCGTAGTTTCCTTCCCCATGTGCCCTTGTTACGCTATCTTTAATTGCATCGTTGGAGGCAATTATCGGAGTCAATATTTCCTTCTCGAAGCGAAAAGAGCAAGCAATTTCGTTAATGAAAAGTGTATCGTTGAATCGACGACCGGGCCTTCAAGTGCTACGCCTCTCAGAGAGCTTGTGGGTCGTCGAAGACGATGGACGAAATTCGGGCAACTCGTTGGCGGGTTGCGTACCTCTCAGTAAGTGTATTGTTTCCCCAGTTAAGATACATATTTCTTTGCAGAACATTAACATTTGGCTGACTTTTTTGTCCGCCTACACCAGCGTGTTGGTGGGCAGCAAAGAAGAAATAGCGAACAACAAGGCTGTATTCTTTTTTTGTAACCCTCGATGATTTGGGTAAAAGGGTAAAACAAAAGATATATGAATGCCTAGAATATGCACAAAATTTAGATCCTTTTGTAATTACTTCTTTCTGTAATTGAGAGCCTATTTAGTATTTAGGCACTTGCCTTAAACAAGGTTTTAGATTGCCGTTCTCAGTGATTCCATCACGCTTGAACATGCTGATAAGTATAGCCACAGACGCGTAATCTGCATGGAGGAAACTTTATAAAGTTTAGGAGAGAACAAACTAACGTCCATTAAAAACAAAACATATGTGGCCACTGAGGGTTTCTTTGAAGGTGTGATGGAAAGTCTGAGAACGTGTGAGAACCCAGACACTAACTTTCTTTGAGGAAGTCATTCAAAAGCTTGTGCCAGGTCATGATAAGTGCCTAAATATGTGCGGGCATTATGTGGAGAACTAGCTGCAGCATCTATCTGCGTTTTTTTGTGTATATTAAAACGCTTGTCGTCACATTCATGATTTTCATTCAGTTCATCGGAGGTTGAAAAATAAATACAGCGAATTATTAGTATCAAGACGAACACATGTAATCTTGTTAACCTTACTCTCGGTTTGTTCCAGACTCGCTTTCAAACGAGTGAGCAGAAACGCAGGCACACACACGCAAATGTTGCTCATTGTGAACATGGTGTCCTGTAAGCCGCGGACACAGTACTAATAAAACGTATACATAAAAGGCACTCGGCAGACACCGTGTCTGGCGCGTGTTTGTTCCTTGTACGACGGCCCTGTCACACGCAAACTGTCTGCCGTCATGTTCGAAGCACAATGTCCACTAAGAATTCTGCCATCTTGTCTGCAAAGAAACTCCGCGTCTTTTGCACGATGTATGAGGCAAAGTTACTGCGCCTTAAAATTTTGTGCAGGGCAGAGACACAGATGTCGCACAGTTCCGATTCCGCGCTCATGTAGCTGTTGGTTCGCGCTACGCAAGGTGTACTATACATGAAGATCTGGGCCGTATCACTTCAGTATCTCCCGTACGTCGACTGGAAGATGGAGAACGGCGAGCTTCGCATGCTGGGATTCATAGGGAAGATAACCCACGCCGCCATCGACTCGCTCAAACTCAAGTAAGGAACGTGTGTAGGCGGGTGAGAAATGCTTTTATGCCCGTGTCCCACTAGAGCGACAGACAGAAACAAAAGACAGCAACAAGCCTCAAGCCTACGCAGCATGCTCGCGATGGTACGTTTGGTAGGCGTTTAGTCCTTTAGTGCTCGTGAAGTAAGCACGAGCGATTGCAAGCCTGCCAAAGATGCCCTCGCGTGCATGATGCTCGTGTTTGAGCATAGCTTCCTTTATTCTACAAAGCCTTTTAAATCGCGAAAGACTCTGGTTTGAGGCTTGTCGCTGTCGTTTGTTTCTGTCTGTCGCTTTAGTGGGACACGGGCATTAGGAAACTTGCGAGCGCCAACAGGCTTGAAATCACTCGTGCTTACTTTACGAGCACTGAGGGACGCCAAGCTTGCCGGTGCCTCATCGGGCATTACAAGCTTTTTGAGCCTCCGAGATTCTTGGCGCGTAAAGTTCATCACCGGCCATTCAATTCGTCGGGAAAGACTATCACAGAGGGGGAAAAAATGGTACGCGGCTGTTTCCGCTGCGGTGATGCTATAGGGCTGCAAATCAACATCACTGGGCTTAAAATGGGCATGTTTGCCCGAATTGCACTTTTTGCATCTCACCGCAAATCGCGTTACTTTTTGAAGTAAGCGGTAGGGTGAGATCCGAATGTTGTTCTCTAACTTTGTAAGCTTAATTTTTCCCATCGTTTTCGTTCTGTAGTTCCTCGCATTCCTCTCCAGTGTTCCTTCAGTCGGACGCCGTCTTGCCATGACTTGATTTGATATTGTCGGGGCTTTGACGGCTTCGGCCCTTTGGCCGCAGTGGATTTTTCTGCGACAATCCCTCCCACTGCTTACTGATGCTCGGGGCTGGATGGCGAGAAGCCGCGTCTGAGCAAAGGCTCGATGAAAGAAAGCACCGCCAGTGCCAGCGCACCAGCTGAGTGGCACTTGAATGGCGTCTCAACGCGCTCGCCCGCCTCAGCCTTGACAAGGTTTACCAAAATGCAAGCTCTGTACTCGTGTGCACACACACATTTAACGTTCGAGATGCTAATGCCGGCTAAAGTCCCCGGATAAAATTCACGCTTTCAAGTACCGCCAACCATCATTGTGGAAACGCGCAAGACACCGGTGCCCCGCCGCCATTCGCTTCTATAGGTGCCGCTCATTTCAGTGCTACGCCACCATTTGCTTCCAAGACCCGCTCGAGACACGGGCCACGTGAACTGGCTCATTTGACGCTACTTGCAAGACAAACGCAAACACATCGAGGGGCTTTAATGGCGGCTCGGTATCAGCAACGTCTCGCCAAATCTCTAGAGGAGCTGTGCACGCTCCATCCGTTGGGAAAACTAGCGTTTGAAAGGGCCGGAGGAGAGCTTATTTTGCATGCCGAAAATCTCGGAGGCCATGTCCGTGCAATGCTACACCAACTAGCGAAGGAACCGGTAGGATGCGAAGGTCGTGTCTCCACGATCTTCGCATTGCTTATTCTATGCATTCTGGATCCCAGTTGCACCTTTGCGAAGCCCAAGTACGGTTCGTTCGGCGGCGAGTCGGTCAACAATACGTGGCCTGGCATCGTGGGAATGCTCGTGAAAAACGCAAGTCCTTTTTGTTCTCTTTTCTTTTTCACTTTTATTTAGAAGCCTGGGGGTCTGAAAAATACAGTCATGTCTCGTTAGGGTGGCGGAAAAAAGCTCTCCCGAGAAAAGCTTCCCGGAGAAAAGCTCACCGGAGAAAAGCTCACCACAAAACCGTCAGATGCGGAGGAAAGCTCACCGGCCTTTTGACGGATGCGGGGAAAAGCTCACTTACGGACCTAAGAATCGAGCGTTCACTCAAGTGACATATTTCACTCGGCTGAAGTATGCTGGGATGCTTTGTGCTCATGCGGTCATTCTGCACTTCACTAGCAGCATTTATTTTTGAAATAACGCCCTAAACACGTCAGGGGTTGCCGACGAAAATAATATACTTTAAATTGAACAAAAATGAAAAAAAAAAAAAAAAACATAACGGGGGGAAATATAATTAGTGCAGAGGGCTGCAGCTTGAGTACTTTGTGGATATTTATTTATGAAATGACCTTTTATGATACCGACACCGGATTGCCAAATCTCCACATCTTACCATTTGTTTAAGAAGCAGCGGAACTAGGGCTACAGCCAGGGTGGAGAATGAAAATAAAGATGTATTAAAGGAAAAGTAAAACGAAATTTGGATTTCAAAAAAAAAAAAAAAATGCAGGAGATGTAGGCGGGACGCTACAATCCCTACAACACTACTCGTAAGGCGATATCGCGAATGGACGGCCGTATTTTTCTAAAAAGGAGGTCGAGATTGAACGAGGTCGACGAGGCGCGTGTCGTCAAGATATCTCGTTTCCTCCTCTCCTCGTTTCGCTCCCTCAAGGTGGCGAGGCAGAGAAGACGCGAGGCCGGTCCCTCTCCTTCTCGGAGAAACAAGACGTAAGCATATCTGTCGAATTCGCCTCCTTTTTTACAAAAAAAAAAAAGAAAAAAGTCATCCGTTCGAGATTTCGCTGTATGAGTGATGTTTTGGTGTTTGTGGCATCCCGTTGCACGCTTTTGCCGCCGTGTTTTGTGGAATCCAGGTTTCGGTTCAGCATCCCTTTAAATCGTAATTTAAAGAAGACCGGTTTTTCTAGGATTATTTATATCCAACCTTTCCCGCAAATATAATTCCTATTTTTTTATTTACCGTTTGTTTATTATTTGATGCTTTTAATATGCGCATATTTCCTGTATTTAAATCAAAATCGTCACACAAGAATTATTTATATCGGACTGAACACGAGCAAAAAGCAGTGGTCTTTGGAGAAAATTGATGCGTTGAGCTTTATTTCCACCTCCGACTTCATTCTTCAGTTACGTCACATCTTTTATGCAATCAAATCAGAACGCAAAAAATAGAAATTAAGAGTGGGAAAGCAATGTCGTATTTCAAGAAAACCAGACCGCGAAAAAGAAAAGCAATTACAACTTTTTCGCTAACAAAGAACTAAGCTGTTGTTGTGCTAGTATGGCTGGGTTTTCATGAACAAAACGTTGTTGAAATAGAAGGTTTTTTTCCCCGCATTGTTTTCACCAATTGGAAGATTGGATTAAACAACCTGCCGTGTCTAAAAATACATATAGTGATAAACAATCAATATTTTCTAGCTACAGTGATATTATTCTGATTTAAACCAAATAAGTCTAACTTAAATTTAAAACAAATTAATATTTTTTTTTTCACTTTTGCTTGCAGCAGAGCCATCTGGTGTGAAGTGTCTACGCAGCGTGACACTTTCAACATATACGAACGATATTTTTTTATTTTTTTTATTTTTTATTTTTATGGTTGCTGTCAAAACTAGTAGTGCGGTGAAAATCACTCATTCGGGGCACAAACCTACGTAATAAAAGTTGAACGCTGCTCAACCGCTTCTGTAATAAGTAAAATGCGCAAAATGGCTTCGCGCCAACTTTGTTGCACAGTGTACGGCCTGCGCGAGAGGCGCCTTACACCTTGGTAGCACTACTGCTATCAAATGATAACGACCACTTTACATACAAATTTAATTCGTGGTGAGATTTCCTCGGGGTCTGTAGAAAGACTGGTGAGCATTTTTCCGGACCCGCACAAAAGTGAGTGAGCTTTTCTCCGAGATTCGTCTCGTTAATATGAGCGCCTCTCCTTCCCTTCTTCTCTAACCCTAAGCAGTTGGAGAAGAGGGAAGGGAGGAACTCACATTTGGACGTTTTTTTGTGTACCCCGTAGCCTTCGCAGTTTGCCAAGTTATGGTGGATCGGAGTATGGGAGGAATTAGCTTTACGCGTTCAGAGCTTCTATCCCGTTCCCCAAGCAGTGACGAGGTCTACAGTGAGTTGACCTATACTCGTTTTCACGTCAAGAAAAAGGGAAGTTTGGCGCATTGTTCATACGCCGCACCAAGTAGTTCTTACAATATCTGGTTGTCGGAGGAAGAAGAAATGCTTTTGGCATTCGGAACGGGTACATCTTGATAAAATAACAAATATCCAATCTAAAATATACCTACATATATCTTATATCCATTACATATATTCATTATCTATATAAGGGGGAAATTAGTGATGCTCCTGCTTTAGGAGAGATTCTTTGTTCCCGGTAGGCCACGCGAGGCACGCTTGAATGTTCGCTATCGCGTTCCACATTTAAAGGCGTTATCCCATAATTTTGTTTCTTGACACGCTTCTAAACGTGGTGTCACCTTCAGCCTGTGAGATCTTCATTTCATCGATGTCGAAGTGCAGACGAAGTGGGTGTTTCAAACTCGGTGACATCTCTAGCGGCGAAACCTCATAAAATGTTTGGTGGTGTTTTACGGTTTTCTGCTATAACATAGACGAGTGATTACAAAAGCAAATGTTGACAATGCCAAACGTAGAAAATGTTTTTGGCACACACCTACCGCTTAGACGACTCCTCAGCATGCAGTTCCCGGTCGGGTCTCCCGCCGGGGTGCGGTTGCTTGAAACTGTAAGAATCCAACTGGCACGGCAGACGAATCGAAAGTTAGTTCTACTTTCTATTAAAATCTTTTGCGGCAACTCCATTAAAAAAGAAGTGCGTTGCTCCTCCTGTTTGTGAAGGAATATCGCTCTACCTCTCACCGTCGCGATCACCTCTATTTTTGAACTCTCATTCTCCGCCAAAATGTAGCGGTAGCGGTTAACACCAGACGCCAAAGTTTTAGAACTATACGTTATCTAAAAATAAAAAGTTATGTGATTTTTTGAACATTTGAATGGAAAAAATGGTGGCCGGCGGAGCTCGAATACATGGAGCTGACTGGGCGCTCGCTGCCCAAAAACGGGCCCCCATTTTCCATTAAAATTTCCAGAAAATCACTTATAACTTTTGAATAAGATAACGGTTAGTTTTGAAACTTTGGCATCTGATTCGGACCGCTCGCTACATTTGGGCGGAGAATAAGCGTTAGATAATGCATACATTATTTCTGCAATGAAAAAAGAAATCTTATAAATGTATTTTTTGGAACACCCTGTAGATGAAAAACGTTCAGCCTTTCCACTCTGGTGAAGAAGGAAGACCAGCGGAGTTGTACAGTATAAAGTAATGGCCGGCCGCAAGTCGGCAAGTCAGAGTGGAAAGGCTGCCGCCATCCATGAGCGACGGCGGCAACCAGATACGTGGCTTGCCGCCGTCGCTCGTAGATGGCGGTAGGTGTCCAGCGTTCGGTGTCTTCATTTCTTTGCGGGGGACACAATCCTGGGGAAACTATCCCTTAACAGCTCCGCTGTAAATATTTAGGCAGTGCTGTATGACTGCTAGCCTGGGGTCTTTAACGAGCATCACTCAGTAGCGATACACGACCGCACACTGATACGATGCTCATCCAGATCAAAACGTACAGGTTGGGGGGGGGGGGGGGGGGGCATATTTGACATACTGCTTGCTGATGGCTGCAGCCTTTAAAATGTTTAGTTAAAAAAAGATCACGCGTTTCAAATGTTTATGTTTCTGCTTACCCTTTTGACAGAGAAAGCAGCCAATCACAGCGAATCACAAAGGTCGTGTAGTGAACTCAAACACTTGTGAAACGTTTTAACTAAAAAAAATGTTTCGGTCTGGTTAAGAGCACATTAAACGTCATGAGATACGAGATAAAACAATTGAGTCGAGACAGTTCATTGTAGATAAAAGTCTTGAAAGGCACAACAAATAACGCATCATAAAGCAAAAACAAAAAGTTTTACCTTTTTTTGGGGGTGAACACCCAAAAGCAGATCGAACAGATCCGAGCATATGTATACGTCATACGTGAACCTGTGAGCCGAAGCGTCAACCAGACAGTTTTTAACGTTTTCCTCTCTGCGCACAGAGGAAAAAAAAAGTTTTCTCAGATTTGAACTGTTTTCTCGAAACACATGTGATTGGGGTACACAAATGTACACCAATCACATCTTTGTAAAAATTTTCAATGCACTCCGTCAACTCGTTTATTAATATTTTTTTTTTTACGTCTGAATATTGTTTGGAAGGACCGTATATATCACTGAGAGTGGATTCTGGCATGCCTCGCTGAGCAGTAAATTCGGGCACATTTATTATAATATATAAAAGCACTAAACGTTCCACTTTGCCGCATCTATTAGCCTATATATATTTCATCACAACTAACATGCTTCTGGAGACGTTCCTGTGACGTCATAACGGCCAATCATGAATGATCTAAAGTCGTATGTATCATTTGTGCCTTTGGGGTAGACCCCCCCCCCCCCCCTTATTTTTTTTAAACCAATTGCGGTCAACAAAATGAAAAAAAAAAAAGTTTAAGACGTTCTTTTGGTGTCTTCGGGTGACGACTAATTTGTTTTGGTGCAGGAGGCGGACATAGCTCCCGGTCCGCTGGTGATAACAGGCCAGAGAGTTTCTGTGGCCAATCCGACGGTACCCTATTCCTACGAGGAGATGTCCATCCTCGGAGGAAGGCCGAAGCAATTCAGCAACAATCTTTTCAGCCTACTCCTCACGTTTACACCAGCGGTGAGTGTCGTTCTTTCACCAACGTATGCATCTGTCAAACTCTTCTGGCAGTCACTTTAGCTTGTAAAACACTACTGCCCTATGTTGGGAAACTTTTGTTGTACAGCGCAACTTGAAATTTTTTGCGCTGAAAGGTTGTACTGAATACCTCCTAAGATGTGTATCTTTCGCAGCCGTTTCTGATGGCTAGACCAGCGAGGATTTTCTTATGGTGGAAAGGAGTTTGATCGAAGGGCCGTTAAATAATATTACGACCGAGTTACACAGAGGGGAGGGTTTGCGATGTGTTTCAGTCAATACCGCACGGGAAGCGGTATATATTCATTAGGAATTGGCCGACAATGGTGTTGTGCAGACAGAGTAAAACGTTGAATGTGTACTAACAAATATGCTGAACGAGTTCTTTATATTAATCCGAGCCAGTGCCGTCATTCGGTGGTTCGTTTTGTGCCTGACCCGCGACCTCGCAGATGGTGATTCAAGCTCAGCTTACCCAATAGTTTCAGGTGCACCCACGCGTCATATAAGCTATTCGACATACTTTATTCCGATCACCTGTTTCAAAATGTACCTTCCAGGTATGGACTATGATCATTATCAGCTTAATAACCTGCGGCCTGGTTCACTACCTGATCAACAAGGTCCTTCAGCGAAGTCCTGAGGAGCATCGTGGTCCGGGCCAGTTCATCTGGCGCTTCACGTGCAGCGTACTCTCTGAAGGTGCTCAGTGTTGTGCATCGGGACAGATGCGGCCCTGCGCGTCTCTTTCCCCACAGATCACGCGGAGGGGCATGGAAATCTATGGAGAGATTTTGTTATGCTGAGGATACTCGATGCCTTTTTCGGCCTGCAGACATTGTTCTGCTAAATAGTTCGCCGAGCATTCTTCGTGGGTCCCAGCGTCTCTCCACGTAATCAAGAGCGAGGATGGCGAGCGAGCATTTTGCTTGTAGCTTGCTGTCGATTGCGTCTTGCCTGGGTCATATATTGCAAGCTGAGGAGAAGGAAGCGTAGCTGATGGTCCGGACTGTCCATCATTTTACTAACCTGGTCACATTTGTTTCGACATTTGTATTGAATTAGATAACGTGCTCCTTGCTTTTGATTAGGCTACTACGATCCCCTGTTCGCTACTGGCTATACTGGGCGCACTAGCCATAACGATAAAAGCCGATGATTAATACCCCGATACTTTTATTAAAAGAAAAGCTATATGTCAACCCATTTTATTGTGCTCATAGAGTTAAATACAAAAACCATAAACAAAATATCGGGCATACCTTTTGCTTCTGTATCCTATAGCCATCCCTAAAACCAGTCCAGGCCTGCGTCCTTTTTGGGAGTAAGTATTTTTCGTTTGTTTTACGTGATAGGTAGTTTGTCTATTTTATCTAGATTTTATTTTATCTTATAATCCTTCCCCTATTCCCTCCGTGGGCACTAAATTATGCCAATGAAGGCATTTGGTCTAAATGAGCCTCTCTGATCTTGATTTATGACTCCGCTCTCTTTCTATAGCCGTCCCCGTTTGGTCCAAACCGGCCCCTTTGAGTCAGAGACTGGTCACCTGCTTCTGGCTCCTCGGCGTCATCTTGGTGACCACCTTCTTCACAGCCTTCATGAAGGCGAGCCTTCTGGTCAAGCAAGACGTAGAGCGACTCTGGGACATCGAAGACCTCGCCAGAGAGGAAAAGATGCGACCGGTGTTGCTAAGGGGATCGGGGTTCTACCAAGCCATTAAGGTATCTGTCCAAGTGCTCGAGTGTTCTTAAATTCAACTCGCATGTAAGGTTTTCTTCGGGGTCATCGGAGAGTCGTGTTGTTGTCGTAGTAGGTTGACAGATGTCGATGGTCGGACATTGGTGCTCCTTTTCAACACGTCTATTGTTGAAAACTATAGGCAATTCGTTCGGCTATGACGTCGAAGTGTCATTAAAATTATATTGCTTAGACGCACAGAACAATTTATGTTTACTGAAGTACATTGAGGACGACATTATACCGTAGTCCTGTGAAGTAAGAGATAGAAAAAAAAAAAGACATTGCTTCGTCTTCAGTTGGGTACCAGCCATTTAACCTTTTGACGAAATTAGGATATGTGTATTAGAGTTAAACTGACGTCCCCCATCCTCCACAAATGAGTGGATGCTGTTTGTTACAGGCATGCAGGAAGTAAATGATTGTAACTTTGACAATAGGTTGAACTTCCAAATTTTTAACTGAAACTGGTCAGCTTCGTTTTGTTTATCAAAGCAAAGCGACACACCTTGTTTATTATAAAGGGTTCATACCTAGGGTTCATACCTACTTCAACACAGTTTCTTGGTGCCGGTGTGAGACTACATGCATGGTGGGACGTGGACCACTATGATGTGGAAACCTGGTTCATTGTGAATCGCGACAAAACGACCGCTCGAGTTTCCCGCCTTCCAAACCTGCCTTCCATCCGCTCGATCGTCTGAGACATGACGCCGTTCTGGTGTGTCGCACAGTACACCAAGGTGGACGCCTTCCAGAAGGTGTACAGCCGGGTGGTGGAGCAACGTGGCGCCCTTCCGGCCTCAGAGCTGTTCAGTCTGGCCACGCTTCGCGACATCCAGGAGGAAAAGGCAGCCATGCTCTTCACCAAGGTGGCCGTGAACGAACGCCTGCACAGGCACTGCCCGTACCTAACCGGCGAGTTCTACTACGCGCGGCAGCCCGTCACCCAGGTTCCCATGGCCATGTTCACCAGGAAGGGGGTGCCTCGCCTCCTCCACAACCTGCTGGATCGAAAGTGTGTTCCCAAAATCTCTCATTAAAGCCGCGGCCATACTGCTAATATATCATACAAAAGACAGCCTGCATACCTTGTGTAGAAGTCCTGTCACATAGGCCATACGGATGGATGGCTGGATGTTAATGGCTATACTCTTTGTAACGGGCGATAGCTTGCGCCACCTAGCCCAAGTTTAGAAAGACACTACAAAAACTCTCTGTAGACATGTTGCCTACACAGTAATTAAAAAAAAAAAAACGCGCTTTGGACATGCTCCAAGCGTCCGGAGATACTTCGGTCATCAAGTTTCTAGAGAAGACCGTGTCTTTTGTATGACGTCTGAGTAGAGTGATTGCATCTTTAGTCTGCAGACTTCACTGTTTTGTTTTTTTCCACTCTTTCACATACTGACCGGTTTGGGTATAGTTCGAGGCATAGGACAGTGGGACCACTTTTTTTATTTTTCGTCTCATTCGCTTTCTTAATGGTGATTACGCGCAAGCCGTGTTTAGCTGTCGAACACTGACGCGATTGTATACCTTTATTGAAGAGCCCTGGGCTCTTCAATAAAGATGAAAAATTTCATCATCGGCGTGAACCTGCAGTGTCCTAAACAACTGCGGGTCTTATTTGTTCTTACTATTTTTATATACAGAACATTCCATTATTAGTTTTTAAATCCTTCACGCTGTTTCTTCATAGAACTAATTCACCGTGAATTAGGGTCCGAATCCAGCCATTACAAGCAATTTCGGACGTTAGTTACGAATATTCCGTCGCTCCTTCAACGTCGGGTGCCCTGTGGAAAAGAAACGTTGGAGCTCATAAATTATATAGATTATTTGCTCATTTCTTCGTGTGTGCCTCCGGAGTATATATGACCCATGTACCCGATCCTTGACTATAATCTGTTCTGTGACATGCGTTTGAGTTTGTGGCTATAGCTGTGCATCAGGCAGCCAAACGATACTATCCGCCACCTAAATCCAGCATCAATTCAGAGCAATAGTACAAGACACCGTGGACTGCGCTTAGTAAAAAAGGACATAAACTACAAAATAAATAAAAGGGCGCAAAACAACGACAACAGATGTGAAAACCAGGGCGTCTTCTACCAGTCCTTGTGTCCTTTGTGCTGTTTTATTTGTTCTGAGCACGCACCAGTTCGCCCAACTACACACCTTGCTACGACATAAAAGACGTGGAAATGTAAGGACCGAGCTCGCATTTCCAAAAACTTTTTGTCGGCGCAGATTGAGGGAGATGCGGCAAGGAGGCCTCCTGGACAAGTGGCTGGACGAGATCTCGGCTCCGGGCTGCGAGGCCTTCGACCCTCCAGCCTCTTCCTCTGGAGAAGAGGAAGTTTCTGGCGTCACCCATTTCCTGGCCACTTTCCTCATTCTGGGACTGGGGCTCAGCTGCGCTCTCCTGACCCTGGCACTGGAAATCCTCGTCGCCAAGAGTCGAAGCCGGCTGAAGGACGCCCATTAACTTGATGCAGAGTGAAAAACCCAACAGGCGTGTGCAACACCGCAGAGTCACTATCGTCGTTAATTAAAAAAAAAAAGTGATGACGACGACATTGATGTCATTAAAGGCCGGTTCTCACGTGCAGCGAAGCGCTGAGGTAGCGCTGCTCACGTGTCGTCAGCTACTTATCATCTGCAATGAGCAACAGCTTTGACGGTGCGATACAAAATTACAAAGCTGGTGAAAGCTCCCGTCAGCACGCGCTTAGCGCGAGGTCAGCGCTATGCTTGGAGCGCTCCGCTGCATGTGTGAACAGGCCTTTAAAATGAGTATGGTGGCGGTGGTTGTGATGTTGCGATTGTTAATGATGATAATAAAAGAAAAAACGTTTTATCTTGGGGGGGGGGGGGATTGAAAGAGGGGCCACTACAAAAAGCTAAGAAGCCTCACGAGGCACTGGCACCTTATAGTTCAAATATGTGCCTACATAAATGGAGTGAAAAGGTGCATTCAGCATAAATTAAAAACTTAAACATCTTCCCGATCGACATCTTCGTGATAGCATAAAATTATATTAAAAATAAGAAAACAAAAAAAAATTAAAAAGCAAATACACAAGGTACAGGAATTGTTGAATATACGAACGTAAACAGAGCGAAGTCCCTGACATCGTCAAGAACATAAAGTTCATACGTTATTTTTTATTTGAATTTACATTTTTATCTGGCACGTTTTTTTTAAAATTTATTATTGATGTTTGCACACTGCAATTCGTAGATGATCGTAGCAGAAAATCTCACTATGTATGGGGCGTACACTTCACAGAAGTCACGACTTGAAATCATTGTCCGGGGTAAGACGTTGAATTTTCTAGTAGGTTACTCGCAAGTCTTGTACGCAGGTGTGTTCTCACCTACTCTTTAGAAACAGTTTAATATAAACGCAATTGATTATCACTGGAAACAGCAGACACGAAACGTGCAAGAAAAAGCAAAATATTGACGAGTCGTTCTTGTCTCGTACATGCTGAAATGTGCCAAGTCTTCTTTTACCAATGACACGGTTGGGACCGTTTATTTTGCGCGCTCGTCCGTATCATCTGGACACCTTGAGATCGCTTTTACGTCTATACTTTATTTCAATTATGTAAGCGGAGAAGTGCGCTTCCAAGATGTCGGGCGCACGTTCGGGTAAATCGAAGACTCTGTTCGAAAGTCACTGTTATTTTGTTTCCCCTAAAATTCCTGGACAGTTTTGTTGTGTCGAAGAATAGGTATTTTGTAAGAAACCAAATGGTGCTGAATGCTTAATGCACGCTTTAGACGTCTCCTTTTCAACAATTGAATGCCTTCGTGCGTGTAAAATCTAGGCATGGCGTTCTTCACTGAAGACCCGTGATGCTATTCTGTAACCAAATACAAAACAAAAATCCAAGATTGTTTCCTTTTTGTTAATTTGTTTGAAATCACACAGGAATACAGTTCGTTCTCGAAGCTATAGGCGAACAGTTTCACGTGCGGAAGACAGAAGCAAGCGAGGACCTTTGCTTTCGCCATGAACTACACTCTTCGAGTCGCCTTTCCATACGTAAGATACTGGGGGAAACATTGCCTCACTGTTTGTTAGTTACCATTTTAGAACGTAACCTTTCTCTTTCGTATACTTTCGTTAAAAATTTTTTAGGAGCTTGTATCTAGTTCAGTGGAAACGGTATAGTTGTAATGTTTTATTACAAACATTGAATAAGTGGATTGTTGTGGCTCGTGTTCTTAGACGTTACCACTAAACGCGCATTATAATGATTCATTCACACTTGTCGAAGACGCGAATGCATTGCCGTAGTTTTAGCTTTACTAAAAGTTATAAGCGATTTTCTAAAAATTTCAATGGAAAAATGGCGGCCGACGGAGTTCTCAAATACATGGAGCTCTATGGCGCCAGAAAGCGAAAACGGGCCGAAAATGGGCCCCATTTTCCCATCGAAATATTTCATAAAATCGCTTGCAACTTTTGAGCAAGTTGACAATTGGTGCTGAAGCTTCAGTATCTTGCTCGAATGGCCGGGGGTACGTTCTGGCGGAGTTTGAGCTCTCCGCGATGTTTAGCTTATTTTTGAGGTGCGAGAAAACAGGGTTCAGGTTTTCTCGCGGACGGCCGGTATTTCGATTGAAATACCAATAACCAAATGCACCCAAAAAAAAGCTCACCTTGAATATTTTTATAAACCCGGGAACACACAGAATATGTCGGGCGTGTATTATGCGTGCGCTATGATTAGCCACGGTTGCGAAGAGCTTTGGGTGGCTTCGAATGTGCCGCACACACGACACGCTCCCAAGATTTCCGTGTGCATTCAAAGGATCTAGGCAAGTCTAAATATCTTCGGGGTAGCTAAACTCGTGGAGCAAAACATTCTTCGCTTTTTGACGTAGCGGGGGGAGTGACCAAAAGAACGCCGCAAAGTTTCCTCCTTCCTGCGCGCGCTCAACTTCGCAACTTTTGACGAAAAATCCCCCGCGATCCCTAGGCGGTGCACGAGAGCACGAGACAGCGCGGGGAGGCGAGCGTTCACGCCGCACGCTGTACGTCGTCTTTGGGCTCTCTAGCGCCGACAATCCCGTCATGCCTCGCCCAGGCGAGGAGCGAGAGCAGACGACGAGAGTTCGTCTGCTACGATGAGGCATTCGCACAGCGGAACTGAAAGAAAAAGTTGGTTTTCTGCTCGAAATCGCGTCCCGCGGGCCAGAAACTCAAACGCGAGCTTGAATTGTAAGCCTCTGATATTTCACGAAGAAAGGAATCGACGGCCCGTGTTTTATTTGCGAAATTTGAGTCGTTTTGTAGCCGTACAGACGCTGAAACCTACCAGTGTGTAATGAAAGGCCCAGGACAACCACAGGGGCCGCGAGATCTAGCATCATTTGTGTATGGGTGAAAAGTGCAACATTTTTCGACAAAGCTCCCACAGCAAAAACCTGCGACGGATTCACTCAGCGTCCGGGAAGGCTAAACATGGAGACGTTGCCCGAGACTCAAGCAAAGTCATATTTGAACGGCAGCTATCTCGCCCCGTCATATTTTGTTTTGAGAAAATCCGCTCCACGCTCGCTCCGAGTTTCAGTTTGTCACGGAAGTCCTCACAGGAGTTCAAAGAAAAAGCTTTCACCATGAAGCACTATGTACAAGCGGTCAAAACGATGCGAAAATCTTCAGTAAAGGCATTCTAACTTATCGTTTGCTGAGCTTTGATGACTCCGAAATCACGGATGACTCCACAATAACTCTCGGTAGCCCTTGTCTCATTAAACGCATAACAGTTAACGCCCAACAAAGTAGCCCTGGACCCTCAACCACACAACATTTAGTTAAACAAGATTGGTATTCTAACGCGTTTAATATTCTTGCCCACAATATTAACTGGTATTTGCGGAAACATGATAGAAGTTTCATGGTAGAGAACAATTTACTAACGTAATAAAATTGAGTTGTGTCAAGCGATGACTGCCGGTGGTGCCGCTCGACCCCAGCAATACGGCCTCTATTCACGATCTAGCCTCCTAAGAAATCAGTGGTGCCAGTGCTATTAGACATAAATCGTTTATTTGCATCGGTACTCCCATACCTGCCGGATGTAGGGACAAGGCGCTAAACCGTACATACAGCCAATATTGAAGCCGGTTTTCGGACGATATTGCCTCGACACTCGCCAAGAAGCAACGTGCTGTTTCGGCGACTCGTTTGTGTAATTTATTTGTTCAGTCATATTAATTAGTCCCGGGCCACTGTGTACACCCCAAAAAAGAAATGTACTGTGGTAATTACACCTTGAGGAGAAGCAGGCACGTAGCCAGATTTTCGGTTAAAAGGGGAGGGGGGGGGGGGGGGGGGGGGCGCCGATGACAAAGTGCTCTACGAGGGGGAGGGAGGAGAGGAGGCCCCAGCAAAATGGAAAATTTCGGGGGGGGGGGGGGGGGGGGGCGGGAAGGCCAGGCCTTATGCCCCTCCCCTTGGCTGCGTGCCTGACGAGAAGGGGTATTGTAGTTTTACATCTTTATAAAAAGGTGTAGGCATTATCATACGTTTTAAGAAACGTGTTTAAAAAATCACACATTTTTAAAGGTGTGAAGTTTACATTTTTTTTATAAGGTCCATCGCTACACTTATTAGGGTGTTAGTTATGGGACACCCCACTTACGTGTTTAAAGGTGGGAAAATGCTTAATGCGTATATACCTCTAACGGAAGACAATCTCTTTCATGTGATTACATCGCGTGCCGATGAAACGATCTGTCGATGACACGTCGTTCGATGAACTGATTTGACCGCCAGTGAGTGACGACTGCCAGTAGAATTTCGGGGAAATAATTCTGCCGGCTGCCGGGAGACTCGACCCTACCCAAGAATTACCCCGGTTCTTGTTTGTTTTCCAACATTCTGAATTGTATACCAGCTTATTAGTACCTCTTCGGATATTACAGAAAAAAATAAAATAAAAAAAAAGCGATGGCAGCCGCAAAAACTCTGACAGCCCGGTTCACAGTCATGTGGTAGACTGACAGGTGCTCGTCAGTCGCCACCATGCCTTGAAAGCTACCGGTTCCGAAGAACCGGAGCGCGCAGAGAACTTGTTGTTCCACGGTCCGAGGCGGCGAACGAAGCTCGTCGCAGAGTAAACGCACAACGGCTTTGGATAGCTGGTACTGTCGCCGAAAGTCGTCGTCGGGGAGTTGAAAGGCGTCCCCAGTGGTCTCAGTAGCGACGCCGACGGTGGCGGAAGATAAGCTCGGCCGCAGCGTACGGCACCGCCATGTTGACAAAGTTTAACTTCGCCTCGATCCGAAGCGAAGATCTCGAGCTCAAACCGCGGCTCTCGCAAAGTTCGGAAACGTCACTTTGACGTCAGCGACAACTTCGACAAACGAGGTTTCTTGTTAACACAAACTTCGGAGGGATTTTGAGCGTCAGCAGGTCGCCTAGGGACAATCTGCAAAGCATTAATTTTGAGATTGACGTAGGGATGTAGGGACAAATGGGTGCTACGTCATCGGCGAAGCCGTTCAATCAACGGGCTCCTCGCGCCCCTCACGCGCCGCACGCGCGCCTCGATGAACTTTGCTTCGAATGATTGACACCTCGCTCGGCGCGACGTCAGCGGCGCGAGAGTCCAATTAGCGCGTTCCGCAACTTTCGGACACAAAGTTGTGCTTGACGAGTTTAGCGACCCGGGAGTAGTGTGTTTGTTTAGCATGTTTTAATTAGAAGTTTTCCATGGCTCCCGTTTCTTTGGTGAGTGCGTCTATGGGGCTCTGAATTCTGAGTTTTTGGGTATTCAGGAGCCCCTTTTGTGGTAACTGAAACTTATCGCGAGGAGAAGGGGTTCATAGCGTCCTTCACTTGATCAGGATTTTTTAATTTTTTTTTTGTCTGAAGTTTTGACGTCATATGCTCGTTGCGCTGTCCCTTGGTACGAACCAATCAATCACAATGCAGGTTGCGTAATCCTGCGCTTTTTCTCCTGTGCATGATTCGGTCAGTCGGCGATATAGCCAACCTACAACGACTATTAGCGCCGTGACGATGCACTTTTGGCGCTGCCTGACTGGTTTCATCGGGTTGTAGCGTCGGCTGCAGTAAGATAAGCCTAATTATGTTGGACTAAGTATATGACTCGCCGCCAAGGATCGCCTGCGGACAAAGTGTGATGGACTGACTTGCTGCCAACTGTCGCGAAATCAGTATGGACCACCCGCCGCCTTCGGTTGCCTGTAGGCTAAGTTTGCTGGACTAGGCGGAGCACAAGTTCGTCTGCTTCTTTTTGCAGGGATTGTGGTCAGAACGCCGGGCTTTGACCGGCTATGATTGAAGGATAGCGGGTAGAATTCAAGGCAGCTTGCTTTGGAGGTCTACCCACTATCCTCCAATCAGAGCCAATCAGAGCTTGGTGCTCTGACGCCACCAGAATTCCCCTAAAACAGAAGCAGACGAACTTGCTCTCCACAAAAGTATGACTCGCCGCCGCCGGTCGTCTGCAGATAAGTTAGCTGAACTTGCTTGAATATAACACGCCGATGATGAACGCCTGCGGACTAGGTACGATGGTATGATGGACTGTACTCCGTTTTACCGAAAGAAGGCGAGAGAGTAAAGGCGAAAGGGCTACCGGCGCTTTCCTCCTTGCTGAGTGGTCAGGAACGAGCGAGAGACCCGGATAAGCGCCTTGGACGCCTGTGTTTTTCCAAGAGTATTTGTTTCTTCGAGGTTTCCTCTATTTCATTTGACGTCCAGGTGTGATTAGAGCTAGCGGAATCAATGATGACAATCACCTGGACATCATTGCTCGGTAATAGGCTGCACGGATAACAAACGAAAGCGCGGAATATTATCGGATGACATCTGTATCGCGCACGGGATTCGTTAAGGCAACTGCGGCTGTTAATTCTTCGAACCCCATCGCTTTCCAAATGACCAAGACCTCCGGCGGCAGTGGGTTGCGTCCGTAAACAAAAAATATTCTACCCCGACGCCATCCTCTCGAGTGTGCTCGAAGCATTTCGGGAATAGAGCGGGAACTGAACTTACCACTGTACCGTCGATGAACACGGGCTAAGAACACACGCTCGCAAGGTGCGTGCAAGTTCTCTCGTGAGAATCGCTGTTTCCGCTTGTAAGTTTCGATAACTTAATTTATCTTAACGCTGATATATTCCAGTGGTGACATTGACTAGATCTTAACAACTGCAACGCTTAGTTGAAGGCTCATTTCCGCCGCCGGGTGTGGCTGGAAATTGTCGAAAATTTAGTTCTACCGGTATTTCTTAATCGTGATCTTCTTCGCGATAGCAGAGGGCCGTGGACTTATGTTAACCGTCAAAACGCGACTGGGTTCTTCTTATTTTGTAAATTAGTACATAAGGTAGCTGGAAACAAAACTTCAATTTCTATTGCTGAAACATGCTCATCATCAATTTCGAATCGTTCAATCATCGATCGACTCGCTTCGGCAATGGGCCCACATCGACTTTGCTGTTTTCAATTCTAGGCAAAAGAGAGACTCGTCGACACGGAATTCTCACTTAAAATTTTTATGAACACCTGCAAGCCACAGGAAGCTGCCTTCGATCTTTCTGTGCAATGCTCTTATTTCGCGCGTCCTTGCTCACATTACGTTTTATTATTGTGGACTACACGAAACGCCAAAAATATTATCTGTGCACTGCATCTAAAACGCCCCCCCCCCCCCCCCCAAAAAAAAAAAAAAAAGAACCGAAGAGAATTTTATTTTTTTAAACTGGTACAATATTTTGAGTATTACCTCCGATTGTATATACTTACCTCCGATTGATTGAGCGTTCAGTGCCGCTCTTCTCGACATCGCCGCACTGGCGGATGTCACACGCTCTAAAAAAAAGCCCGTGGGCCCACTTTACCGCACAACACTCGGAGAGCCAATCACCGCAACTTATGGAAACAGCTCAACGAATGGCGATGCCGAAACATACGTTTAGACCAAAAAAAACGCAGTCTGAGTTGTGACATTGAGCAATGCAAAACGTCAAGCTTGCATTGCTTAATGTCACAACTCAGACTGAGTTTTTTGATCTAAAGATATGTGTCGACATCGTCATTCGCTGAGCTTCCTCCGTAAGTTGCGGCGATTGGCTCTCATAGTGTTTTGCAGGAAAGTAGACGCACGGCTTTATTTCAGAGTGTAATGCGAGGCAAGAAACTTTCCCAACGAGGTGAAAAACGCCATCGGCGGCACACGAGAACACAAGACCAGTAGCTTGTAGCACACAGCCTGCAGACCCAACGCGGAAGCGGCGCCCCCAAGAGCGCTTTCGCCAACGTTTCTAACCACTCAGCATGGGCGCGGAAGAGGACGCTCGCTAGGTGGCGCTACAGCATTCAAAATGGCGCTACCCACGATAAAACGGTCTCCAGTCGGTAACAGGTTAGGAGTTCAGGGGAAGCTCCTCCCACCTTTTTTTACTTTACCAGCGTGAACGCTGGAGAGGAGGTCGCCTCCTCTCCAGCGTTCACGCTGGTAAAGTAAAAAAAAGGTGGGAGGAGCTTCCCTTGAATTCTTAACTTGTCACCGACTGTATGTATGAACCGCCACCGAACGTCGTCTGCCGACTAGCTATGCTGGACTAAGCATGACTCGCCGCCGATGGTCTTCTGCAAAATAATTATTCCGGACTAAAAGGTATGAATCACCTCCAACTCGCCGCTGACAGTCCTCTGCGGATTATAGCTACGCTGGACTAAGTATAACTCGCCAGCGACTGCAGCCTGCGGTTTAAATATGCTGAACTAAGTATGACTCGGCGCCGAGGGTCGGCTGCGAACTGAGTAAGTATGTTGAACTATAAGTAGAAGATCGCCTCCGACAGTCGCCCGCAGACCAAGTATGCTGGACTAAACAACAATCACCGCGGACAGTCGCGTGCTACCGCCGGCGACAGTCGGTGGCAAGTTACAGTCCAGTTTCTTTCGCTCTCCCTCATAGCCAAGCAAAGATGTGGGACTGCCGATCGTATGGTCCGGGGTTCGATTCCCGTTGAGCTCCATGGTGATTTTTTCTGGTTTCGACTGTTTCGTGTGAATGTGTGAATTATCATAACCGATTATACATGCTATGCTCTTTGGATGCTTATTTATTGCCCGGTACGGGCCAACACAACACATTACAGCAAAGCGGCCCGGCGTTGCACTGCGATGCGAGTCTTTTGGGCCTTATACTTCGGCACCACGACGCACTGAGCGAGAAGGCAATCAATACTTTTCTCGCGCGCACTTACAAGAGAACTTAAACGACGGCCGCTAAAACGTAACATCACAATGAGCAGAACTCGTCCGCTGGCACGGCTGAAAACTTAGTATAGAAAAACACGGCGAAATAAATGGCAGCAGGAACTAGTAACTTCTAGGTTGCCTTCATGTATGCTTAGCTTAGGGTAATGATATCTGGTCATTTTGTCCCGAAAGCTTATTTTTTATATTATGTTCTGGAGGGCGTGAAACATATTCTCCCCGCACGCGCGCTTGGCGTTGACTGAGCGCTATATGGCGGCGTTCTGTTTTCGGCAGTTTCTTTGTATTTATTTCTGTGAGCCCGTGCTGTCGGCATCGGGTACTACAAAATATGTCATCTTAAACACAGAGCCTAAACAGAAGGACATTGAGGCATCCTAGGAACTTTCTGTGGTTCAAACGTGACATCGGAGCCCAGTGTTGCTCGACAAGCAGCCAACCTGCTGAATGCCCGCTGAGAACCTGGTAGTAGCAATTTTGATATCGGTTTTAAAGCGAATCGCGTTTCCCATTAGTGTAATATTTTGGCAGTGCCCGGATTCGAGTCTCCGTTAATCGATATATCAGACATTTAATTTTTGTTCGACTTTAGACCGGGGTACCCTTTGAATTCTATAAAGTTTAGACTGGAGAAGCGAGTCGCCTCCCTGAGATATCACTTGGAGAATAAATCACTGTCCAATTCGGACGCAACCTCTCGATATGACGGCCGCTTTGGGTCACATGTAAGGGCTATACACCAGGGCGGACATCAATACTCCCGCTCGCCCGTAGATTGCGTGCACTGTACTGAAGCGCTTAGAAAAAGAAAATGAACAAATGTGGGACGTGCTTGCTAAGATAAAGACGTCAAATATTTTTATTCCACTGTTTCTGGATGAAAAAGAAAAGTCACCTGGAAGCGTGTTTAACACGGAGAGTTTGGATAACATTATTGGCGTCTACCTACTCTCTCGCACTCGTATTTCTTCCTTTAAAAGGAGTGGGCGCCAACAGCTGGGTTGGCGTCGTTTGAAGGGCCCCTATAGTATTGAACAGCCAATATGAACTCTTCGGTGCTGCCTCATCTTATCGTCGCCTTTCCGGACGTAAGTTTTAAGCTGGTTTCAGGACGACCTGCAAGTGGTTTGCGATTTTATCTTTTCTTTATAAATTAAACAAAGATAAAAAATAAATAAATAAAAAAAAACGATCCGCTGAAAGGTTTTTGGCGCTTGTAGGTACGCAGTATTGAGAAATGTATCACTGATTTATTAAAATGTTGACATAAAATTAGTAATACGTACAGTAACCTGGCCAGGTTAAGTTAGTAATGCGATTTTCTGTAAGTTTGGCCATACACGTCGCGTATAAAACTAGAAGTAAAAGAAATTTGTAAATCTGGATTTCGCTTTTTTTATTATCACATCACAAACTCACACGCATGTGTATAGAATAATACGCATATGCGTCTGTAACCTTCCGCATTGCAAAACAATTAACATAATGCGTGTATGACCATTCTGTGAGTCACAACACATCCTATGCACTGCTCGATTATATCGCCATGCCAATTTTCTTGAAACCATTTTGTCATTTTAAGGAACAACGTTCAGAGACGCTTTCGCGGATAAACGCATAACCCCCACTAGCCACAGTGTATACCTACGTATAACATGCCGCTCTTTCCGGATTACAGTCCCCACCGTTCATGACGCCAAAGTACCGCAATGGCAAGCTGTACCTGGACGGAATCTTTGGCCACATCTTGCAGGCCGTGGCACAGTTTGTGCCCTTCAGGTAAAACTTAAACGGAACCAGAGAAGCTTAGGAAACCGCGGACATTAGGGTGAAGAACATTCGTCAGAAACTTTGCAAAATTTCCCTATAAAAAAAAATGTGGGCCTATTTTTTTTTTCAGAACACAGAAACAGTTAGTTATGGCGAACAATATAGCGAATGACTAACAATAAATGTGATTGGATCTGAAAACTACGAAGTGCGCAAAGACAATAGGCAATTAAAACGTCATGCTGACTGCACATCGAATTTTTTTTTTTTTTCCCCAATTGTATTTTGAATTTTGTCGAGCCCTGGGGTCCTTCAATGGTTCGCAGTGATTTACTGTCTCCGTTTTCTGCTGGAAATTTGACCTACTAATGGGGCGAATCGAGCGAGTTGGTAAACGTTATACATGATGGAAACAGCTGAAACTACGAAATACTTCAAACGGCGCTATTCATATCGCGCTTGCGACGTTTTGCCATGTGCCCCCCGACCGTGGTCCCCCACTGTTCGGGGGCACTTGGTGAGACATTGCAAGAAGTGGGAGTTCGCGCCTGACTTCGGCGAAGTTGTTGTGCAGGCCAAAACAAGGAAAAATAAAAGCAAATCAAATAAAGTAAAAAATGATATTTTTTTTTTTTTCCAGTTTGGGAGATTTATATATGCGTCATCGCGCCGTCGGTAGCTCTAACAGATAAAGAGGTTTGCTTTTTGCAATCTAACATGAATAGCTTCGTTTGAAGTATTTCAGCACAGAAGATAATGTGGTCCTTGGTGGACGAGTAGGTGCACGTAATTGTTGACGAAATCTTATTGGCTACGTTGGTTTCGTTCTGTCTTTTCCACTGATAAAAATTTAGTTCTGTGAGTAGAGCTTCGCCCTGTCGTGTTTGTGTCTTCACTACGTCTTCGTCGTTTGAGCTGTTTCCATCATGTACAAGTTAACCCACAAACGTTGTTGCTGTTGTTGTTGTCGTTGTTGTTGTTGTTGTCGTCGTCGTCTTTGTCGTCGTTGTTGTTGTTGTTGGTGTTGTTGTTGTTGAGTGCTCGGACATTGTTTATAAAACTTGTTTTATTTTGGGAGGATCCTCGGTACGCATGAAACAATAATCTAGAGTAGTGGTTAAGTTACAAAAATTATTTCGAGTCATTTGCAAGATAATATACAGCATTTGCAAGGCAGAGTTAAGGCCGGTTCACAGAGCACACTTTGTCCTTACGTTGCGTACGTTATGTTGCGGGAGCGTATGTCCGCTTACGTCGAGAATCACCCGGACGTCCGTGCCTCGTATGAAGCATGGCAACCAATTCAAGGGGTAGCTTTGCACGTGACGTTCGAAGCATGCATGTACCGGCGACTCATAACGTAACGTAAGGAAACGGGCAACTCCGTCCAATATCGTTGAATTTGGGATTGGGACTGTTTTTGGGTAAAGCAGTGTTCCTGAATTACAAGGTATAATTTTTTTTCTTCTTGATATTATGTGTAGTTTTGTAAATATCAACGCTCAAAATTTGGTCTCGGGCGTCTGAGGCAAAACCGAAACTGTCTGCTAGAGGGATGGCAACACTGATCGTCAGCCGTACGGCCGCGAGGTGACGTCCCAGGGGTGCTGCGGTACGCGGTACAACCAATCAACCGCAGCTCCACTGCGACGTGACGTCACAAGGGTGCTGCCCCAGTGTTCCTTGACTAAAATCTAGCCCGCTTGCCGCACGCTAAAGAGCAGCCGGTCGCATCTTTAAAATTCTTTAAAATCGGTTTTAGTGGAGTAGGCGGCTTCACCCCGATCTAATATTTCGGTTGTGATCATATTTCGTGCCACTAAAGCGATACCAGTCATTTATTTTGGTTTCGTTTTCGACCTAAGTAAGGAAACGCTGCTCTGCGAATAGACCTTTACGTTATATAGTTTTGTTTTCGGCTCGCACTGTTGCTGGAAAGGCGCATATCACTGCGTGATATTTTGGCTCTCTCTTTCTCTTTTTTTCCCGACAGCTATGAACTGGTCTACGACCGAAAGAGAACGTATGGTGTGCGGCTGCCCAATGGCACCTTCAATGGTATCATGGGACTGCTGCAGTCTGGGGTAAGAAAAAAACCCGTTTTAAGCGTGGTTTAGTGGCCCCGCGGGTGGTGGTGTATGAACGGGGGCAGACGAAAAAGTCAATCAGAAAAATAAGAAAAAAACAAAAAAACTAGGGTGATTGCAGTAATAAAACAAAACGCAATTCGATTCCGAGAGTATAAGACATAATTATTTCTGCCAACGCGCAAAGTGTGGTAAATAAAAGAAAACGACTAGAGGCTGCATTCTTAACTTATGACCCAGTTGTCGCAGTCATTACAGAAACCTGGTTAAAAAGCGATATATCAAATGTCGACGTGTTTTCTCCCTCGGGCCTCATGCACACTATCTATACAAAAGAGATCGATCATCACGAGGGAGCGGTGTCGCCTTGTTAATTAAGAGCGCTATTGCATGTGTTGTAACTTCTAGTAGAGCAAATAGAGGATCATGAAAGCATGTGGTGCAAAATCAACGCGTGGGAAAACAACTTACTAATCATCGGAGTACATGTCCACCACCGACAGCTCATCCAGAGTTTTTAAGCAAATTATGCGACCATGTAAGCACAGGTAACAGTAACACACTACATATTGCAGGTGACCCCAACCTTCCAGAAACGGACTATAGCCGAATTATACTAACAGTCGAACAAACGCCCCAAGCTCAGAAATAGTGAAGGGTATGATGCTTGCCTTCAATATTACCAAGATGGTACACCAACCTATAAGAGTTACCAGCTCTAGTAGTTCCATCCTGGACTTAGTTTTTGTTACTGCTGACTTTTCTGTTCCCTCTGTTTCTGTTGAAGAAGATATGTCAGACCACAGCTTAGGGTATGTTTCTTGTACTCTGCATAGAGAAAAGAAAAAAAAAAGAACTTTCAGGAGGCATTTAAGATTTCTCACGTGTAGGAATGCGAAAGGCATTCGTATACGTAGCGTACTCCTACAAGCTGCGCGCCCCGCTATCCTCTGCAGAGGCCGGTCGGGCAGTCTCTGCAGACGCCGTGCGGCCCGGCACTGGGTAGCGGCGGATCGCTGCTGCGGCAGCGCGAGGGAGAAGCGCTGCCGTAGCTCAGACAGCGTCTGCATACCGTCTTTTCTATGATGTATCAAAAGCGTGCCGGCGGCACGAGCAGACAACATATTTGTCTCCGCGGTATACGCAAACAGAGGCGTCCAGAAGCACGCGTCTCGTATTTGTCCAGGAGGCAGACTTGGCCGCTGCCCCCTTAATCGTGCGACAAGACCGCGCCGAGGCTATCAACTTCACGCCCGTCATCTACACCACGTACCTCTCTCTGCTGGCGGTCGCGGGGGAACCGACTGCGAACGCCTTCAGCTACATCCTCGCTTTCGACTGGCAGGTAAGGTCTCTCAACGCGAGGTTTGGATTCTATACCTGGATCGGTTGGGTTTGGGGCATGCAAGAACCGGAAACAGTGGCGTATACATAGGAATGTTTCTCGTGGAGGGGGGGTCTGAGGTAGCTGGGATCTCCGTGACTTCGGGTGCTGAGAGGGGGTCCAAATGCATGTGTATATTATACGGTCGGTTGGATTTCGGGGGGGGGGGGGGGGGGGGGGCTAAAGCCCGATAAGCCTCCCCTTCCCCCCCCCCCCCCCCCCTCCCCCCGCCTACGCCCCTGAGTGAAGTTGACGGCGGCTTAGGGGCTCGTGGAAAGAGCTGCAAGGCACCCCTCGAGGGTGCTCACGTTACTAAAGCAAATCACGAAGTAGCAGAAGCTGGTAAGAACTTGAGAAAGAATCTCATTGAAGCCTCAGAATATGGAAGACAATCGTCTCGCAAAGAAGCCAAGAAGAAGCTGAACGTTGGAAGCAATCCAATAAGCCGTGTGAGTCTCACGTGACCTCGGAGAGGGACGCAGCGATGCGGGGGAAGTGCTTAGTCACGCGATACGTCCACGGCACTAAAATAGCTGGGGTTGTTCGTAGCGTGCGCTGCAGAACCCAGGTACCCTAAGTTCTATCCCCACCCCTGCACGTTTCGATCTGGATGAACATCATACCGGCATCTGGTCGTGTATCACTGCTGCGTGGGGCACCTTAGAAACCAAGGTTAGCGGTTGTACCGGACTCGCTAAATTGCTTTTCTACACCTCAGAGACAAGTCGCCCGTTGAGGCAGGCTAAGTTCTAGGCTGTATAAACATACACACACCAATTTACTTACTGTTTGTAGCGTCCGCTGATGTCCAGAGCAAGATGTATCGGAGATTCATCTGCAACTCCGATGCTCCTAGGAGGTGCATTTCTTCGAGTATATACGTTAGCAAGGATGATATGTATACAGTAGATCATTTGTCAATTGTCTCCGAAGTAGCGTTCTCTCCTAAGCTGAAAGTGCGGTGGAAACTAGGTGCTCTTTTGGACCAGCCATAAGCCTGTCTTTTGTCACGTGATCACTCTCCCCCCCCCCCCCCCCCCCCCCCCTTCGCGGCCCAGAAAGCGGGGCCAGGCAATGAAAGGGAGGCGGATGTCTGGTCCGTAGATCTCATCGCACTGTCAGCTTGGGGGTGTACAGGGTGCAAAATATACATTTATTCGGTTATATATCCTTTTTTTTTTTTATTTCGGACTCGGACTTTGTTCTCCCGATTGCGCTAAGATGGAGGGAGAACACCGAAGGTGCAGGTGAACACTATTTTACCGTGCTGGGTTCCTATTACGAGACGGTTCGCAAATCGTACGATGTCCCATCTGGATAGCACACGCGCCACCGCAATATTGGCGTAGAGGGGCAGCGCTCGAAACAAAAGGCCTAAAGTGCCCATATAAAAAAAAATAATAACTGGGATGTGTGTATGTTTAAACAGCCTAGAACTTAGTCTCTGCCTCAACGGGCAACTTGTCTCCCAGCTGTAGATGAGAAATGTGGCCAGTGCAGTACAACCGCTAGCCTGGGGTCTTTAACGTGCACCAGGCTGTAGCGATACACTGCCGCACGCCAGTACGATGCTCATCCAGATCGAAACGGGCAGGGGTGGGGATCGAACTGCCCATATCGAGTTTGTCGCGTGACTGCTCTGTGAGGCGCAGGTTTTAACTAAAAGCTCGCACCCGCCCTTTTGGGCACCACAGGTCTGGGCGATTCTCTTCGTGTCCATCCCGATCCTGTCCGCTCTCCTCGCCGCGATCGAGACGCGGCGAGCCAGGAATAAGCACAAGTACCTCCGAGAATTCCATGACAATTTCTGGGACCTCCTGCGGACCATCTCGTACGAAGGTAAACGCGATGTTACTAACACCCGCGAATCTTCCTGGCTCTAAGCATGACTCTCCTTCGATGTCGCCGATTTGTATGTGCGAAGCGTAAGTTCGTCTGCTTCTTTTGCATGGGTTGTGGTGACGTCAGAACGCCGAGCGCTCTGATTGGCTCGGATTGAAGGATAGGGGGTAGACCTCAGAGCAAGCCGCCTTGAGCTCTACTCACTATCGTCCAATCACAGTCAATCAGAACTTGGCGTCCTGATGTCACTGCAACCTCTGCAAAGGAAGCAGACGAAATTGCGCTCCGCGTAGGATCTGCTATTATTAGATCGCCAAGCTTCCCGACAATCAAATCTGTACAGGGAGTTCCAGCGCACTATTCCGTTGGGAAAAGTAAAACCGTATAAGTGAGCAAGTAAACAAAGTTTATCATACTGAAATTTCGTAAATGTAAATTAAAAAAAAAAGCAAAAAAAAAAGTAAAAGAGAAACGTGATATTTATTATGCGGTGAGGAAAAAAAAGTGAACAAACCGTCTGGATAACACTGCTGCTCAATTATCGTTCTGCACACGCTCGGATCTGTATTCTGGATCTGCTTTATATGGTGTTCATCCCTAAGAATCTTTCATGTTTTTGTACCATCGGGTGCCATATTTGACTAACACTGTCAACTCGACGGTTTGTTTCAATTTTCCTACCGCGCATCAAAAAAAAAAAAAAACAAAAAAAAACAAGATGACTTTTTTTTTCTGCAAAAGGATACATTTACAGAATTTGGGTATGCCAAATACACACACCTAAAGATCCTTTTGTGCGAAGTTTCACAGCACCACGTTCATTAGCTTTTATCATATTATTATTATTATCTGGGACATATAGTCATTGGACGCATTAAATCTGAACAAGACGCTACAGGAAACCTCTGTGAGCCTGTGCGCCTATTTCTTCCATACCATATGCCTGTTCGTATGAAGACGCTGGCGGAGGCATCACCGTCCTTTTGTATGTCATATCCGTCTCCACAAACTGCGCTGCAAGCTGGTCTCGTTTGATTACAGGGTGAAGCCGTAAGAACCGGCACATCTGGCTCGCCTTGCAAAATTCGAATTGTAATCGTACATGTACCTGAAGCACGACACGCGATTTACGAACTCATAATTTACCAACTCAACTCAGAGATGGTAAATTATGAAAGATACCGACGAATCTGCGGCCGTGAATTTTTTATATCCATATATCGGATGTTCGTTGTCTGTACACTGGTTTGCGACCCTGCTCTCAAATAGTAATCGTTCATATATTTCGCTAAAATTATTGCTGATCGCGATTATGCTGCTCGTCGCCATCCTCTACTAGGTGTTTTCGGCGTCTTTGCGTTCAGCAAGTCACCAGAAAGCGAGATCTCACACCAGTGAGCAGACGACCAACAGGCTGAAATTGGACATAAAAAAAACCTTTCAGCCTTTCCACTCTGGTGAAGGAAACCCAGCGAAGCTGTACAATGGCCGGCCGCAAGTCGGCGAGCCAGAATGGAAAGGCTGGAAAGGTCGCCGCCATCTATGAGCGACGGTGGCAACCAGACAACCGGCAAGCCGGCTGCCTGGTTGCCGCCGTCGCTCATAGATGGCGGTAGCTGTCCGGAGTGTCGTGTCGACATTTATTTGCTAGCAAACACGATAATGAAAAAAAAAAAAAAAAACGTGGCCTTTGTTTTAGAGCGCAGCTCTTAGGCGATGCTTCCAGGCTTCGCGTGGTCGGCGTTGCCGTCGGCGTCGGCGTAACCGCGCTAAATTTAGCGGGAAAATTGACGTCACTTGACCGCAATACCAATCCAGTTTCCCAGCTAAATTTAGCGGAGAAAATGACGTCATATGGCTTAGTGTCACGTCCCCTATGAAGAAATTCAGTTTCTCCGCTAGATTTAGCGGTAAAATTGACGTCACGTGACCTCGACGGCAATTCAATTCCCCGCTAAATTTAGCGGGAAAATTAACGTGACGTGACCTCAACACCAGTTCAGTTTCACCACTAAATTTAGCGCGAAAAATTATGTTAGATGATTTTATCCCGTCACGTATGAAGAAATTCAGTTTTTCCGCTAAATGTAGCGGAAAAATTGATGCTACGTGACCTTAACACCAACTCAGTTCCCCACTAAATTTAGCGAGGAAACTGAATTGGTGTTGAGGTCACATGGCGTTAATTTTTCATGTAAATTTAGTGGGGAAACTGTAGGAGGAGGGGAGGGTACGGAGGAGGAGAAGGGGAGGGTACGGAGGAGAAGGATGGGAAGGTACGCAGGAGGAGGAGGGAAAGTACGGAAAAGAAGGAGGAAATGAGGAGGGGAGAGGAGAAAGAAGTGGAGGAGGAGGAAAAAAGGAAGAAGCCGGAGAGGAGGAAGACGAGAAGGAAAGGAGGGGAGGACGAGGAGCATAGAAAAAGGGGAGAAAGAGAGGAGGAGGAAGAGGGGCATACCGTCCCCTCCGTACCCTCCCCTCCTCTTCCACCTCCTCAAGAGCTGCGCTCTAATTTCGCGTTACAGAGATTTGTGAACGTCTTTTATTTTTTGCTTTATTTTTAATATTTTGCCACCTCTGAGTTGAGCTCTAAAATAACTGGACATAAAACTTCTTGCGAAACGACGTTCGCGCGCCTAGTTTCAGGTATGTACGCTTGGAATTCGAATTCTGCGAGGCCTGTCAAATGTGCCGGCCCTAACGCTGCCTCACCCTCTACATTTTATTTTCAGCTCCAGCAGAGCCGTCGCCGGCCAGCGGAAAAGTTGTGAATGGGAGAAGCTCGTAGCTCGCGTCCATTCAAGCGTGCAGCAAAAATGGCGCGGCATGGCGACCAAAATGTGAAGCAGAAAACAAAAAAGGGGGATTTAAGGCACGCCGTTGGCGTTGGGAATAGTTCCGGGTCAGGGTTAGTTTAAATGACCGTTTCTCGTGGATGGTAGGTATACATTTGATCTCGAAAATACTGCGAAACCTTTTCCCCGGTGAAATGCAGTTCCAGTTTCTCCTCATAGATGGCGCCAGCGTACCAGTGTGTTCTCTTGTCGTAAGAGATCACGAGGCACTCGGCCGTGTACACAGTCGCGAGTGTGTCAACCATCCTTTATGCGCGAAACGGATGACCATTCCGCGCATGGATCAATGGTACTCAGGTTGTTTAGTGCTCTCAGCGCTGCCTTGACAACGTCGCGTCTGCTCAACAGAAGACGAGGTTCGCGCATGACGTCATCATCGTTAGTGGACCGCCCGACCCGCCTCTAGCGGCAAACTCACCGAAGCTCACGAGAGCCGCCGCAAAGGGGTAGACGCGTCCGTCTTGGCGTCGCTGTGTGATATCGTCACGCTCAACGGGAGACGCTGTAAGGCGCGCTGGTGGCGATGCTTACTCAAACCAGGAGACGCTGCGTGATGCCATCATTGCGACAGCCTTGTCTTCAGTCTTGGGTAGTAACGCGTTACTAGTAACGCGTTACTGTAACTTCGTTACTTTTTTGGTAACTTGTAACTGTAACGAGTTACTTTTTAAAAATGTAACTTGTAACTGTAGTTCTATTACTGTTTCTGAGGTAACGATGAAAGTAACGACGTTACTTTTCTCGTTACTTTCCAGTTTTTTTATAAATATTATACCACTGAACGAGTACAATTTAAAATTATTTGCGCTTTCCAAATTGTCTCTTCCGACATTTCGAGTGTCAAGTTATTTTTGCACAAACTTGTGAATACGTTCTTTCTCGCGAGTCACGACCCGAATATAGCCACGTGTAGATTTTATGAAAAAAATATCCAGTTATCTTTACGCATGCTCTTGTACTTTGTGACTGAACAATTGCATCATAGTATCTTGAAGCCCTATCTCTGTTGCGTTTTTTTTTTCTGCGCAAACGCTTTTAATCGTGTGAATTAACCGTGAAACAACAATACACGCGGAGGACACTGCGAATTTTTTGTATTTTGATTTGCGGAACTACTCCGGCGTAGTGTCAGCAGTCGAGGCAAAAGTTACTATTGTTTACGCGGGGTTTGTTTCTGGCTCGCCGGGTACGAACTGAAATATGTCCAGGGACTCCATGAACCCAGCGCAACCATCAACGAGCCAGCAATATGCCTGTGCTGCCAAGGATATGAATGTTGATGACAACAAAGAAGGACTACCGTGGCCGCCGTACAGAGAGTATTTTGCTGTGGCGTAGGCGGTTACTAACAACTTCAGAGCAGGAAACGACATTCTATTGCCTCAACGTCTGCCCGGCAATCTAAAGCCTGTTCCTGCGACACAACACAGCAGTCCCATCCAGCGCGCCAGATGAGCGGCTGTTCAAGAAGGGCAGGGACGTGCTCCTTATCAAACAAGGGAAACTCCGCCGAATTCATAGATGTCACTCCGAGTCATGCCAAGTGAAGGGCGACCCTTCACTTACAGAAGGGCGGTTGAAGGGGCACTTCCACTTGAAGTGAGGTTTACCATTCTGAAATGGCACTTCGCTTTCACTCGAGCAAGTGAAGGGAGCCCTTCTACGGGATGCGTCCGGGAGCGAGAGTAGAAAAGAAATTTATATTTATACTTTGCGTAAGACCACAAAAGTAAGTTAATTCTTAGTGTGTTTACATAATTTGTGTTTATAAAGAAATATTAGCACATAACAAACATGTTGCGATTTCAGAAAAAAACGTAGCTCGTGCATCTTCTTTCAAACTAAATTGGCCAGCAATATAGCCATCAATATCCATGCTGAATACATTCCAAGTCCTTCCGATATCCTTGTTCCAACGCCACCACCGCCGTTGCCTTTTCGTGTTTACTTGCCCTGCTGGTTTGTTCTTTTAAAGTTTTCATTTCCGTAGCGTGTAATGGATAAGGCCAAGGCACCCGCTGCGCGGTTCACAGAGATCGAAAAGGCAATACTGATGGAACTTGTAATGACGTACAAAAAAATCATCGAATGTAAAAAGACCGACGAATCGTCGTTAAACAAAAAAAAGGCAACTTGGATTCGACTCTGCAACGAGTATAACTGCAACCACGGTGTATATCGACGGGACGTGAAACAGCTAAAAAAATGGTGGGAAAATGTGAAGGCCAAAGCGAAGAAGGACCATTCCAAAGAAAAAAACAAGGTCCACAAAACAGGCAAGTCTCTCGTTCAGGTTTCTCATCGCGCTGAAAGTGCCTCGGAATGAGCGATGGGTCACATTTGTAGCCCGAACTGTCGGTCACAAATTCGCCCTTGTTTCGAACTGTTGTTTCTGGAATACCTGTCATGGGGGATGGAGCGTGAACGTGCGCAGACAAGTCGGTTATGCAACCTAATGCTGTCAGTTGAATACCGTAGTAACCTGACAATGGAGCAGCATGAACGGAACCGCAGCACGATATAATACTACCGTTAAATCAGTAATTCTACTTGCAGTTTTTGCGGCGGACATGTACAGTAGATCACAACTGACAACACCCAGATGCTCAATATTTCATTTCATTACGCATGGGGCAGAGGGGATGAACATTCCCTATCAGCAAATGCATGCCTATAAATCGGGGTATATTTAAAAAGGAAAACAGATCTTAGATAACATTAGAACTTGGAGTGCCTAGATTGACTACTGTTTGCTCCTTTAGGAGGGGGGCCACCTGGCAAGCCAATGAGCGCCACCTCCGTGCTGGTTGGGGCGGTGGCCTCACACGTGTTCAACAGACAGGAAAATATGGAGGACAGCGATGGGGCACCCTATCTGCCCCCGGTCTGCAGCCTCCCAGTTCTCCGACTACTGCAGCCGATGCTGGACGGCGAGGAGGACCCTCTTGATGCCGACTTGGGTAGAATGCTTGAACCGTTTCCATGTCTTGACCTGTACTTTCTAAACTGATACCTTTTCGTCTTTACCCACTGATCTTCTCATGGATATGCATGGATACGGTTATAGATCATAATGAGTCTGCCTTCAGAAATGTTTCACCTGGTGTTCCTCAGTAGTACATACTGGCACCCCTACGTTTTTTAATAATCATGAATGACCTTGCAGCAACCATCTCATCTAATATTAATCTTGTTGCAGATGACTGTGTCGTCAATAACAAAGTAAAAAGTGTGCATGACAACATTCAATTTCAAGATTATTTAGTAAAAATGAACAAATGGTGCGAACAGCATGTACATTACTTATGTACAAGGTAACATATATCATTGCAGGGCTGGGTTCCATACAGCTTCAAAACAGTACATGGCAACTACTGCAGACTAACAATGACCATACTCCCCTGACAAAGAAACAAACAGCACAGGGTATTAAAATAATCATAGCATGATTTCTGCCAAGAAATATCTATACCAAGCACTCCAAAAGGTGGAAACGGTTAAGTGATCTAGTGGCCTAGTTTATGGCACAGGTTCAAAATGGATGAAAACATTGTTACACATTAGATCAGCAGCAGAAAAAAAAAATCAAATACTTCAAATTGCAACTGCATGAAAAACAAAAATACAATCTCAAACTTATAAAAACCCTTTCTACTCTTCATGTATGTCCCATTGTTCACTTCATAACTTCTACGTGTTCTTTCAATTGCAGAGGAGCCCGGTTCACCAGCTGGGCCTGCCTCAGACGTCGGTGCACCACTGTCACCAGCGGCTGCCTGCATCGCTGATAGACCTGCAGCAGCCCCAGCAGCTTGCCTGATTAGCCAGACATCTACTGCAGGGTCACCAGCTCCTACACCTGCGGCTGCTGCAGCGTGCAACAGTGGTAGTGCGGCAGCAGCTGTGGGCAGTGGTGCCCGCCAGGTCGGAGGACGTATGGCGCTGCTGGAAAGGAGCCTCGCAGAGGAAAACGATATGAGGATGGCCTTTGTCCAGCAGGAGCATGCCCTGCGCTGCAACTTCCTTGAACAGGACCACCGCGACGCACTCAGCAAGAGAGCTGCGCTGCATGAAATGGAAATTAAATTGCGCGAGGACGAGCTGAAAAAAAGAAATGCCATTCACGAAATGGAGATGAAGCTCCTGTGTATCAAGGAAAACATACTGCTGCAGGAGCTGAGCCAGAAGGCTGCACAATAAATCATGTTCAAACTGCTATGCCTGCTTTACTGATGGTTCACTTTTAAAGTCAAACTGAAGTATCACACACTTGGAAGTACGACTCCTCACCTTCATGGCCTGTGTGATGGGCCTCTTGAGCCTACGTGCAGCTCACGTAAAGCTCAGCAGAATGATGTTCTGCCGGATACGCAGACCCGAAGGAGAGTCCTCCGGGAGAATCGGTGGCAGGTGTGGCTGCCGCCGCCTTCTGGCATTCCGTGCCCTGGGACTTGGTGGCGGGGGTGGAGGAGGAGGTAGGGGCTCAGTTCTTGCACGTCCCAGATTATGCAAAGCCGCACACGCGGTGATGATGCTGCATGAGTGGCGAGTCTTGTGCTGGAGCCGCATATCCAAACAGGGAAATCGTCTCTTCCAGACCCCAAAGGCCCTCTCGACGGAGTTCCTCGTTCGGATCTGGGCCTTGTTGTACCTAAATCAAATTATAAGGCATGTGATCGATTTTTAGGCATCTGGGAACATACTTGCAATCACTGTATTTTCTTTTTCAGTATGGAAATAACAGGTTGACATTCTTTTGTCGAGGTTAGATATGTTTTATTGACAACTTTTCGTGCACGCACGGCTTCATGATACTGTTGACATCTCATGGAAACTTTTTCGTTCTTACGACATTTCGTCGACAAACGTTTTCTTCTGCTAGGTGGATTGAATTTAGTGGTCGCGGTCGTCAAATCTTATGTTTTTTTTTTCATTTGCCTAATGCTGAAAAAGAAAAATTAGACTGAATTTACTTTTTAGTGAATGAACCACCGACGGCGGGGCAAGCTATGTCTTAAACAGACCACACGATCACACCTCGCTTTGCTCCGCTCTGCTAGGGGAAATGGTTCATTAGCGATGTGCGCGACCAAAAGCGCCGCTGCGGTCAGCTTTCGACGATTGGCCAAACCGTGGGCATATGAGCATTGTCAGATTGTCAGCTTTGACGGTGTTACTTTCGGATTGCAATGACTCCTAGCTTCCACTGTGCTTTTTAAACACACCACCGAAGTCGTCGTCGCACCTGATGGTAAGTAGACAGGATAACAACTGGTGACGTCACGTCGAGGCAAATCCCACTCGTGACGTCACGGATGGAAACCATAACAGGGCGCCATTGAAACATCTCGGTGCTAAAATAATCTCAAGTTCGAGCTTGCACCAAGCCTTGTCGAAACCGCCAAGGGTTCGGCAAGGTAGGAAAGAACATTGGATATCGGCGAAGTGATCTGTCCATGAAACGCTTGAAGAACTGTTTGTCACCGGCAATGACTGCCTGCTATTACAGACATTAGTGATGTTGTCAGTGCAGTACCAAAACAAATCTTATACTTCTGCCGATGATTTGGCTTACCTCCCTCCGGGACTATTTGCCGCTCCAGGGTTTGCGAGCGGCGTCATCAGGAAAGGGAGACAGGCATAGCCCATATCCCCCAGCAGGACGCCGGGCACTCTGCTCTCCTCGTAAAGGGCACGCGCACGACTGCCATCAAAGATGCGGCTGTCGTGCACAGATCCTGGCCAACTTGCCACAACCTCAAAGAACTGTAGCTGTGGGCCGGTGATGGCCTGCAGGTATATAACATTGCATTAATACGGCAATTTGGGCCAGTTGGCTCATGCTCGAAAACAAGTGAAACAACTGCCCCCCCCCCCCCCCCCCCCCCCCCCCCCCGGGGCTGGCTACGTGCCTGTTGCCCGTAAATAACGTCGCATATGCAAGCTAGGTATAGGCTGTGCAATGGCTATTTCGAGCGGGCCCAGAGGTGTACAATAAGCAGCAACAACACAGCTGATGAAAGGGTTTCCCTATGTTTTACAATGATCGGGTTGAACAGCTGAAATCGTTTTGCGTGAGCATTACCCATGCTTCCCAGCCTGGCAGTTTAGTAGGCAAGCTACGTCAATAAAGGGGGTATAAGAAATATGAGCTCACCTGGACGTTCAGGGAGAAGACTCCTTTCCTATTGCGATAAACTTCCGCATCATCTCCGCCGGGGCTTCTGATGCGCACGTGGGTGCAGTCGATGCAACCCGTGACGCCAGGAAACTGCCCCATTGCGTAGAAGTCGCGCATAACGCCGTGGTACTCCGACGCAGCCGGGAAGTGCACCAGCCTTCGGAAGAGCACCCTCGCGATGAGCGTCGTCACCGTCCTCACTGTGCGGCAGACAGTCGGCTGGGAGACATGCACCAGGTCTCCCGCTACCATCTGGAAGGTCCCGGCGCCGTAAAAGCGAAGGGTGACCAGCAACTGGAGCAGGGGGGTGAGCGGCAGTCCTCGGTTGTCGCCGGTTTGCTGGAGAGGCAGCAGCGCCAGGAGTTCCCTCACCGTCGTCTTCGTAAAGCGATATCTCGCGAGGAACTGGCGGTCACTGTACAGCTCCATCGGGTTCAGGCGGTCCGATAGATTACGCCGCGGCACCGACGGACCGAGCGGGTACATAACGCCGAACACAAGGTCGCACGCACGAGTAGCGAACTCAAAAGACGCGATCCTGCGAGCGGCATCACTCCGATAACCCGGGTAACCCGCCATCTTTTGCGATGAAGGGAGGCTCGAGTGTAGTTGAAGGGCGGTGCCACCGCTCACTTGAATTTTTTCGAGAAAAGTCCGAGTGAAGTGCGAGGCGAGGGAGCGTTTCGAGTGAAGGGGGATTTATGAAACGTAATGACACCCACTCAAGGGCGTTGGAAGTTAAGTTCGAGTGAAGTGGGATCTATGAATTCGGCGGAAGACACTAATTTCGAGAAGCAACTGCTGCTAAGTTACAATATAAAGTAAGAAGCATACTTTTTAATTTTATGCAATAGAACTTGGTGAAAAGCGTTTTCTAGTTTTTCCTAAATTTTTTTTTGTTATACAAAAGTAACTGAAAAGTAACGTCGTTACTTTTTAAAAGTAACTGTAACTGTAACGAGTTACTCTTTTGTTGCGGTAACTGTAACGGTAACTTCACTACTTTTTTCTGAAAGTAACTGTAACTGTAACGAATTACTTTTTAAAAGTAACTTACCCAAGACTGCTTGTCTCTAAGTTATATTGTCCCCATTCTCTGGTTCAGGGTTGGATGCGGCGATTCGGACGACTCCAGGGCGCCTCATGATGGCCACCTGGTGGTTGACGGTGCTGGTGCTCACCAACGCCTTCGCAGGACACATGAAGGCCTGCATGTCCATTAAGACGGAGCCCCCTCGCTTCAGCTCTATCGACGATGTCGTGCTCCATCCCAAGATTCGCCCGATGATCTGGAAGGACACCGGGTACGAGTTCTACATCCGGGTGAGTCTCCTCCCATGAAAAATTGGGAGATCTCGCTTCACGATCGGCCAGCGAGAAGCGCAATGCGTATCGCGCTCGTGACGTCAAGGGCCTCTGCACGGCCAAGGGTACTGTAGTTGCGAGCGTTGCCGCTTGGTGGCGTCAACGTGTGACAACCTCGGTTCGTAGTAATATCTGAGGACTATACGCCCTATGGTTTATACGTAGCTTGACCGTAACGTCATTCGCGGCCATGCTGGTAATTTATGTGCCAGAAGCGTTCGGTTCACCGTGTTAGTTTCACGCCGCAGAAGCAGGAGTAGTAATAACCGTCAGTACCCAGCAATGGCGACACCTGTAAGTTGTGTATTTAAGGAATCTGTAGTGTGTGGACTACATAAATATTTAATATATACATATATACATCTAAAAAGCGTTAAGCGGCTGAGTGGCGAAGCTGGGACGAACGTCGTTTCCAAAGTTGTCTCGTGCTGCTTGTCCTCTTCCTCTTCTTCTCGCGCCGGCTGATCACTACAATATTCCCCCCCTAGCATGGAGGCGCAGTGACCAAGCGTTTTCTTTTTAGCGCTAAGAGCAACCGTGTCACGCATAGTTTTTCTGGGGACGCCTGGTCGAGGTCGGATGAGAAGGAGGTGGGAAAGGCGGTGTTGCGGTTGAGTCCAGGTGGGCGGGCTTGACTCGGTCGATAGCTACCACTTGTTCTTTGTTCTTAACAAGGATCGTGAACGTCTTCGTATCTCTGTGTATAACGGGGAACGGACCTTCATACGGAGGTTGGAGTGGCGTTTTGACGCCTTCGTTTCGAAGAAAAACGTGTTTACACTTTGCGAGGTCTGTGCTGATAAAGGTGCTCCGTGTGGAAGGAACTCGTGAAGGCACAGGCCGCAAGTCCTGCATCAGGAGCCGCAACCGATGAACATAATCTTCCGCGCTGGCAATTGCGGGATTGCTGGCTTTGTGAAAGAACTCTCCCGGGATGCGAAGGGACGTCCCATACACCAACTCCGCTGCGGTGCAGTTCAGATCGCTCTTGAACGCTGTCCGAATGCCGAGCATAACCAAGGGAAGGGTCTCTGTCCACGAAAGTGTTTTATCTTGGGCTTTGATGGCCGCTTTCAATTGCCGGTGGAAACGTTCGACCATTCCGTTGGACATCGGATGGTAGGCGGTAGTGTGTATGTGGTGTGTGCCCAAGAGCTGAGACAGATTCTGAAACAGTAGCGATTCGAATTGTCGTCCGCGATCTGTTGTAATGGTCTCGGGTACGCCAAACCGGCTTATCCACATTTCGACGAGCGTGCGGGCGACAGTCTGTGCTGTTATGTCTTTCATGGGGGCCACTTCTGGCCATCGAGTAAACCTGTCAACGCAGGTCAACAGGTAACGGCAGTCGTGCGATGGGGGAAGCGGGCCGACAATATCGACATGAATGTGGATGAATCGCGCGTCAGGAGGGTTGAAGGCGGTCAGCGGGGTCACAGTATGGCGTTGAACCTTGCTTCGTTGACATTGGATGCATGTTCTTGTCCACTCTCGCACTTCTGTATTCATGCGTGGCCAAACGAACCGAGATCCCACGAGTCGTTGTGTAGCACGAATTCCGGGATGAGACAGTGAGTGGACAGCCTCAAAAACCTTGCGACGGAATGCTAGGGGTACAAACGGGCGGGGACGGCCAGTGGACATTTCGCAGGCCACAGTGACAGAAGAACCATGCATCTGGATGTCCTCGAAGGTGAGTGTTTTAGATGATGTTCGTAGGCGTTGGAGTTCTGTGTCTTCTCGTTGGGCTGCCGCAAGTTCCGTGTAGGATATCTCGGGACAGTCGGAGATGCAGAGGTTGACACCTAGCCTGGAAAGTGCATCGGCTGCGGTGTTGTCAGAACCTTTCACGAATCGAATATCAGTAGTAAATTCTGATATATAGAGAAGGTGTCGTACTTCTCGAGGCGTATGTGCCGCGCTGTTTGATGTTAGTGCGTACGTGAGAGGTTTATGATCAGTGAGAACATAAAATTGGCGGCCCTCGATGAAGTGTCGAAAATGTCGTATGGCGAGGTAAATAGCAAGGAGCTCTCGACCAAATGTGCTGTAGCGAGCTTCAGTGGCACTTAAACCCTTCGAAAAAAATGCGAGAGGATGCCAGGTGTTCCCAACCAGTTGTTGGAGGACAGCCCCGACGGCGGTGTCTGAGGCGTCGACGATAAGAGAAATGGGCACGTCACTTCTAGGGTGCATCAACATGGTGACATTTGCGATGGCCTCTCTCACTGCTCTAAAGGCGTCCTCCGCTTTCTGCGTCCATTGCAGCGGTGTTGCCTTCATCTTTGGGTTTTGGAGGAGGTCGTATAGCGGTTGGGACATATGGGCGCAGTGAGGGATAAACCGACGATAAAAGTTGACGAGTCCAAGAAACTCTCGAAGTTTTGTTGCTGTTGGTGGTTGGGGGAAACTGCGAATTACTGCCACCTTGTCAGGAAGCGGTTGGATTCCCCGAGAATCTACGTGATGTCCAAGAAAATCTAGCTCCTTGACGCCGAACTCGCACTTCGTCGCATTTACAACCAGGCCATATGTTGCCAGTCGTGTGAACAGTTGCCGGAGGTGGCTGGCATGCTCTTCAGGCGTGGTGCTGAAAATCAGGATGTCGTCCAGATATGCGAAGCAGAAGGACATCCCACGCAGCACTTGGTCTATGAACCGCTGGAAGGTTTGAGCTGCGTTGCGAAGGCCGAAAGGCATTCGCACGAACTCGTACAATCCGAACGGAGTTGTGACTGCAGTCTTTGGAATGTCTTCGGGTTCGATGGGAATCTGGTGGTATGCTTTGACGAGGTCTATTTTACTGAAGATCGTAGCACCCTGAAGTAATCCACCAAAGTCTTGAAGATGGGGTATAGGGTAACGGTCGGGAACCGTAGCTTGGTTGAGGGCCCGATAATCCCCACATGGTCGCCAGTCGCCCCCCTTTTTTGGCACCATGTGTAGAGCTGAAGACCAGGGACTCGAAGATCCCTCGTGATGGCAATCTGAAGTCGTTCTGGTGGTAGGCGACGTGGGCGTGCAAAGACAGGAGGGCCTGTTGTCTTAATGTGGTGGGTAATATTGTGTTCAACCGACCGTTGAACCGTGTTTGGCCCGAACACAGAGGGAAACTCGTCCGCGATGCTTTTCCACTTTGAGTCGGTCTCCGCACGTGGAAGAAAAGGACTCAGAGGTGGTGTCTTGGATACCAACACTTGGACGCGAAGTTGCGTCTCGGTATCGATGAGTTGATAGTGCCGTAAATCGACGGTGAGACCGAATCGTCTTAAGAAGTCCGCCCCGATGATGGCCTGCCTCACGTCAGCGATCATGAAGATCCAACGAAATGTCCGCTGGAGACCGATGTTCAAAGTCAGTGACTTTTCTCCATAGGCTTTTATTGTGGATCCATTCACCGCTTGAAGCGGGGGAGTTTCTTGTCGATATCGGCGATCCTCTGATGTAGGAGGGACTACACTGACTTCGGCGCCAGTGTCTACTAAATAGCGAACTTTGGTTGAACGATCGGTCACGTAAAACAGGCGGTTTGATGATGTAGGGCTCTCGATGTTTGCCGCCTTCAGCGAGTGCCCATCCCGTTTTCCGAAAAGGAACATGGCTGTCGGCACTGGCGAGCAGCGTTCCCATAACGGAGGTGATACCAGCACTGCTGTTGCTGAGTAGAGGCACTCGACGAGGTGGTGGTTCGGTTGTCGACATTTACTCGACGGTTGGCAGTAGTGACTTCGGTACTGCGCGATGATCTTGAGGGTCGTTGTTGAATGTTTCGAAACTGTCTGCTGAGGTCGTCGATCTTCTGTTCCATGCGCACATAGGCTGCCAGGAGATCCGGGGCTTGTGGCTGGGCGTTGTGATCAGCCACAGATAGGCGTGACGTCGGGTTGATCGTCTGTGAATGGACGGATGATATTCCAGGTGAGTAGACGTCCATCATCTGGTCTGCCATGCGAGCCAGTGTCGTGACGGACTCCGTGGTGGTAGTGGTCAGGACGAGCCTAATTTGCTGCGGCAGACGTTGGAGAAAAAGTTCTCGCAAGATTGACGTGTCCATAGTCCCTGCCTTATCACCGAGAAGTTGCTCCATTCGTCGGAGAAGTTCTGTGGGTTTTCTGTCTCCCAACTCTTCGGCTGTAAGCAGCTGCTGTATCCGTCGAGGCTCAGAATCCGTCGTACGCCGCACGAGTTCCGTACGTAACGTCTCGTAGGGCTGTTCTTCAGGCGGAGAGCGCAAGATGTCACGGACGATGGCTGCGGTTGACTGGGAAAGAGCGGCAACCACGTAGTCAAACTTGGTAAGAGAGGATGTGATGCGATGTTTGCGAAATATCGACTCGGCAGTTAGAAACCATAGTTCTGAATCCTAAGACCAAAATTCTGGAAACTTGGTCGGGGCTGCCGTCGCCTGTACCGCGGTGGGCGTTTCAGAAGAATCCACGTCGTTGCGAACGTCCATTGTGAAAAAATGAATGTGTTGAGTAGCTCACCATGAACACAGCTGATTATAGGCAGCTTGCAGGAGGCTGATGTCGTTTAGATCGGGTCACCAATATGTAGCGTGTGGAATACATAAATATTTAATATATACATATATGCATCTAAAAAGCGTTAAGCGGCTGAGTGGCGAAGCTGGGACGAACGTCGTTTCCAAAGTTGTCTCGTGCTGCTTGTCCTCTTCCTCTTCTTCTCGCGCCGGCTGATCACTACAAATCCACTGGGTGCTGTATTAGGCCGATGATGTGGCAGCATTTCAACGGAGTTTCACAGACCGCCACCAGGGGCAATCTTGAACACTGTTGATTCGTTTTAAACTTCAACAGCGTAGAAACAATAGTCTAGACTAGTGTTTTAGGCTGCCGCCACAACTTAGACCATATCTAAACAAAAAAAATAAGAGCAAACATTTCGTTTCCGTACCCCTTCAAGCAAACTAGAAGCTCCGCCTTCAAGGCGAGTTTTCTGCCCTTAGCTAACACAAGTGTAAACGCGCAGGCACGCGCAACCAAAGCAATGTGGAAGCCAGTTAGATCGCGTTGAAGGCGGAGCTACTAGTCTCGGGTGAACGTAGTGTAGACCTTTTTTACAAGGGCGCCGCCATCTTGAATTGTCGTCAGTTCCATTATGGGCGAAAACTTTGTTTTGCCGTCGCCACGCCAGTAGAAGGCATTTAGGACATAAGCGTAACCGTCACACATTTTCGTTTTGCCTCCCCTCTATTTTTTTTTTCTTTTTGCAGGTTGAAACTTTTTATTATCTTTTCGTCGTCCATAACGGATAGGCCTATTAGGCGGCTGGGAACGAGATTTCACGTAAAAGGTCACACCAGCTTCGAGCATGTAGAGCGAAGCTCGCGATGTAGAACCCAGGGATCCTGGCTTCAGTCGCCACCCCTGCCCGTTTCGATTTGGATGAGCGTCGTATATACCTTTTTGCTGTTTACAAACACGAACTGCCGCTTGTCTCTAAAGCGACTTCCGGTCGCACCGTCTTTGCAAGCCTGTTGAGCTTGCGTTATCAGTCCCAGAAAGTATAAATGCTACCCGGACAACAAAGTTGGAGATTTAACGAGAGCCTTCGGCTGTACAATTTAACGTCTTGGAGGAGGCAAGTTGGTTTACAAGAATATTGGAAAATATTTAATAGATCTAGCGCTTCGTTTTCCTTTTGGGGGTTAAACGTTTCATTGGCATTTCAAGCTGCGGTGTTAAAGGGGCGATGCAACGATTTTTGCACTTTGCGCAAATACCGCTTAGAACGGATCCCTGCAGTTAAAGGGATACTGAACCGAAATTTGGATTTCGCAAAAATAAGGCCGCAGAAGCGTTGAACGGGACACTACGAACTCCAAAAGCATCACTCATACATCGATATCTCAAACGGATCCCATTACTTTTGGAAAAGAAGGGCGCGATCAAGCGAGGTCTTTGACGTCATTGTCCTCCGGGAGAATTTGAGAATGAGGGGAAGTGGCCTCGCTTCTCTCCTCCTCGTTTCGGTTCACCAGCTCGAGGGGACGTGACCGGGCCCAAAAGGCGCGAGATTATCGCAGTGCGGAACCCCTAAGCGTCCTTGGTGTAGTCGTTTTCATGCTTTGAACCAAAGCAAGTCTGTCAGCGGTGGCCGGGTTCTGACGTGTCGTTAATTGAAAATGCGACGTTGCATGGTTTGTAACAGAATAAAATAACGTTTGTTTTATACTGGCTTAACTTTGATTACATGAAGAGGTCTATTTTGCGTCCGTTACGTGGCGTTCTTTTCATAGCGGTTTCTTCTTTCCAGGCAGGTGCTATGGGCAAGGTTTAGTTCTCGGAATAGCGCTCGCGAAACTTCACGTGTTCGAGGATATACATTTCATATCCTGCGACAGTGAATCTTTTATTAACCTGATCAATGCAATGTGAATTGCCTTGGTATTCTTGGCGTTTTTGAAATTTTTAGATTTTATTATTGTGTGTTGTTTTGATTTGTTTATTTTTATTGTTGGTTGCTGGCTTGTGCTGTTTTGTGTGAGTTTCCAACGTATAAATGTGATCTGTCCCCCACTCCTCTGCTATAATGCACCGGCGCTGCAGAGTACAAATAAATAAATAATCACTCTGAACAAGTGTATTCTTGTCGAAGTTTATAGAGTCGGTTTATTATAAACAGCTGTCAAATCTTAAGAGTGAAACACAAAGAAACGACAAACTAACGTACTTAGATTGTGGAAACCAGCTGAACTTACAGAAAAGGGTGAGGAGAGAAAGGAGAAAAGGCATCCGATCGCTGGACTACCAGCTATTTATTAACCCTCGTCTTCTTCTTCTACTGGTCTGGTGGCTGTCCTTTTCACGTCTTCTTCTTTTTCTTTTTTCTTGATCTTCCTCTATCTTCATGGGCATTATCGTGTCGCAGGAACTTCTTTCCACTTGTTTGTAGCTGGCAATGGATGGTGAACTGACGCAGTTGTCTTTTTGTTGTTCTATGGCTAAGGCCTCAAGTAGTTCCCGGGCGAACCGGTCTTTGTGGTGAGCTAGGATGCTAACCGTTTCGAGCTTAGCCTCACACATGCATTCTCTACAATGAGCTGCTAGATGTCCAGGTGCAGCCAGGTTTCTTAAGTTTGCGGCATGTTCTCGCGTTCGGTCATTTATACAACGTCCCGTTTGCCCGATGTAGCTCGAAACGGTAATAAAGCATCCTAGCTCACCACAAAGACCGGTTCGCCCGAGTACTACTTGAGGCCTTAGCCATAGAACAACAAAAAGACAACTGCGTCAGTTCACTATCCATTGCCCTACAAACAAGTGAAAAGAAGTTCCTGCGACACGAAAATGCCCATGAAGATAGAGGAAGATCAAGAAAAAAGAAAAAGAAGAAGACGTGAAAAGGACAGCCACCAGACCAGTAGAAGAAGAAGCCGAGGGTTAATAAATAGTTGGTAGTCCAGCGATCGGATGCCTTTCTCCTTTCTCTCCTCACCCTTTTCTGTAAGTTCAGCTGGTTTCCACAATCTAAGTATGTACAACCAACTAGCTCAGCTCCTTCCCATTGCAAACTAACGTAAAACTAGCGTCCGTTAGTCATGGCAAGTAACGACACCGGTATTTCGTTACATTTTCAAAATGGTAACGGAGCTCCGTAATGCGTTAGCTATTAATGCAAAAACATTAACTGTCTCATGGAGCGAGCTGACGTCATCAGTTTAAAGCGCAAAAACGGCATCTAGTTTCCTTCGGTTCGATTGGCTGGTGCGCGTCGACGGGGCTCCCACTGGTCGCTGCGCTCGTCAGTTTCCACGACCGCTCACCCCATGGCGCTGCGTGTCCATAAGTGCGGAGCGTCCAAGGTCACCAGGGGAGCACACGCACCGACGGGCGACGAAAAGTACGCAGCAGACGAAAAAGGGAGCGGTCGAGCGGCTTGCATGCTTTCGCATTCACAATCACAACTCATACGAAGTGCTTAGCCCGTGAAACTTTTCCACAGCCAGTGAGAAAAACCTCACGTCAGGCAAACACCACCACCACCACCACCACCACCACGAAGTGCTTAGGTGTACCGATCTTATTTTTTTAGGCTAATGAGTAACACTATTTCGTTACTTATTTTTGGTAACGGGCGCAACGCTGTTTGGGACTTTGGTTTGTGCAGACCTCCGAGAAGGAGTCGCTGCGCATGCTGAGCCGGATGGCGCAGAAGCACGGCGGCTTCGTCCCGCTGTCCGAGATGCAGAGTCCCGCGGCCGTGGCGCAGGTCTACAGCGGTCGCGCCGTGTACGTCAATGACAGGGACTCCATGCTCTACCTTCTGTCGAAGCAGTGCGGCCGTACCGGAAGCCTGTACGTGGCTCCCGAACTCATCTTTGCCCGCTTCTGCGCCATGGCCTACTCTCGGAAGCTGGCGCACCACATCTCCCGCAGGATTGACCTAGGGTGAGATGCCCAAGGCTCTTGTCTTTTAGAGTCCCTGAAGGCTAAGCCATCCAGACGTGACCTATACGCAGTGTGCGCAGAGATAATGAGAAAGTGAAACATTCTACAAAAAAATCAACTCGCTGACATTTTTTTTTTTTTTTCTTGACGACACTCCGTTGCGTTTGGCGCTGCTGTCGATACTGCGCATACGCGCGGACGCTTCCTCACGCGGGAATCTGCTTTCCGCTCATGCGCAGTGCTTGGTGTGGGCAAACGCGGGCTCGTTTTGTATAGACGGCATATTGGTGTATGCGATTCGTAAGGCATGTACGTTGTCTCCGTTCTTGTCGTCCAGGGTGCAAGCGGTCATCGACTCCGGCCTCGCTACCAAATGGTACGCCGACGGCCTGGTGGAGTGGGAGCGGTGCCGCATGATGCAGGAGGAGAACGCGGGAGGCGAAATGTCCTACAAGCCTCTGCTCTTCCAGGACCTGAGCGCTGTCTTCATCCTCTGGGGGCTCTCGGTTAGCTTCGCTCTGATGGCCTTCGTGCTCGAGTCGCTCGCCTTCTGGATGGAGCGGAGATAGACTCGAGGACAAATTTTTATGTAGTAAGCCCGGTAGTTCTAGATCAAAGAGTATAGGCGGTAGGTACCGTCAAGGTTAATCACCGGGACTGGTAATAATTGTGTTGTCTGATGATTGTTTAGAAAGCGTGACGTTAGTCAGCCCAAATGGACCTCTGATGTCTGCTGTAGGTGGCTATAAATTTAGCCGGTGCAGTACCACTGTTAGCCCTAGGGCCTTTAACGTGCGTCACGCAGGAACCTCGACGTGCGTCACGCGTCGCTCGATCTCAGGCCGGTACGATGCTCATGCAGATGGAAACGGGCAGGGGCAGTGATCCAATCGAGGATCCCAAGACGTTGACCGGAGAGGAGGCCACAGCTTGGACACAAATTCAGACAACACATACACACTTAGCCTTATTGCACAAACCCTTTCCTGAAGAATACCCAGCCGATGGCCCTTTTGTAGAGACCACCCTGCCCTCTACCAAATTACGTGAGTCTGTCCCCTTAAACCCTCCCTCCCCCAACGACCAGCTCGCCCTGACCCGGCGGGCAAGAGTTAGAGGGTTGTGTTCGTGTATAAGCTCGACGTGACATGACGTAGGAAGAACACGTGTTGTTGAACTTATTTCTTTAATAAATAATAATTATAAAAAAATCTGTTTTTGGAGGTTTGTTTGTCCGTTATTCATGTCCGGTAACGGACAGTAAATTGACTCGCATTCACCCGTGACTTTAAGATAAAAACGTGGCACGACTTTGAGAGAAACAAAAGAAGGTCTGGGGTCGTTGTGATGTTATCTTCGAAGTGTCTTTCGATCGCACGTACAGTAGCAGCACGAAAAAACGAGCCTGGCTAAGATATAAGATCGAAGGAATACTTTATTATAACATCAGTCTAGATATTTTTCGTTGCGTATCTTTTGTGTCAATACACTGCAAGAAGACAAACAAAACTTTGAACAAATGCCACGTGCCTCGTGCCTTAAAAAAATAAGTATGATGTCAATGTTGTTTTCTCCGCTCCATACAAGCTGCCAAAAATGTGTTCTATGGTCACTAGACGGAAACGTTAACGAAAGGGCGCGTGAACACCGTCTAATGGTTCCCAAAGCGTGGGGGGGGGACACCTTGCAGTACACTGCGTGCAGTGCGGGTGTTATCCCTTGTAAGAATTAACAAAATGTATTAAAAGAGCAACTATTTAAATTTTTCGCAAGTTCTATATACACTACTTAGATGGCGCCACTGTCCACCATTGCGCCCGTGTTGTCAGGGTCGCGTCCCCGTGGCGCTTGACCTTCATGTTTATTTACCGTCATATAAATCAGTACGTGTTTGGACCTTGACCCTACCTGACGTGTCTTCTCTCTCGGGGCGCTCCCGCCCGTCCTCGCCTCACCACTTCGCCATGTTAGACCTCGTCTTTTATGAAGGCCCACGTAGGCCCTGCGCTTTTTATTTTTTATTTTTATTTTACGGGTGGCAGTCATTTACTACAGGTATGAGAGGGAAATCGTTGAAGCGTATTTTATCAAGTCCTCTGGGGACAACTGCGTCAGCACGCCTTCGATTTTACTAAATGACTAAGAAGTTTTTTTTCCAGATGGTTTTGATACGAATGTGTAAATCATTGTCATCTGTTTGTGTTTATGGGTTGCTTTTATCAGATGCGGTTGGCGTGATGGGGAAGAGAGTTCACGCATGTGTGCTGGGTGGTTTGCCTTGATTAAATCAGTTGAAAGTGAGCGCCAGTTCGTGTTCAGCGTGTCGCTTCTGCGTCCGTGTTTTTTTTTGTTTTTTGTTTTTTTTGCGCTTTTTAGTTTTTGAGTCTACAATGAACCAACTAGCCCAATCCAAAGTTTCAATTTTTAGTTGTTGTTTTTTCACCTTTTAAAAAATAAAGTTGGAAAACGTGTGCTTATTGTTAACGGACAATATTGCATGCGTTTCAGTTGAAAGTGAGTGAAAGTGACTAGATATATATATATCCCAAGAAAATTACTACATATAATTTACGGCATGAGTTATTCTTTCAGGAGAGAATTCGCACAAATTACGGGTCACAGAAATTAAGTTTTTTGATTCTGGAATATTTGAACCAATTTTCAGAAGTATTAGATTTTATAAAGTGCCGTTCTTTTTTGCGGAGCTTTAAAAAGGAAATGAAAGTGTACATTTTTACACTCTCGGCTTAAATATTGGGCCACTGCTTCATGCTCTCCAGATTCAGATGATTACTATTTTATGCTTTCATTTATGAATCGATTTAAGGCAAATCAACCCAGTTTGTGTCTGGTTTGTGTTTAGTCTGCGTTTAATTTGTGTTTTGTTTGTGTTTAATTTATGTCAAAACAGTCTCTGTGAAAAAATTTTCAGCTTGAATTTTTTATGTATGACTTCTACACTGCTGCTGCGACTGGTGTAGCGCCGAAGAGGGGAATGGAGCCTCGTCAGGTAGCTTCGGCAACATTTTGCTCCTCCCTCCCCGACATTTCATACGTCAAATGAACTTCAATTCAATTCAATTCAATTTAAAATGCATTCAACAACTGTTTATTCACACGTGGCGCCACCCGATTGCTGTGAGCATTGTACACGGAATTAGGGAAGAACCAAGAACGTCTTAACAGGTGACTATCAAATTTATTTAAACTATTTTGTACGCCCGTTACAAGTTCCTGCTGGCTGTTGTGCTATGGTTTGTGTCTAAACCGAGATCAATAATAAAAGAAAAAAAAACATTTTGTGCAGGAGCGGTGGGTTTCGGTCAGGAAAAAGAGACATAGTTAGCTCTTGCTTGAACGGCTCTTATTTGAATACAACGTAACAATGATTCTCCAGCCCTCGTACCCAATCGCGCCAAACGAACCCTAAGCACAAGCCGAAAAGCTAGATGGCACTAGTTACCGGCGATTGCAAAGATATAACAACTTTGCTTTCTTCATTCATCCACCATCTGGCGATGCATCCAGTGTTTTGTAACCCCCCCCCCCCCCCCCCCCCCCCCGAAATTTTTACACGAATCATACGCCCCCTAAAGCCCATCCAATAAATTTGTAACACCTACACAGATTGACAATAATAGATAGGCCCCTGGAGCAGCTTTGGGGGGCTTGGACTTTTGAAGATGGTCTATTCTTTCTTCAGTTTACACGAAGGTTGTATAAGTAGCCGGAGCAACTGCAAGGCAGCCAGGAATTCAGGTATTGTGAACATCCTTTATGAACTCGTTGCACGACGCTGAGAGCGATCTGTTTTCTCGAAGAACTTGTACGCGACAATCTCCAGGAAGAAAACGACCGTGGCCACGACCAGGCCCAGGAGAGCCATGTAGAAGAGAGCGACCATGTCGTCGATGTTCAGGTCGTGAACCGACGAAGCTGCTTGCCGCCCGTTGAACCAAGAGTGGGGCTGCAGGTCCCTGCGCTTCTTGTCGAGAAGACCGGACTCGTGCAGCCAACGACACCTAGAGAAACGAATTCGTTGTTTTTTACATACGTTGTAAGACAGCTATGGTGCCTGAAACGCGTCTAAGACTGGTGTGTGTACTGCGTTCACTTATCTCTATGACCGCGTCCTAAAAAGTGGCCCCTCGATTTCCGCCTGCTGGGTGGATGGATGCTAACGGGTGTACTCTTTATAATGGGGGGTAGCTTGCGCCACCTAGCCTAGAAATTAAAAACAAAAAAATTCTATCGTCGTAGAGATGTCACGTTGTCGTCGGCCGCGACCCTGGCGGTGTCACAGAAGCGGTGGTGGATGCGGCAGGCGCCTGTTCTGCGGGTCGCTCTTCGGTTCCATAGTCTACGGAAGCTTCGACAGCCAAGAGTTGGGACGCCGCGACAACAGCGACACTCGCATTCACTCGTGTGTTGTTTTCCATAACTTCTAGACCCATCCCCATGCCTGCGGTACGGCACTGCCGTTTTTTTTTTTTTTTTTTTTTTTGTGTGTGTGTGACGTGAAGGAGAAAATGTAGCTAACAACATTTTACCAAAGCTTGAAACCGTGGCACGCGTAGCCGCGCTAACAAACACTTTTGGCGCTGAGGTGTCGAAGCGCTGGGATGGCGGTGTTCTGTTCTGTACTCCAGTACAAAAAGCTCGATGATGAAAGCAGAATATCCCGCGTTTTACCCCAGCACAACATCTAGCACGGCGAATAGGGCGTATCTTGTATTATGATTCGGAAAAAAATAAAACTGAGGAAGGAATGTCTCATCAAATTGAAAAATAGGAAAGCGAAATTCGAGAACCTTTCGCGCATGAAGCAAACACTTCAGTAAAAGCGACTTGGTATATCCTGTTGGTTCCAGTTTGTTTTGTGAATGCTGGTCTCTTATCAGTTCCAAGTCGATTCTTCTTCGTGTTTAAAATTTTGTAAACCAGTAAACAGACGTTTCCTCAAAATAACTGACAGAAACAAGCGGTGGCTGACTTCCAGAGTAGTTTCAATGAAATCCCTGCTTATTCAACCGGTCGACACGAAACGCGCTAAACCCAGTCGCGATCGAAGCCCCATGTCTAATAATGTCGTTTAACACCTGAGACTGCATGTGGAGGAGAAAATGAAAAACTTTTAGTCCAAGGAACAGACACAGATTAGCTTCCACCAGCTCGCCTGCGCGCTCAGTCTTTTCTTAAATCTATTAAGTCGATGACACTTCAGCGTCCCAAATAATGTGGTATACACCTGTTATGAAAATTTCTGATTTTCTTTTGAGCGGAAGTCGCGATGTGACAAACGTCTTTGCCACGTATTCGATGAAGGAGGTGCTAAGCACAACGGTAAGAAACTTACTAAAAGTTAAAGCGCGCATGAGCACCAACCAACCTGACATGAAGAAGACCCGCAATCCTTGGATCCAGACCTTTGCGCATCAACATGCTGAACTGCGCCGATATGGTTCGCTGCTTGGAAGCGTAGAACTCTGCGGTTTTGGGCTTCTCGGGAAAGAGGGTTGGGATGTACCGCTTCATCACGGTATCCTCCATGAAGAGGATGGCTCTCCCGGAGAGCAGTTCCTCGAAGGTCTTGCGGGTGAAAGCCTCCGAAGCCAGCATGATGGACTTGTGTTTCCTCACCATAGCCAGAATGGCCCTCAAAGCGGGCTCCTTTGATACCTGCAAAAACAAAAAACAGCAACGAATGTTTTCTTTCTAAGGCGAAATCCTTATATGTCTCATCGTTTAGTCGGCCTTCAAAGTCCTTAAGCGAAAAACACGTCGGCGACACGGAAAGTACAAAAACACGTTGGCGATACGGAAGGCACCAAACCGAAAGGTACCAATGAAATGGCGCCAAAAGTGCGTCCTCAGAGAGTGCGCTGTCTTCAGAGGTTCGCTATCACGTTTTCATCGGCGCTTGGGCTTTTACCTTCAAGTCGTCTCAGGGATAAAATAAGAGACTCTCTGTTGTTTTGTTTTTTTCTTTTTCAATTGTAAATATAATATGGTTAGACTGAAGGTCAGTTCAGATAGTGCCATTTGCTTACGGGTGCTTACTTGCGTCTGCATAGAGTGACTCTATGGGACATCCGTGTTTCGTATATGCCACGCAACCCATTCAAGGAGTAGCTTGGCACGCGACGCACGATGCAGAGGTGTCCCGGTGGCGTATACACCCTTTTCGAAAGTCACGTGTCGATTATTAGAAGGTCAGAACTCCTGCACAATGGCAGAACAACTGACATCGCGGAACGTGCAAGTCATTGCACAAGATAGCGAACGTCGGAGCGCGGGCAACGGAGCCGACGAGCCAATCAAACATCGTCGGAAGTTCAACGCCAATTCGCTAACCGCCTTTTTTTGTGGGTGAGTTTTTTGCCTTCTGATCCAATCAAACGCATAAAGTGTGCCGTCACGTTACAGTTTTAGTCCGCCGTTGTCCAAGGATTCCCCAACTGCCAACAGAGGGATTCACGGAGTAAAACCATGGGACGAATCCTGGGTCCCTGATTGGCCTTCTTTGACGCATGTCACAAATGCGCGCCGGTGTTTAGCGAGTACGCAGACGCCGCCTCGGATACAGAGATGCCGCCTCGAGAGATTTGGCGCTCTGCTACGCGGTGTTTGGGGCTTTTTATTCGCCGCCAAAACTATCCTCCTTTTGTTTACGGTCAAATATTTATCGCCCGCTGCGCCCGGTCGCGTCACCTTGTAATGTGCCGCCGCACACTGCCGCCGCGAAATGGCTATATCGTTCCTGATGACCCCGAAGGCCCATTAAAACAACAGCACTTGATTTTGACTATCGGGACATCTGTGCCTCGTATGTTGCAACTGGTTGCTACACTTCATCTAATGCAATGGTTCTCAACCATCGATGTTTCGAGGACTGCTTGTGGATCGGCGGATATGATGGAGGACCCCGTTCGTGGTGAAGGGAGGGGAAAGGTATAGGTTAAATATGATAATGATTTAATAAATTAATATAACTAAGGGCTAGTGTGAAGTAGACCTCTCTTATTAACATACACATGAGAAACCTCGCCCGAAAACTGAAACATTCCTTATCGACCTGAAAAGAATACATCTTTTATTGCGGGGCTTGACTGATGAGGCAGGGCTTGGCGGACCCCTAGAATGCATCAAACCGTGGACCCCAAAGGGTCCACGGTCCCCCATTGGAGAGCCACTGATCTAATGCATCAATGCCCCCGTGACTTGCGGTCGTATTTCAAAATGTATACCCAAACACTACGGTGGGTTGCAAAAGGGTTTCCAGAAACCCATCCTCACAATTACCTAAACAAACTGGGCACGTTGGCCGTAGTAAGATAATCTTTGTTTTCTGAATATAGCCTTTTTTTTTTTTGTTGTTGTTTGCAGTTAACACGCATATATTTTGCTCGTGCTCCTCGTGTTATGCCTGTCAGAAACATAACGCCCACCTAAGCCAAACTGCTCTGTTACGCCTCCAAAAATCTTACGAGATGAAAAGGGGAGCTGGCAGGATACCGTACCAAGTGCAAGACAAGCGCGCTTACCTTGAACTGGTGTTCAAACGTTGTTCCCCTGATCAAGATAGGCTTGATATGCGGACGGTCTGCAAGGTCTTGGAAAGTCTCCATGCGTTCGGTGGGGGTCTTGACGCTCATGCTGGCTTTCATGGTTCCCTGGAAGGAGTTCATCAGCACCAACGCGGACAGCCACCAGACGCTGACGACGATGCGACCGATGACGTCACGGACCGGGCGGACAGACCCTGCGGGAAAGGCGCGCCATACTTAACTATAGACAAGTGCATGCTTAACGGCCCGACTGCTGTCCGATGGGCACCAGCACGCGAGACGTGCGCGTGATTGTGGCCTTGACAGGTTTGCAATTGCATGTGCTTGTCTGCATGTGCAGGCAGATGGCGGCAGCCAGATAATAATAATAATAATAATAATAATAGTAATACTAATAATAATAATACTTTATTCGTATTCCGGAAGGGTTGACCGAGGCATACAGGGCCGCAAAAAGACAGTGCTGCTCAAGCCACATGGCCTTGCGTTCCCAACCTGGGACCCAATGATGGTGATGATGACGACGTGTTGGATGATGATGATGATGGGATGGTGAAGAGGGTGAAGAGCGCTAGGCCTCTAGCAGCGGTCTTCGCGACGGTGGTCTTTGCAGGGCTTTCATGGGCTCGCAAGCAGATAACCTGCCTGCAATCGTCTATAGGCCGTTTTATAGTGGGTAGCCCCATCTTGAGAGCGAGAGAGAAGAGGAGGTAGGTCTACCGGCGCTTTCCCCCTTGCTGGTGCGTTAGAAAAAGTGAAAGTCCCGAATTAGAGGCTTCGCCGGTGTTGGGTGTATGCATTGCCCGAACTTCGTTTATTTATTATTTTTATTTATTCATTTAGCTTTTTTCTCTACACTAAACTCCCAAACATGATTCGAGCCACGGACTTCGACGGCGACAGTCCTCCGATCATCGGGACATCATTGCTCGGTTATAGGGTGCACGAATAACGACATAAAGTGTCGAATACTGTCTTTAAGCTCACCGCTGTCCATATGACCCCGATCTCCGGCGGCGGTGGGTTGCGTTCGTAAACAGAAAATACTTTTCGCCAACGCCATCCTGTCGACAGTGCTCGGAACATTTTGTGAATGGAGCGCGCACCGAACGCTGTACCGCCGATGAACATAGGGTACGCTCGCAAGTCGCGTGCAAGTTTTTTTCGTGATAATTGCTGTTTCAGCTTGTAACTTTTTGTCACTGAATTTATCATCTGCAACACTTAGTTGAAGGCTCATTTCCACCGTCGGGTGTGGCTAGAAATTGTCGAAAAGTTCGTTCATCGGTTTTCCTGAATAGCCCTCTCCTGCACGATACCAGAGAGCCATGAGCCTATGTTTACCGTCACTACGCGACTAGATTCTTCTTATTTTCAAAATTAGTATAGAGATGTAGCTGTAAAGAAACCTTCGATTTCTGTTGCTGAAAGTTGAAACGAGCTCATGCATCGATTTCGAATCGTTGAATCATTAATTGACTCGCTCCGGCAACAGGCACATCTCGACTGCGCTGTTTGCAGTTCTCGACAAAAGACACACTCGTCGACACAGAATCCCCAAAATAAAAAGTTTATAAACACCTTCAAGCCAAAGTGAGCTGCCTTCGATCGTTTCCTGCAATATTACTTCGCGCGTCTTTGTTCACATTATATTTCATTCTTGTGGACGACACGAAACGCCAAGAACATTCTCAAGTACTGCATCTAAAACGAAAATAACCTGAAGGAAAATTCAATCGCTGTAAAATGATTCAATATTCTGAGTACTCGCCTCCGATTTCTATCGGTGGCGCGTTCAGTGCCGCACTCTTGGCGTCGCCGCACTGGCGGATGCCATAATGCGGGGCAACAAACGTTATCAATGAGTTAAACAACGACATCCGCGGCACACAAGAACACAAGAAGCGCCAAACCAGAGCTTTGGAGCACCCAACTTGCACACCCAACGCGGGAGCGGCGCCCAGAAGAGCACTTTCGCCAAAGATTCATCATTACTGTCCAGCTTGCTTGCACCTTTGCATTTAATTGCATTATAATCGATTCTAACAACTCAGCTTGACCGCGCAACCTGACGCTCGCAAGGTAAAGCTACAGTGTTCAAAATGGCGCTACCCACGATAAAACGGTCTACCGGTCGAAGGCAGCTCACTCCGGCTTGAAGGTGTTTATAAACATTTTACTTGAGGAGCCCGTGTTCACAAGTGTGTCTTTTGTCGAGTACTGAAAACAGCAAAGTCGAGATGTGCCTATTGTCGGATCGAGTCGATCGATGATTCAACGATTTGAAACCCATGCATGAGCACGTTTCAACTTTCAGGAACAGAAATGGAAGGTTCCTTTCCAGCTACATTATGTACTAATTTTGAAAATAAAAAGAATGTAGTAGCGTTGTGACGGCCAACATTGGTTCACGGTTCTTTGATATTGCGCAAAGATCGCGATTCAGGAAAACCGATGGAACTAACTTTTCGACAATTTCCAGCCACACCCGGCGGTGGAAATCAGCTTTCAACTAAGTGATGTCGATGACAAAATCGAGTCAGTGTCACCGTCACCACTTTCAAATACCAATATTAAAATAAATTAAATTACAAAAAGTTACAAGCTGAAACAGCAATTACCACGAGAAAACTTGCACGCACCTTGCGAGTGTACCCCGTTCCGTGCGCGCTCCACTCACAAAATGTTCCGAGCGCTGTCGAGAGGATGGCGTTGGCGAAAAGTATTTTCTGTTTACGGATGCAATCCACTGCCGTCGGAGATCGGGGTCAGGTGGAAAGCGATGGAGCTTAAATATATTGCAGCCGCAAGTTGCCGAATTCCGTGCAAGCTACATAGGTCTTCGGACAGTATTCGACGCTTTCTGTCGTTATTCGTGCACCCTATGACCGAGCAATGGTGTCCCGATGACCGGGGGACTGTCGCCATTCAAGCCTGTGGCTCTAATTAAGTTTGGAAGTTTAAGACAGAACAGAAAGCGCGAACGAAGTTCGGGCAATGCATACACCCAACACCGGCGAAGCCTCTCATCCGGGACTTTCACTCTTTCAAACGCACCAGCGAGGGGGAAAGCGCCGGTAACCCTTTCCCCTCTTCTGTCTCGTCCGCTTTTAGTAATGTTTATAAATCCACAGCCGAGCGTGTGGATTTCTTCGTCGCTTCGGAAAACGAGCAACGCGCGCGCCATACGCATGAACCCTGGAAATATGGGGCCAATCAGAATCTTTTGTTTTTTTCATGGTCTTTAGTTGTTGGCAAGATGGAAACGGCAAGGAGGACATTCAATTTTCTCACATTCAGCGCGAGCTTCTTACTTTCGATACCGCTTTGGCGTCTCGTGAACCTCGAACGTGCACACGTAGTCAAAGCACGGCGGAAGGCGAAGAGCACGTGCCGGAGGCGGGGTGTTCGAAAGAGACACCCTGCTGTTTTCATCTTGTCAGTGACTATGGACCTCGAGGCCCAGATTGAAATTGGGGGAGGCGTGCTCTTCGTGGTGATTTCATCTGTTCAAAATGCGGGTGGAGACAAAGCATCCAGACTAGGGGCACAGAGTACGGGCAAAGGTACAGAAGACGAGCTTTTAGCAGTTGATTCCAGTGCGCGAGCGCTAAATTGACGCCTCGCGTGCGTATACATTCGTTTTGCTCCAAGTGAGTGTAAAACAAAGCGTAGTTCTGCTTTTCACCACATAAACCTGTGCCGATCGAATCTCGAGGCGAATAGTTGCAAGGGAACCGAACTTACTTCTAAAGTTCTCGTGTTCCGATGAAGATTAGAAGCGGGTATGCACGTCTATAAGTGACCCTCCGTTAATGGATTCGACATTGACGGAGCTTTAGACACTTTTCTGTTTCGCAACAAGTCCACTTAGTAAGCGCCTGCCATTCAAACTAAACGTGAAGATTAGCATCGTGTGATGTGTTCGTTAGTCCGGGCATTGAGAAGCAGACTATAGCGTTTTCATTTCTGGTCTTGTTGTATACTTAAATTCCGGCGATTGTTATCATTCATTTTAATAACTTTGGTAACCGTTCACTAATCTATACTTCTTAATTAAAAAAAGAAACTTCAATCACGGGCAGTATTTTCTTGGTCGCTAACAATTACCAACCAATACGCGTGCAACACGATTTTACCTTCAAACAACATGATGCCGAGGACATCGAAGAGGTTGTCCGTGAAGTGGCTCCGGAAAGAAGTGCGGGAGCGGTACGATACAATAAATGTGAGGATGCTCCCGATCAAAGGCCAACAGATGAGAAGTCCGAGCCAGACCTTAATCGTAAAAAAAAAAAAGAGTTCTGGTTAGTGTACCAAGAATATAGAGACGCTTTGCACACGCAAAGAGCCTGATACAGCCGCCATTGCTGGCCTTCTCATGTCTTACCGAGATAAAGAGTCACTGAAGCGCGCTTTGACGAGACTCCACAAAGGCCAGTACTGGGGAGAAGGACACAGTCGAATCTAAGATGTCAATAACTTGTCCTGATGTGGTAATGATGGAGCGAAGTGATCAGAATAGGAGGAAACAAAAACTGAAGGTCGGCTATGGTGGCGCCCATGCAGAGCTGCTTCAATGTGCTGCAAAGCGTCTATACTTCGTTTCTGCTTAAACGTAGACGATGCTACAAGCGCGAGCACGTGTCCCTGAACAGTGCTTGCACTGGACGAGCGCGCGTGCTTGGCAGGGATGCTGAAAGCCCGGAGCTCGCGCTTGTAGCATCGGCTGGATGTGGACTGGAGCTATAAGTATTCTAGTACACTGTACTGGAGCTGAAACGAAGTATATAGCCTCGCGGTGCATATGGATAAAAGACGACGGCAAAAGTAGTTCTAATCCCGCCTTAGTATGTGGTTTAACATCCATTGTCGTTCACACAAGAACCACACATGCTGTCAGAAGTGGGATAAATCGCTTCATCCACGAAAATATCGCGCCGTTTCTGAAACAAATCAGAACTATAGGAACATACAATGGGCCATAGCAGTATAGTTATCTCACTTTATTTTTGGCCCGTTCCAACCCCTTTAACGTGCATCACAATATAGTGTTTACACGAACACACGCCGGTGCCACGCTCGTCCAGTTCGAAACGGGCAGGAATGGTGGAGGCGTAGTTCGGCCTTTGAGTAAAGAAAATACATGACGCCATCTTTATTTTGTCAACGAGTGCGACGTACTTTGAGTACCGCAAACGAGTTGTTGCCAAATTCGGCACAGTCTTCTCGACTTATCGGAAGGCATGGCCGCCGTTACATCTGCACAGCTCGACTGTGTTTTCCGCATTAGAACCTACATGAGTTTCCTATCTTTTTTTTATAGTAAACATCATTCTTGTGTACTTTTTGCCTCCCCACCCGTGACTCAAGAAGTCTCAATAAATATTATTTTATTATTTTTCAGGCACAGTTATTAGTTACGGATATATATCTGTATTGGGACAACATAAAGAGACTTCGACGCTTGGGATTGATCATATTTTTTTCGTATGATATTCAAGGCACGTAGCTTGAGTTGCCATTAAAAAGAAATCCCCAAAACTTCAACAGTGCTCTTTTTTTAGAAGTTGTCACCGACTTAACATCAACAACTATCTCCACCTAAAAACAACAAGTGAGTAAGCTGCTTTGCTGTAAAACCGGAATACATCACGTAGCCGAATTGCGGCGTGTTACACGCTTTGTACGAAGCGTCACGTCGGCCAAGTCAGCCACACGGATGGGCGTCACCGCCAGCGGCTCAACTGTTCATGGCTGCAGTGGCCACAGTCGGACCAGAGCCCATCCTTGGCTGCCGTCCCTGTGGCGTGCTCACCTCGAGGTCGAAGCTCATCAGGTAGCCGAACACGCTCGTCATGTACGGGTTCGGGGTGCCCGCGAAGAAGCGCGGACCCGAGTACAGGTACGGTGGCAGCGGGGTGCCCACCGTGATCCGATCGGCCGTCGGGATCACCGGGTGAGCAGTGATGTCAGACTCCTGCAACACGGACCATGCACCACTCACTGCAGCGCCCGGAGTGGATCTTCGACTGGTGTGTTTAACGCCCACTGCCCAAATGACTTCACAGGAACCGGCATGACATCGTGTCGGATATTTAGCGATCCTGGCTGTTGATCGCAGAACTTCCGACAAAAAGTACGAGTGGGGGCTAGTGTCGCGGTCGTCGCGGCGTCCCAACCGTGAAGCTGCAGGGCGACCTGCACCGGTGCAGGCGTCTACCGCATCGACCTCCGCTGTTGCTCCTCCGCCCGGATAGCGGCAAGCTACGGTTTCACAATTCGATGATGTTATCAGGCGTAAATCGAGGATGATTTGAGGACAGGGTAAAAGCACCAGTCGGAGACGCGTTCTTGGCCGCCACTGCATACATATTCGGGGCTGAAGACCTGGAATCTTTGGGGCATTTAGTGACCCCCGCAACGACCGCGAAATGCCAACCCAACAAGCGGGACAGTCTTCGAATGAATGGAGAGCTTTTGGTAGGTCGGTTTTGAGCTCCGATAACGGTATCCAATAACAGTACGACGCATGTGTCAAGGCATCGGCGGATTATCACGGGTATCGCTATGGTAACCCAAAGACAAAATTAGAGAGTTTTAGTAGATCGCTCCCATGACTCCGATAACGATACCCGATACTCCGCCACCGCCTTCCTTGCACATGCATAGTATCGTTATCGGGGCTGTCGGAGGTATCGGAACGATCTACTAAAACTCTCTATTATCTATACCGTGAAATCTGAAATTAACACCCATCCACGGTAAAGAGACGAAAGAAGAAAATTATGAGATGGGCGATCTATCGGCGGTGGGTTGTTCGTTCAAGAATTTAGGGTAATGTAATTAGATTTATGTTACAGGACCGAAACACAACATTCCTGTGTGTCGCCGTCTGTATATGTTACGATAAGCCGATATCTATATACCTTTACAACGTTTGTCACTGGGGCGAAAAGTGCCGAGTCACTGGCTTGTGGACGTTTGCACGGTGTCTGATATTTCGCAGAAGAAAGCTACTGCGTATGCCCAGAACGTGTCCCACTTATACAATGATGGAAGCAAGTAGGCGATTATTCGAAAGGTCTAATAGAGACGCGACTCTTTCTGAATCATTTTCGAGCTCACGGAGGATGCTACGCCTTTCTAAATTAACAATTTCTTCGGGTTCCTCGAACCATTTCAATCAAAGAGTTCGTGAAACCCCCCCAAAACGCAGGAGCTCGGATGCATGATTACGGTCGAGAGCCGTAGACAGGCACGATGCTATTCGGGGGATCGCCTTTACTTGCAAAGGCGTTCGACTCACGTTCCTTTCCAGCATTCCCAGAGGACCGCCCCATTCGCCCGTGGGACGCCGGCTGGACCAGAGCTGCTCGTCGGTGGTCTGGAGCACGTAACTGTGAAGGGAAGAACAAGCGATCGGCGGCCACACTCCCATAGCGAATTCCAATGGTCGTCTGCGTATCAGTTACTGGTTACTCAAGCTCCAGCGACAGCCTGAGCTTGATATCATATGCGTATAAATGGCTGGGGGCCCCTAAGCTCACCTGAATCTTAGTGCCTGCTGCAAGCACTGGATGACGTACCAGCCGATTCCGTCGAACTTTATTTGACCGTTCACCCTGTCCACGCCCAGAATGGGCCTCATCTGAAGAAAGAAAATGAATAAGTGGCGAAAGGGGCACTCAAATGTTCTACACCAAGAAGGAAACAAGAAAAACAGCAACAAAGGATGTGTTCCTGCGTGGTGACCAACATTGGAGAACTACAAAGTCACTGCATGCCAGGTAAGTTGAAAGCACTTACTATCTGGAATGGAAAGAACCTTTTTTTGTTTGTGTGCAACTGAATTGCTTCTGAGCCGCAGCTTCTACGAACATCTGTCTTTACATGAGTCACGATGAACTGGTCGTAATCAATACTGAGACAGTTTAGCATCTATTATGCGTGTGTTACAAACGCCCGTCTCAAGACCTTGCCAGGAACACGGTGAGAAATATGAAGCGAGTGATTGTTTTGGCCTCCATGGAAATAGCAGAAAAGGTTTCAGCAACTGTCCACACGATGGCCTACACAAATTTGAAAGCGTTTGAGAGAACTTTGCGTGTTCATGACCACCGAAAAGTGGTCATGAACACGCAATATTCGCAGTTGATTGCTTTTCAATATCTAGGAGCTTCACTCTAAAAATTGCCTACGCGTCTACTTACTCGTAAAACACTCAAAGAGCTAATCTCTGCGATTTACAAAATCAGTTTACCGAATGATGATGCGGAACATCCGTTAAAACTAAAAATGAAGTCTGCGCTGCGGCACAGCGCAATGCAAAGCGTCATGCTTGCATTGCGTAATGTCACAGCGCACACTTATTTTTGAGGTCTACACAGATGTTCTGCCTCATCATTTGCTCAGCTGATTTCTTAGATCGCCGAGATTGGCTCTTCGAGTGTTTTTGCGGGCAAGTAGACGCGCAGTCATTTTTAAGAGAGTTCGAGGAAACTTACGGTAAGTCCAACAAATCGCAAGGTTACGTTTTCCATCTCATACATCTGCGGGGAATAGAGGAGGAAAACATTACTGATAAAGTTTCTCAAGTTCAAAGAACAAAAAAAAAAAAAAAAAAAAAAACGTGAAACAACTAGTGACTGCTTGTTCTTGCTGTGTCAAGCTTTATGTATATAATATATACAATGTGAATTCCAATGCTAAAGTCTCCTAATTTAATTATTTAAAAAAAGCACTTGCAACAAAAAACAGAAAATGTTTGAAGATGATGATGTTGCAGTCGTGATGGAAGATCACGACTGCAACCTTTTCCATCCATTTTCTTTTTCTTTCCAACGCGAAAAAGAAAAAAAACACTTTCTCGATAACGTTTTTTTAGGATGCAGCCGACATCGTCATTCTCTTCGGGACGCAGTGGATGAGGATGACGCCTTCACTATCCCAGAATATGTCCACTATCATCTCCCCCGCACTTTCGGTGACGCGAAACTTCTTCGGTGGCGGAGAGTCGCGGTGCTTGCATTGCTACAAACGTTTCGGGAGAGGAAAGCCGCATCAATCTCCCGTCTATTGTGAAATACACCATTTATGCCGTTATCACGGGATAAAATCGCCTGACCCCAGGCAGGTGAGAAAAAAAAAATTAACAGGTCGCTTTTTTTTTTTTTTTTTTTGCTTTGAAAGTGAACGTTGACGTTTTTAGTGTCTGAAACGAGAGCATGAACAATTTTACTGTGCCTCACTCTCATTCTGAATAATATTCCGGCTATTTTGGGATGCTTTCCATGTCTGTACCTGTTCACAATCTAGAAGGAAAAAAATAAGGGTCCTTGCAACTTGAATGCACCCGTATGTGAAACACAAACCAATATTATAAATTATTACCATTATAAACTATTAACCAACACGCTCGTTTTCGATTGTGACCCTATATATGTGAAATTCCGAACAAGATAGGCTCGTCCTGGCCATTCTTCGTGTCTTGGCGTACTCTACAGGTGGGCCTTTCGCACAGACTGTCCAATATGTGCAAGGGGTATCTACCAGAGACAACGCGAGATGCTTTATGTGCAGGGTTAGGTGTTTTCGGTAAATGCCGATAAACCCCGAAAATTAACCCCCGATCTTGTTTTATTGTCATCCGGGAAACCCGAAAATTCCAGAATTGGAGCTATGTATCATAGAACACGCAAAAACACAAACTCCACAGGAATAGAAATTTCTGTCGACAGCTTAGTTTTATGTTGACTCGAACTACAACCCCGAAATGAACTGTCTGAAAAGCTTCCTTCTGCTTCAAAACTACACGTCTTATTCGTTTCTTTTTATTTTTTATTGATACTGGGACTTAGTCGTATTGGTACTGCGGGGAGGTTGGGATTCCATATCTGTATCCGCACGTCCGTATCCCATTTTCTGCCCCACCTGGTTTTGTCCGCCAACAAACATTTATACGGAAAAACACAAAATCTGCGTGGAAAAAAGAAACTCTAAAATATCACACCCCGAATTTAAAAAAAAAAAAAAAGAAGAAATAAAACGATTACACGGAACCCTATTTATGAGACAGTTTCAGGGGAATACCTTTCTCTCGCGATAATGAACGTCCGTTTTAGGAACTTGGGACTTGGAGATGGCAGCTCGCGTCTTGCAAAACGGGGCTGTCCCCCTCCTGTTTTATATGCTCCCGAATAGGCGCACGAAGATCACGTGTTCTATGTCGAGCGAATTCGAGTTTTGGGAGGAAAGCATCTAAGCTTGTGTTCACGTTCACTGTTCGCCCGTGTCTTTTGGTCAGCCCGTTATCCCTGTCCAAGAACGGAAAGTAAATTGACACGCATCCATCCGCGACCTTAAGATAAGGACAAAAGTGTGGGGTCGTTCGTCGTTCTTATATTATCTTCGAAGTATCTATAGCCCCTTACTTGTATAGGTGAAAGTTTCGATCGCCCCCAGTTTACATTATAGCCTCACGAACGATGGGTGGCTAAGGTAAGACTCTATATTAAAGTAATAAATTAAGCTTATCGCAATTTTTTTTCTTTTTTTTTTTTTTTTCTTTTGAACTGTACGTTACAGGAAAGAACAAAACGCTTCGGAGGAACTGTTTATTGTGTCTCGGAATAGTCTAGGCGTTTGATAAGACTTTATCTTTTTTTTATTGATCTCGATGGCTTTAGACATTCTCATTTTTTCGCATGGTGCCCTGTGTCCCGGTCGTTGGAGGGTAATTTTATGAGTAGTGCATGACGGCCAATGTGACCTTTTTTTTCTTTTGTTAAAGGACGACGAGCAACTAGAAGTGATGATGACACCCTTTCTCGATTCCTCCTTTTCATACGAGAAGGAGGGAGAGACTCCTCCTTTCTGGGCGGAATAGCTCAGAGCCATAGCCTCCTCTATACGGAGCACTCAAGGAGAGAAGAGGGTAGGGAGGGATCAAGAGAAGGAAACTGGGAACCAGTTTTCTGCCTGGCAGAAGACGATTCTGTAGGTCGTCCTTTAACGTGCAATAAACGCTAGGTAAAAAAAAAAAGGGGGACGCGTTGATTGGGTTGCGTAATTTTACTGCATCCTCTTTATTTATTTATTTTTTTCTATACAGGTGTCTAGAAGTGTCGTTTATTTTCTTGATTACGTATCCCTCCCGCTTGGATTACGTATTACTTCTAATTCGATTCCCCGCTAAATTTAGCGCGGAATTGAATTGGTATTGAAGTCACGTGACGTCAATTTTCCCGCTAAATTTAGCGCGGTCACGCCGACGCCGACGCCGCGAAACCCGGAAACGGGCGCCTAAGAGGTGCGCTCTAAAAGCAATTTGAGATCAAAATTATCTCAAGCGATAGGAGAAGCATGGTGCCGGCAGCCGGGACGACATGTGACGAATGATAACGCGACCTTTTTGTTGCGATTGCAAATACTGTTGTTACAAAATGGGCATGCATGGTTTTGTAGATGATAGAAGCAAGAGTAGTCGAAAAAAAGAAATACGTCTACAAATCTCGGTAGCGACAAATTAGAGCGCACACTTGAAGAGGAGGGGAGGGTACGGAGGGGAGGGTGTGCCCCTCCTCCTCCTGCATACCCTTCCATCCTCCTTTTCCGTACTCTCTCCTCCTCTTCGATACCCTCCCTTCCTCCAACAATTTCCCCGCTAAATTTAGCGGGGAAAATGAAGTGACATGACTAGGTTTCACGTCAACTATAAAAAAATTAGGGAGTTTTCGTAGATCGTTTTCGCCGTCCCGCAAGGCCCTCCGCAACCCGCTACGATAGCGGGAACTCCACAGTCAAGGCTATCGGCGCGCAGGCGCAGTAGCAACTTCTTCGTTGCGGAACGCTTAGCGGAAGGGGCAGCGCGGTCTACGAAAACTCCCTATTAAGTTTCTCCTCCAGATTTAGCGGAATCTAGCGGAGAAACTGAATTTGTCCGCTAAATCTAACGGAGAAACTGAACAAAATGTAAGGGCACAAACGAGCTGGTGTACATTGCACATGGTTGAAAAAACCCCGAGACTGCGAGTAAACGGCACAACACTAAAAAGACTCTAAAAAAAAAAAGAAAGTAGACTTCTTAGTGTTGTGTCGTTTACCCGCAGACTCGGGGTTTTTTTTCAATCAGGAGAAACTGAATTTCCCCGCTAAATTTAGCGGGGAATTGAATTGGTGTTGAGGTCCCGTGACGTCAATTGTGCCACTAAATTAAGCGCGGTTACGCCGACGCCGACGACGCGAAACACGGAAACGGGCGAGCGAGCACTCGCTGGCTTGAATCGTGGTCCGGGATGTATGGGCAACGAGCCGCGCGCATTCGAGGTATCACTACGCGGCTCTACCGGTCGGAGGCGCAAAGATCCCTCGCTTGCTATTGGCTGACAGTGGTCCTGCTTCCGGAACATGCTCCTCACATCGCCGGAGATGGCCTCGGTGTGGTGAGATCTTTGACTGCTTTTATAGTAGGGAAATCGGCCGCGTTTCGTCATGATCTAAAGATTTCAAGAATACTTAGGGCGAGCAGAGTGAGTTATCGACATATATAGGGAATCTAAGAAACCTTCTCAGGGCACCTTTAAATAAGGCATTCCATCCACCGAACAAACAACAAACGATAAAATATATACAAAATATACACGTATAAAAAAAAAGCAGGAAAGACAGGCAGATTTGAGGGTTTTTTTTTTCTTTTGGTCTTTCACTCGTCGAGAAGACAGTGACAGAAAAGGTAATATATTTTTTTTTTTTTTTGCGGCGCAACATGTAACACTCGTTCCTCATCATGTTCACGCTCCCCGCTTTCTGATTCGTTCATTGGCGAATTTTGTGGGCTAATGCGGCAACCTCATTGGCCGCCGATCGATAAGTATACAGGGCATTCAAGAAACAAAAGTACAGGGTTTCTTTCACCGCAAAAATGAACTACGCATCGGCGAACGCTCATTCTCCGCCCCAATGTAGCGCTAGCGGTCCGAAACAAGATGCCAATGTTTCAGGACTAGACGGTATTTCAGTCAAAAGTTAAGAGTGATTTTCTGTAAATTTAAACAACAAGATGTCATTTATTTATTTATTTATTTATCTGTAAACGGCGTTATTTAGTTTAGTGTGTTCGAGAGCTTCGTCAACCGACATTTTCCTAGTTGAAAAATTCAGAAAATCACTTATGTCTTTTGAATGAGCTATAACGGTTAGTTTTGGAACTTGGGCATTCGCGGTTCGAACCACTAGTGCTATACATATGGGCGGACAATGAGCCTTCAGCAAAACGTGCTTTATTTTTGCGTAAAACAAAAGGCGGACATTTTGTAGATGTTTTTAACTAGTGAATATAAGAGCTTCCCGGGTGACGCGAGTTACTTCAAAAATGGCTCGACGCGATTTGTAACCGTGGTCGGAGGAGAGCCAGTGATGTGATTGCGGTGCCATTTGCGCCGCCAAACTGCGTTAAGGTTCTTGTACATCACCCTGCTCAATATCATCAAGATGGGAGGCATTTGCAGCAACATCGGGCCAAAAGTTAAGTTCACTTTCCTCAAGAGTGAAAATATAATGACTGAAGGCTCCGCTACACAACCGGATTGTTAGGCATCTGCAAATTTTCAACACTTTTTCTTTTACAGTGGAGCTGTTAAGGGCTAGTTTCCCCAGGATCGTGTCACCCGCAAAGAAATGAAGACACCAAACTCTGGACACCTACCGCCATCTATGAGCGACGGCGGTAAGCCACGTATCTGGTTTCCGTCGTCGCTCATAGATGGCGGCAGCCTTTCCACTCTGACTTTCCACCTTCCACAACATTTTTACGATCACCCAGTGTATTGAGGTCGCCCGCAAGGAAGGAAGAAAACTCCTGTGCTGCTTCCTTGACATTGCGAAAGCTTACGACAGTGTACCTCACGAGTTATTGCTCCAGCACCTAGAACAGTTAGACATGCCACGGCAGTGGTTGGCCCTGGTCCGATGTCTGTATTCGGGCAACGCGGTGACAACAGAGATGAATGGTGCCCAATCGGAGCAAGTGACTGTAACAAGAGGTCTACGACAAGGCTGTCCGCTTTCTCCTCTCTTATATATCCTCTATTTGTCGGGGCTAGAGAGGCGCTTGCTCCAGTCGGGGGTAGGATTCTCTTTCACCCATTTAGAAAAAGGAGAGCCAGTGAACTGGACGCTACCAGGCCTCACCTTTGCGGATGACATCGTACTTACAGCGGAAAGTGTAGAGTCACTACAGCAGCTTTTAGTCATTTGTGTAGAAGAGGCGGATGCGCGCTGCCTTCGCTTCCACAGCAAAACGTCGGCAGTCGCGCAACTAGCCGGACCTGAAGAGCCGCGTATTGGTCACTGCGTGCTGAAGGGCGAACGAATCCCCCTGCAAGGCACCTATAAGTACCTGGGTATTCTACTCACAAATAAGCCAGAATACCTAGCGGAACACCATCTCCACCTCAGAAAGACGGCCGTGCGAAACACCAGTGTCCTTCGCAAGCGTAACCTATGGAGCTGCAATCGATTTCTGGTTACAAGGGAACTCTGGAAAGCAGCCATGGTCCCTGGCCTAACGTTTGCTAATGCTGTTGTGTGCATTCCTGGAGACGTGAGCGACATTCTGGAGCGCCGGCAGCGCGAAGTTGGGAGGCAGGCCCTAGGCTGCCATGGCATGGTGGCGAACGAAGCTGTCCAAGGAGATCTTGGATGGTCATCGTTTGAAGCCAGAGAAGCAGCTAGCAAGATCGGCTACGACGGGCGTCTGCGACTCATGGACCGAGGACGGTGGGCCAAACGACTATTTGTGTACATACACCTGACAGGGATACAGACGAAGTGGAGAAAGCGACTGTACTAGCTAAAAAAGAAATATGGCTTCTTTACTGTGCCCATGGCTGCCACTACAGAGCAAAAGTGGGAACTGGAGGTGCGGAAGAGAGTGCGCGAGGAAGAGGCTGTGCAGTGGTCGGAGGCGGCCCGCTCAAAGTCAACCCTGCAAATGTACAACCGCTGGAAAAATGAAATATCGACAGAGACAACCCTGTATGATAATAGCCTGGGCAGCCGCCTGCTTTTTGAAGCACGTGCGGGAGGGCTAAGAACGCTAGTGTACAGGCAGCGTTTTGACCAACAGGTACAATCAACATCATGCCGGGCATGTGGCGAAACCGAGGAAACTATCAAGCATATTGTGCTCTCCTGCCCAAGTCTCGTACCAAGACACCCGGTGGATTGGGGTCAGGCGCCAGACAACGGGCTGCATCTAGACGAGGCACATTCACACGAACAATTTCTGGCAGAAGCCCTCGGCTTCCGAGTTGGGGACACAGACAGGGATGCTGTGTGCTGGCCCAGTGCGGACTTAAATCGCGCTGCAGTGGCACTGCAGCCCAGCTGGAAGTGCAGCGACGCAGTCGAGAGGACTAAAAGGAGGCTGGAGGACTGGTGGCGAAGAATGCAACAGTAGTGCAATTTTTTTCTCTCCGTTTTTATTCGGCTAGGTCTGATTTCTATTCAAACCGCCCGCTTCAAAGGGAACAGCCAAAAAATCATCATAAAAAAAAAAAATCATCATCATGACTTGCCGACTTGCGGCCAGCCATTACTCTCCATTGTACAGCTCCACTGGTCTTCCTTTTTCACTAGAGTGGAAAGGATGAAAGTTTTCTTTTTTCTAAAATTATTGCTTAGAATAACGTACTGTTCAATTAGTTATTTGTATCGAACATTGACAGTACTCGTAAGTTTCCCGATTATTCATCGTTGTTCGTGGCCTTTTTCCGACCGGGTCGGTTAGCTCTGTTCCGTGCACTTCTCCCCGGGCATTGTTGTATTGCGGAGAAGCGACATCCGCAGAATAGACATCGTGATTCTGCGTATGTCGCTTCAAGGTAAACGCCGAAAAACATAGTTAACTTTTCTCAGAAACGCCCGGTATCTAAAATGGTTTCAAAACGTGTTGATACACCTGTGTTTACGTGATAACTGTGAGAACTGCACATGCGCAAAGCAGTAATTATAATAACTGTGTATGTTTATACGGCCGGAAGTTAGCCTCAATGGGCATCTGGTGCCTCAGCTGTGGATGAGCAATTTAGCCAGTGTAGTACAAGCGCTAGGTTTTGGTCTTTAACGTGCATCAAGCAGTAATGATATACCACCGCACGCCGGTACGATGGCCATCTAGATCAAAACGGGCAGGGGTGGGGATTGAAATTGAACCAACACCACCCAGAAGACAAGGCCTGTGCGTGACGTCATCGTTAGTAGACCCCCGACCCGCCCCAAACGGCAAACAGTCTGAAGCGTGACGAGAGTAAGGGCCTCGTGACAACTACGTCGCATTCACTGGCGGCCATTAGTATGTGCGCGACTGCTGAGCGCGAGCTGATAGCGAGCTTCCACAGTTCATTTGCAACGCGACACCATGAAGATTGCCGGTCTCCTAACCATGTAGGCTCGTTCTGAGCATGACAACTCAAGTAGGCGACGTAGCAGACGATGTAGTAGACGATGGTGCTCATCCGGGCTACTTAGGGCGGGGCACTGTGAGGGGATCTACTAGTGATGACGTTTAGAGGAGGAAACGCGCGGGCCTTGTCAGTGTACCCGGAAACCCTGGGTTCTGCAGCGCAAGCTTTCGCTCCACGTGCTCCAAGCTGGTGTGTGCTAGCCCACTCGGCCACCGGTGCCCCCACGCGCAGAGATCGAAACTAAGAGCTTGTGCGAAATAATGCGTTCCTTAAAACTCCTATTGAATAGCGCTAAATGGTTAAATATTGGCGATGTGGATTGCATGATTTACTGTTGAACTCTTGAATGGTAATCGCGATGTCACCAAAAACTCTGAAAAAATGAAAGTACTGGATGATCGGTTGTTTTTGCAGTCAGGGGAAGTTGAAACCAATATACAGGGTGCCCCGAAAAACAAAACAAAAAAAGTATTTTAATCTCAAAAATTCACTACGCATTGTTAAGCGCTGATTTTCCTCACAAATGTAGAGCTAGTATTTCGAACCGGATGTCAAACTTTCAGAAAAAGCCATTATCTTATTAAAAAAAAAAAAAAAAAAAAATAGAAGTAATTTTTAGAAATTCCTAATGGCAAAATAGTGGCCGACAAAGCCCGCGAGTACATGGCCTCATTTTCCGACTGGAAGTTTAAGAAAAGAGGAAATCACTTATTATCTTTGAATAAGATAATGGTTAAGTCTGATCCTTCGTCATCTCTTCCAAACCGCTAGCGCTACGTTTCAGGTTCAGGTTCAGAAAACTTGTATGGAATTTCATTTAAACGGAGAATGGCGTCCCGTGCATTACTTAGCAACTAAAAAAAAAAAAAAAAAATTAAGGGGTGGCGACAAGTTTTTGCTTGAACTAGGGTCTTCATTTCAATTTAATGTCACGATTATTCCAGCGCTTACCGCTTACCCCCAATCATTCCACACAATGTGAAGTGGAGTGGAACGAACGTTTATTAAAATTCTCAGACGGATTACGCTTTGATGGGGCCAGAGCATAATAAACAAACAGCCTGTTGATAAGTTTAAGATACCGTCGCTAGATGACGCTACCTACCGTCCCTTACAAAAATACCGCTGTTGCCATTTCTCCATTCACCTATCACCTGGAAGTGCATGGCGGCTTGTTGTGGTCGCGGGCAAGTGCAACTTTCGAAATGAAGTTCAACTTGCCGTATTCTCTAGTCCTGGTATGTTTATTACCAGTTAATACGCGAAGCACAATATCTCCGTCGGATAAAAAGAAAGTAAAGGTACGTAGACGGTAGCAACTTCGAAACTGCCCGTTCATAACACGACCGGCGCATCTACTCTTCTAAACGCGGACTCGCTTGTACACGTGTACCAATTTCTGCTGCCTTCTCTAGTCCGTGAAACCACTTCCACCGGGTGAAACGACGGTCTTCGAGCGTGAATTAGTCACGGAACACGTCAAAGTGCACGACATACTCAAGCACCACCAGTCGTACTGTCGGAGTAAAACTGCGGACAAGCGATTCAAGGGCCCAGTGCTGGGATACGTGACACCGGTACGTTGTCCTTCATCCATCCGCAGTGTGAACCAGACCCCGCGTTTCATATGAGCGCACGCGGGGACGCCAGAACACCGAGCCCTGATTGGAACGGTTGGTGGGAAATGGAAAGCCTTTGCGTTTCCCCAAAGCTTTGCCCGTACCCCATGGGCGCTCATCTTCTCCTCTCCTTGAGTTTCTATTCGTATAGAAAGCTGCTGCATACGAAGTGGGGAATTTGATTGTTCGGACGCTGCTTGCAGTGGAACAACCGGGGATACGATATCGCAAAGATATTCGGAGCCAAGTTCGCCTATGTATCCCCGGTTTGGCTGCAACTCGAAGTCTCGCGAGCCAAGGGAGGATTTACCGTCGCCGGCCAACACGATGTGGACCAGGGCTGGACCAAGGACGTTAAGTCACCGGGCAGGAACGTCAAAATGGGTAAATCAAACATTTAATGGTCTTTTTTTATGCAGATATTAGCTGACGCTTTTTGTTAACTTTCTTGTTTTTAAGTTCCCCGAATCCTGTTTGAGAGATGGACACCAAATCAGCTGGTCACAGTGTCTTCCTCCAAGAAAAAGCTGGACTCGATGGCTACCATCTTACAAGAGCTGGCAGACAAGAGCGGCTTTGATGGTTACGTCATAGAGCTGTGGTCCCAGTTTGGAGGCCAGATGGCCGAGTATGTGTCGCTGCACGTCTTTCTCTCTCAGAAAGCTTATGGTGGTTACTCATTCTTGTAGACAAATGACCAAGCTCATCCAGCATTTGGCGCAGCGACTCCAAGAGAAGAACTTGGACACTATCTTGGTGATACCGCCGTCTGTCTATCAAGGGTGTGTGCCCTTGACCCTTCTGGTTAATCCCTCGTTGCTGATGCTAGTTCTATTTTCTGCTGTCATGTAGGAATGCCCCTGGCATGTTCACCAAGAAAGACTTTGACAACCTTTCCAAGCATGTGACGGCATTCAGCTTGATGACTTACGACTACTCTAGCCCTCAAAGGTAAGCTTGAGTAATGCCCTATGGTCAAAAATAAACATTTGCTACTCCCCCCCCCCCCCCAACACACACACACACACACACACAAAAAAAAAAAAAGCAGTTCATGGATCACTGCTTGCACCTTGTCATAACAGGACATGGTGCTTAAAGTCTTATTATATGCTTCTCAACTTACACCTGAACTTATGTTTTAACCACTCTTCTCTTCAAGTCAAGAATGCGTGTCCATCCTTTTTTTTTTGGGGGGGGGGGGGGGGGGGAAGGGGGGGGCGTGCGTGACATGAGTACGCCGGGTGCATGGGGAAATCTGTCTAAAGCTCTGTTTTTGAACCTTTTGTTAAATGTTTAACTGACTATAAGAATAGCTTAATGAGCCTTGTTGCTGGACCTGTTGGGTGCATGATGCTGAGAAAACTTGTATGCACAACCAGAGACAAACTCGAACAAGAGGACACGGACAAGTGCCCGTCGTCCATGTTAACATTTATCTGTTTGCACATATAAGTTTTCTCAGTATAAGAGCAGCCTTGAGTCAGATGTTGCAAGCTCGTCTTCAAAACTAGCGTGAAACCATCTTTATTTTAACTGCCATTCCTATTCACTGCCATCTCGCACGCATCAGGCCCGGCCCCAGCAGCCCGATCGACTGGGTGCGCAAGTGTGTGGAATCGTTGGCCCCCCAGAAGGGTGCGGCACGGGAGCGCATACTGCTCGGGCTCAATTTTTACGGCTACTCCTACACAAGCGTCGGGGGAGGACCTATCCTCGGAAGCCAGTAAGTAGGCCTCTCCCTCTCCTTTAATTGCCAGCCTCGCCACTTGTCCTTCACTGTAATGGGAGATGGGTTAACCGCCAAGCTGGGGCGATTCAGAAGCATCGGTGTTGGTTGTGCTCCGAAGAAAATAGCCACTGCTTTATGGAAGCTTGAGCGGGAGGTTAGCCCTTCTCAAGGGGCGCCTGACGTCTCCGCCGTAGAGTCGAAATATAGCCGACGCAGTGCGGCTGCTGGCCGGGCGTCATTAATGGGCAACAAGGTGAGCATAAACGGCGATAATGCAATTAGTGCAGAGGTAAAAGCGAGCTGGACAAGAAGGACGAAAATAATCCCTGGAGAAGGGGGACAAAAGGACAAACACATATCTCCAAATAAACGGCATCTTTAAACACTATACTCCTTCCTTTGTACCGAGGGTGACGAGCATCCTACACTGTAATGAGATTTATTACAAAATGAGGTGTGAGAAAAAAGAACGAGAAAATCATGCATAAAAGATGTCTCCGAGATTTCAAGGATGTCAGTAGAAATGCTACAAGTCTCAGCACCAAGGCAGCCAAAAGGCTTCTAATTAAAGGGCAACCTGTTTCATAATAAGTCCTTTAAGCTAGACTAATATTTGTAGATTTTGTCACGTCCAGTGTAATCGGTGGTGCGGAGTTGAGCTGTTCACATTTACTCTTCAAGGTGCCATGCATGTTGTGCTTACCTGTGTGTGATCCTTCACCTTCATTGTAGACCCTTGTTCGATACAGTACGATGAACTGCTCTTTGTGCCCTTGTCGTGAACACGCATATTGTACCGTATTTACTCGAGTAATAGCCGCACTATTTATGAACAATGCCCTTACGTCTACTTTCCCACAGAACACATATACAGCCAATCATCGCATTGCGCATAAATAGCATAGCGAATAACAAGATCAAGAACACGAGTCTCCGCACAAATGCAGACTTCACAGATGGTATCTTCGCGCGAAGACATTATCTCTGTCCTGTAAACAGCTAGCTGGAATCATGCTGTCGATTGGGGTGATTGGCGATCTGCGTGCTCCGCGGAAAAACAAACCCTCAAGTTTTCTGCATAAACAGTGCGGCAATTACTCGAGTAAATACAGTATATGTGCACGACAGCTCCGCAATGGCTTTTCACCATACTTGCCCAAGTTTTGCATTTCCTTTGTCCAAAACGCTGAAACGCTTTGCAGGCTTCTGAGCGAACTTGGCCAGAGCAAGCAGTCCAAAGTGAGCTGGGACCCCGATGCTGCAGAGCACTATTTTGAATACAAGTAAGTGAAATTTCTGGGCAGGCTGCCGCCCAACTTCCTCGGTGAAACGACGCCTTCTCATCTACTGCGTGTACTCCCTGTGAACGGCCGTCCACACTGAACACGAATCCCCCCCAACTTTGAGTGGACGCAACTTTGCTCCTCACGTCTGCTCATTTCTTAGCCACGAGATCGGAAATAATTCCGACAGTGTTGCTAAAAGATTGTTTCACATAGATCAGGGGTGGCCAAGCTGACCGGTCCTAAGAGCCGCAAACAAAACCACGAAACTTCCAAGAGCCGCGGGGGGGGAGGGGGGGGGGGTGCAAACTTTTCTTTAGATTTGAGAGCAATGAATGAAGCTCTGATTACTTTCCAATCCAAAATTTTTAAATTTTTTAAAAAGTTAATCCAAAATTCTTAAAAAGCACAAGTGTTTATTCCTCTATCATACTAACAAAGATCTTTCAGCAGTCACTCGACAATGGTTTTCTACCCGCGGAATGGAAAGTCGGGAAGGTGATTCCACTCCACAAATCAGGTAACAAGACCTCTGCACTCAACTAACGACCCATATCACTCACCAGTATCCCCTGTAAAATTCTTGAACATATTCTGTTTTCCAATCTTGCTAACTTTCTCGAATCGAATTCATTTTTACATTCGCGCAACATGGTTTTCGAAAAACTTACTCCTGTGAAACACAAATGGTGTCCTTCATGCATAAAATGAATATCATCCTCGACCACTCATCATCAGCAGATTGCATATTTTTAGATTTTTCCAAAGCATTCGATAAGGTCTGTCATAAGCTGCTGCTCTATAAACTGCGTCAACTAAACCTTGATCACAAACTTCTCACGTGGCTTGAATTCTTTCTTATTAACCGTTCACAATTTGTTTCAGCTAACGATCTAACATCCGAGCCGCGCAGTGTCCACTCTGGTGTACCGCAAGGCTCGGTGCTTGGTCCTCTTCTTTTTCTTATTTACATTAATGATCTCGCGTCAACTGTTTCCTCCCACATTCACTTGTTTGCTGATGACTGCGTACTTTTTCGTGAAATAACTTGCGATAATGACATAATCTGCCTTCAATCTGACCTTAACGCTATCTCTGTCTGGTGCGAAGCATGGCGCATGGAATTAAATATTAACAAGTGTAAACTAATGCATGTGTCCAGAAAACCTTGCCAATTGCCAAAATACTGCCTTAATAACATACCCCTTGACCCTGTATCTTGGCATTCATATTTCACATGATCTGACTTGGACCGCCCATACCACATACGTGATTAATAATGCTAACCGGACGTTGGGACACCTTCGACGTAACTTTGCCCGAGCATCTTCGTCATTAAAACTACTGCTTTACACCACACTAATTCGCTCTAAATTGGAATATGCCGCGTCAGTTTGGGATCCCAGCCAAGAAAACCTAATAAACTCACTCGAAATGGTCCAAAATAATTCTGTTTGTTTTATACTTTCTAACTATAACCAAACCGCGAGCATAAGTTCAATGAAGTCTAGCCTCAGCCTGCCATCTCTCGCATCTCGCCGTAAAGCTTTTCGTCTCAGTCTCTTTCATAAATTGTTTTACCATTCACATCTGCACGACAAACTTATTTTACCTCCTCAGTACATCTCATCTCGGTTTGATCATGCTAATAAGGTTGGAATTCCATCAGTCAGAACTAACGCTTTCTTTCAGTCATTTCTGCCTCGCACATCTGACGAGTGGAATCGCCTTCCTGCTTCAATAGCCACTATCGAAGACTCCCATCACTTCAAGAACGCCTTAGCTAACATTGTATGATTATATGCCATTTTTTGTTTATTTGTATTACCATTTTTGCTGTACTCTGTTTGTTTAATTTCTTCTTGATTGTAACCACTCCCCTCTCTAATGCCTTTGGCCCTGAGGGTATACTAAATAAATAAATAAAAAAAAATATATATATCAGAGTCAAAAACAGTTCACCTGTACGTAAGGTAGCAGTAGCGCAAGACTATACCAAACCACCACCTGTGTTTTGATTTAAAACGCGTTCCATTTCTCTTTTTGGGGAAGTGCTCGTGTGAGCGGGAGGGAGGCGGCACAATGTGTGTGTGTGTGTGTGTGGGGGGGAGGGGGAAGGAGTTACGAGCCACACTTTCACACGCGAAGAGCCGCAGGTTGGCCGCCCCTGACATAGATAGTGTATAGATTTGGTCTCGCAAAGACCAGGAAACCTTGTCTAGCCGTATACAAATCTAAAGGGTTCCTGTGTTTGACCGGGACTCATCGTCGATTAGAGAGGTCACGAGTCTCGGCCGAATGCTGGTGCAGCGCTCGCGCGTCCGATCAGTGCACCGCGTTTGCCTCTTGGAGGCATTGCATGGAGGCGTGAACACAGATGACCAACGGATCGACGCTTCCATCAGCTCCTTGCAGCTCGTATCGTAAACGCGGCCCGTAAGCCACGCGACACCAATCGAGCTGTTGGAAAAGCTATTTAGGTGCTCTAGTGTTGTCTTGTCGTAAACCGCTGCATGTTGTCGTAGCGCAGCCAATCACTGTCAAATGCAAGTCTGTAATTAGACGTTCCTAGTTCTCACACAAAGCAAACGGCACCAATTTCGGGGTCAGCGTCTGCTTCTTCCTTCTAAAGGGTCCAGCGGGTCACGTGACACCTGCCACTGGGTGTTCTTTCAGGGCTGCCGACGGACGCCGCACCGTGTTCTATCCGACGCTGCATTCTGTCGATCGGCGGCTGAAACTAGCCGAGGAGCTGGGCACGGGTGTGGCCATCTGGGAGCTTGGTCAGGGGCTCGACTACTTCTACGACCTCCTCTAAGGAAAAGGCATCGTGGTCTCCTTTTTTTCTTTTTTTTCGCCCACCTTTCATTTTACGAAGAGTTAGTCATCTTCAACTTGCCTTCATACTGTAAAGTTTTCTACACTCTGTGACCATCTAAATAAATTAGATAGAGAGTATCATTCAGCTCAAATAACCACAGTGAAACCTTCCAAGTCAAATGCCTCGGTAACTGGGACTCCTCCCTTAGTGGGACCGTCATGATGCACACCGTAGTTGTTGCAGCTGGGCAGGTTTGAAAACGGTTTGTGAGGAATGTGCCTAACCTTTGGACGCCGTCTGGTTTCTGCGACTTCGGCCGTTAGTGGTTGTGCATGCTTGATTCGGATACAAGGGCATCAATCTGAGGAGTATGTCATAGGGGACAAACTGAGACCTTGACCCTTTATTACAAACTCTGCATACTACATAACACTTCAGGTATTTTCTAGGTGCTAAGTAGCCATCGTAGTTGTCTTGGGGCATGGGGACTGCACCTTCTTTTGGCTTTTGATGCTCTGAAATTGCTCCTTTTTTTTCAGTGGCATTGTCCATTAATGAAATAAACTTAAATGAAGGATCTTGCGTGACCTTGTTTGCAGTGTAGAGTAGTGATGTAGTTTGAGAAAGAAATACAGTTTTTGCTTAGTTCAATTTAGTGTACCCATGTTAAGAACTTGCACCTATTGACATTCAGACATTAGGAATGAATGCTTTAACTTTCAAATACTCATTCCTATCTTAACAAAAGTGAAAGTAGATAAGGTCAGAAATTGACATATCCAGTGTTGCTCTGAGCCCGAGTCCTTATTTTAACCCCACGAATCTGAATCTACCCATTTCGTGGAAGAGTTGTGCATCTATTACCGCTGAACACGCTATTTGCAGACAGCGAGAAATAAGTATGTTTTGGTCACTGTCTCGGGCATTGTGGACATGCATTTAGTCCCACGCTTGCAGGTTCATCACAATCTGTCAAGATGTGCATCTCTTTGGCTAACACAAGGGTGTTCATTTTGTGCCGCTACACTCCGAGACACTGGAGCGCAACGAGACTCGCACATTGAGGCACCACCGACGAGCCTTTCGGCACTTTTCTCTACGGTCGTCATCACTGCATTCTTGTCAACCTTTGAAAACTCTACAAGACAACACATGCATGGTTCCTGGTTCACAGTCTTTCACAGTTGTCTCTGCATGCTCAAGACTTATAAATCCTCACACTTTTTGGCACTACTTATAGTCCCGGCTCGTCCACATACACTTTGAAGGGTCCTCGTCAACGCCTCTGGAGGTTCACTCCTCTTCCAAGGGGGGGGGGGTTTGACAACAAATTTGGCCATACAAAAGCTACAAATCAAACACATAGACAACCGCCTGTGTCCACCTATACAGGGATGGGAGCATGCGGTGACGTCAGAACGTCGAGCTCCGATTGAAAGGATTGGTGGTTAGATACAAAGGCTAGCTGTCCTTTCTCTACCTAATGCCTCCCTCCAATCGGAGCGAACAAGAGCATCATCTGCTTCTCGTGCAGGGTCTGACGTTTGAACGTGACCCTGCATGTGGAGCAGACGATGCTCTTCCTCGCTCTGAATGGAGGGAAACGGTGGGTAGAAACAGGGCAAGCTCTCTGCGTCTACCCTCTAATCCTTCCAATCGGAGCTCAACTCTCCGCCATCGCCGCACGCTCTCGTCTCCTCCTCTCCTTCAGTTTTTCTCTGCATAGTCACTGGCAAGGTGAAAACAGCAGAGCGTCTTCTTCGAATGCCCGGCCTCCAGCGCGTGCTCGTTGCCTTTCATTGCGCTTTGACTGCACGTGCGCACTCGAAGAACACAAGATGTCAAAATCGTTGAGCTCGTGCCGGAGGCAGGGCAACTGAAGCTTCTTCCTGCTGTTCTCATTCAGTCAATGACTATGACACTGTCCTCGAAGGACGAGGCAAACCCTATAACCTCGACCCGGCCGCCGAGGGCGGCGTCGAAGAAGCCGAGGCGTGGTTACTCGTCGGGGACGGCGACCTGCACGGCGAAGGTAGTCGTCTGCTGCATGGAAAACCCGCCTTGGGGGTCGGCAGGAAATGGCGGCCTCCGACGTTGACGAGGTAGCGTCATGAATGCGACATGGGCGACGTCAGGACCACTAGCTCGCCGGCCTCCGACGAAGTGGAGCACGCCGGCGAACAGCCGGCACCGTTGTTTGTGTGGTGGTGCAGGCAGTGGTGGTGGTGGTGGTGATACGGCACTATCGAGGGGTGTTCTCTGCCTCTGGCGTCGTCTTGGTAGTGGGCCAGGCAGGCGTAGGGAAGTGTGGGACGTGGGCCCGACGTCGGCAGGACGTGGGGCTGGAGGAGGACGGGCAAGGGGTGGGGCTGGTTGGGTTGCCCAGTGCGGGACGGAGGTTCGTGGTTGGTGGCACTGTCACCGTCGCCGCTCTGGGACGATGCTGGCCGCTGGGCCACCGTTTTGGTGGGGACCGGGCATGGCGGGGAGCCCGGCTCGTCGATCGACGCGTGGCGCTTGAGGCGTCGCTCCCGTTGACGCTCGTTCTTCCACCAGTTCTTGAGGCTGCTCGGTGTCACCGGTGGTCTGTTTGATGGCGGGGTAGAAGGACGGGGAAATGGGTAATGCTTTACCTACACGAGCCTGGCACTACCCATTTTCTGAGAGAGTTCTAAATCTATTGCTGCACAGCAGACTATGCTTCGTTTCATCATAAATAAGTGCACAGCCGAGGGCTCGAACGTGCACTCGTGGATAAACGAACTAAATGTGCAAGTTGCGGGGTATTCACTCCGCTTAATTGGTCTAGCCGACGGTGGAACACATACAGAAAGATGGCAGATGCCATGATGTTGTGCTTTTGATGCTGCTTGGTTGGTCTCATTGGCACATAGCATCGATTGTGCTCTGACTTAGGATGAAACGAGGAGTCGTTGCAATCAACCAGAAATAAGTCTTTTAGTAGGGTACGTTGTTGGGCTAGTTGGTTCATCTTAGTAAAACATATAAAATAGCGCAAAAAGGACAAGAAGTACACAGGACAGGCGCTATGGACAAGAAGTATACAGGACAGTGCCTGTCCTGTGTACTTCTTGTCCTTGTCTTTTTTGCGCTATTTTATATGTTTTAATAAGTGTCTTTGTTCACTGTCTTGGACATTGTCCACAGGTGTTCTGTACTACACATGAAGGCTAATCACATGAGCCAGCCCGTGTGGGACTTGAAATACTTTGTGGCAGCAAAACGCTTGCATGCTGAGCAGAACTGACAAGCACTTCAGCCCATTTTCTTTTTTTTTATTTTGTTTTGTTTAAAGTTGTCACTGTTTTGTATTGCCATATGCTTTGCTACTTTGAGGAGAGATTATAAAAGCAGTGTCTACCATCTTAAAGGGATACTACAACTAAGTTTCGGCGCTAATTTTTTGGTCTATATGTGTTCAAAGGAGCAGTATCACACCGAACACACCAATATCTTGTCAAAAAAGTCACAAAAAGGAGTTTTAAAACAAATTAAACTATTAGCAAAGAGCACCTGGTGGATGTCGCTAACGCCTCGTTTGTAATGCCCGTCTAGGAATCTGACAGCTAGTGACGGTAACTGTCTCGCCTCCGGCCACGACGAGAAAAGAGGGGAGGGAGGACTTCCCCTCTTCCCGAGAATCCCCTTTGTACGTCCCAGAAGTCGCTATTGTCCCCCTACAAGATTATAGAAGATTAACCCGTCACTCAAAATTCGTACAAAAGCAGCCGCTTCGGTGTCTGGAACGACTAGGCCATCCTCTCGACGTCGGCCTCATCGTAGCTGTGCTCGTCCCGAGACGAACTATGTCACGATTGCGTTGGATGTCACATGCTCTCCGCTGGCTGTTCTCCGAGCACTTGCCAGAGTGGGCCATTTATAACGAAAAATACAGCCACCAGGCTCAAAACGCAAACGTGCGATTTTCATTTACGGATATTGAGATCATATTCAACCTATTTTTGAACATGACGGGTGTATTTCAAATTTCGTTGAAGTATCCCTTTAAGCAATGCCTAAAAAAACAGAAAAAGACCCACTTGTTACGTATGCGCAGAGCTCCCGCATTTAGCTGATTGACGAAGTCCTGAAGCTGCAGGTTGGTCGGGTGCGGGCACTGTCGGTACCACTCACGCATGCGCGGCAGCTCCGTGCCAGAGTGGAAGGTCATGCGGCAATCCTGGGGAGGCTTGTCTTCGTCCAGGAACGTGGACGCCGTGGCTGGGACAGAAGAAATAGGCAGACCTTCATAGCGGCAGCTCTAGTGCAACACTTGAGTGTTTTTCCTGTGCGCACATGAAGGCACATAGTATGAAGCATGGTGGGTGAGTCGCTTCTACTTGGGGAGGTGTCTAACCTTTGCCTCATGGTGTAGTGATCAGAGGATTCTCGATGTAAGTGTACAACACCTGCAACCTTTCCCCCCCCCCCCTCCCCCTCCCAGACGACGCCCCGAAAACCCCCCAAGAAAAAGCTCAACTTTTGCTTTGTTTGACATGAGCAAATGCTGTGAAAACAAGCCCTGATGGGCACGACCCTGCTGTCGCAACTTAGAATTCAGCGGTACCAAGTGGTGAACGGAGTATACCAACAGCAGAGCAATGTGATGATCTTTTATGCCGTGATTATTTTTAACGTCATGCTGGCAGGAGCTTGCTCCGCACTTGCAGCATTTGAAAAAGTGACCTTCAGTTGAGGTAAGCGGTCCTATTCCCCCTCCCTCTCGATTGTTTGATCTTATTAACCTGCAGTGCAAGAGGTACCTACCCGGCGACGACTGCCTGTACTCCATGAACCAGCGTCCAAACTCCTTGCACTTCTCCGCGCCCAGTTTCCCGCTGAACTTGTTGTTCACAATCGTTGAAAGTAGTGACTGTGGAAGGAAAAGTAAACAAAAGGCGATGATGGGAAGGAAATAAGAGAGGAAAAAAATGCTGGGAAATTAAGGTGCTAGAAATCAAACCTGATGACATCATAACCTGCTGGAGCACCGAGCTAATCGACACTGTCTGTACCATGGCATACTTTTCTGTATTTGGCACGTGTGAAACTTAAAAATATTAGAAAACCAGAAGATGGTCACCTTTAAGAAGATGACCACATGACTACACATCACTTAGTTGTGACGCCAATGGTCGATTTTGTTGCTCCTGGGTGTCACGACTTTCAATGCCTCTCGTCTCTCCATATTCGTAGTTGTCGATATTCGGGGGAAACATTGTTCAGACTAAAAACCGTACTCGGAAAACACCACGCTTAGTTTGATTAAAACAAACAAGCTCCACTCGTGATAAAAACAAAAACTACGCGGAGACGAGGACAAATTAAAAAGTAACGAGCAGGACACAGTGCCGTGTCCTGTCGGTTACCTTTTACTTCGTCCTTATCTTCGCGCTGTTTTTGTTGTCTGTACCAACTAGCCCAAACTTCAATGTTAATCAGCTCCCCTCAAATGCACTTCAATGGCAATCCGCGTGTGAACAGTTCATGACAATATCGGAGTAAAAATGAGCCCATCGGTAACGGGCTTTGCGAGCTTCGCCAAAGTTATGCGGACTGAACAGGTATCGCTAGGGCGAAATGCACCCCCCCCCCCCCCCCTTCGCGAGTATGGCTTCCCGCATCGCACCGGCGTAACGGGGGAAGCGCACTCAACGGACGAAAAGTCGAAACGAAACCAAAATAAATAGGCAGTCTTAGTATAGTGGTGGCGGGTTTTGCGTACGCAATAGTAGGGTATGCTAAAAACGACCTGCTCGGACCGATTTTAGTTGTGCGTTACGTTGCCGAGTGAACACCTCGCATGATTTTGGTTAAATTTGCCAAAGCCCTAGAATTCCACGTGGTTATAAAGAAACCATGCTCCTCAAAATAAATATTGAAAACGAAAACGTTTCCAATCATTTTATTTCAAATCGAACAGAGCCGCCGCCGCCGCGTGGTCAAGCGCGCTCTTCTGCAAGATACGGAGAATACGAGTGCGTAGCCAAATTCGCTCACAGAGCCTTCGTCGATCGTCCCGTGGGGATGGCACCTTCTATCTCTGCTATCGCGGGAACAAATCTACGACCTACTATGGAACAAAGCTATCCAGTGTATAGCGACAACTTCGGCGATGTACTGCGCGAAGAAGCTGAGCATCGAGCAGATCGCAGCGTTGCGTGCACTATGCACTCTGATCTGATTCGACCGCGGTAGGTCCCGGAAAGAATCGCCGAGCTGAACACCACACGATTTCCCGCAACGCTCAACTTCGCGAGCACCACGTCGCCCCTTGCTGCGCCAGTCGAGGTAACCGCCATTTTGAAACTGGCGCCTCTCGCTGGACCCGAGATTTCTCGAGAGCTGCCCGCTAGCCCGCAACGCAAAATCCCCAGCGTTGCGTGCGTACGCAATACGCTAGCCCCGCTATATTCTTCAGATAATTCACGATGTTTGTGCATTCGGCACGCGATCATTCGGTTACCGAGGTGACAAACCGAATACTATTTTCGCAGGCTGAACCGTTACTCTTTGTAATCATTCCACTTAATGTGAGGGAATGGCAGTGATGTGATCGCTACGCCGTTTGTGTCAAACTGCATACCCCGCTACAATTCACCAAAATGTGAAGAGTTTGCGCCAATATTCCGCCAAAACGTTGAGTTAACTTTTTCAGTACGGAAACCCTGTTTATAACGGTAAGTTTGCGAACATTTTTAAAACTTTCGGTTATCGCTAGGTGTAACGTGTGATTTGATTTGACCTTCGCGTCGAACATGACTCGGCGTTTAGAAGTTTCGTGCTCTCTTCGGGCGGGTTAAATTGACCCGTTGAGTGCGCTTTCCACCGCGCACTGGTGCACTGCAGAGAAACTAGGCCCGCGGAGTAGACGTCGCGATTCTGCGCATGTCGCTTCGCCGCAGTGCAGTTAATCGCCGGTGACTCCGGCGATTTTTACAGGAACTCCAACTAACTGTATTTTCGGAATCACTGCTCTCACCCTTTCCGGTATGCAATTTAGTGTCGCGAAATTCAAAATGGTTACTGTGAAATCGGCAAGTGAAAATGATGCCAAAGGCAAGATTCAAATATACCCGCGCTTTTCAGTGCCGTGACGTGAGGGGAAGGCACGCTTACAGGTCGAGCGGGCAATTAAAAAAAATGAAACATGCCGAGCATTTGTTTCGTGCTGCTGCGCGGGGACTGGAGCGAGCTTCCGAAGCATTCATTTGACACCATGAAACTGCTTGTAATCAGTCGGGAACAAAGTCTACAGTACAAAGAGTGAACACCTGCCTTTACCTGGCGTCGCCTTTTTTGTTGCTAGTAGAGACGTTCACGTTCACAAAACACGGTAACGACAAAACTTCTCAATTTAATAACTTCGACCAAACTTGTAAATTTCAAAACTTCGCGAAAAACTAACAAACAAATATTTTGTCCCAATGTTTGGGTTACTACTGCAGCGATGTTTCTTGGTGTGTTTAGCCAATTTTGAGGGAAATCGGGGACTACGAGGAAAACGCCGTGGTACCGGGGTAAAACACTCCTGTCAGGGTGAACGGTGTGGGGCCGCGCGTCGGGTATTGAAAGAAAAATAAAAGTAATCGGAGTAAAAACAAATAATAACTTGGTGAATGCCGATGTGAGAGCAGCCACCTTGCAGTAAAATTGGGGAAACAAAAAAGAAAACAATGGTCAGTTTATATGACAGACTACGACATCCTGACAACTTACGTGTATCGTTTATCGTGTTTAAATTACGCCGAATGTGTTTTATCAGCCGAATTCTACGAGAAAACTGTCATAGAGAACCATCAGGAACTGCGACATTGTGCGACGCCATGAGACACGTGACATCTTCACGTCACATGACACGCGCCCCCTACGTGGGCGCGAGTTGCTCTCTTATCTCAACTGGAAGTAAATTGTTGCGTCCTAGTGCATGTACAAGTTGTGATCAACGCAAAAAAAAAAAAATGTTTTTGCCGCAAAAAAAAATTATGTGTTGCCGAACGCGCATTCTTCGTCCAGATGTGTCGCTAGCGGTCTGGACGGAGAAAGCAAAATGGTGACCGACGGAGCTTTTAAATACAGCTGAATGGTGCTTGTTACCGAAAACGGGTCCGTTTTCCCATTGAAATTTTCATAGGGTTGCTTATAACTTTTAAATGAGCTAGCGGTTAGTTCTGAAACTTTGGCATCTGGTTTCGGACCGCTCGCACTACATTTGGGCGGAAAATGCGCGTTCGACGATGCGTAGTTTATTTTAAAGTGCAGCTCTTAGGTCGAAAATTTACCAACCTTTTTCCGCTAAATCTAGCGGGGAAACTGAATTCGTGTTGAAGTCACGTGACGTCAATTTCCCCGCTAACTTTAGCGGGGAAATTTTTCCGCTAAATTTCACATGACGTCCCATTCATTCATGTGGTGTCACACCTAACGTCCCGTGTGACGTTACAAGGGTAAAAGTTTCCCGCTAAATTTGGCGGCGTCGCCGTCGGCGTAACCGCGCATCGCGTTATGGGACGTTTCCCATGATGACGTCTGACGTCACGCGTGACGTCACGAGGGTAAAACTTTCCTGCTAAATTTAGTGGGGAATTTTTCTCACTGCATTTAGCGGGGGATATTTTATCGCTGAATTTACCGGGAAAATTTTACCCTCGTGACGTCATACGATACGTCACGTGTGACGTCATTATGGGAAACGTCCCATAATGCAACGTGCGGTTACGCCGACGACGACGCCGGCATATTTAGCGGGAAACTTTTACCCTTGTGACGTCACACAGGACGTCAGGTCTGACGCCACATGAATGAATGTGACGTCACGTGAAATTTAGCGGAAAAATTTCCCCGCTAAATTTAGCGGGGAAATTGACGTCACGTGACTTCAACACCAATTCAGTTTCTCCGCTAAATTTAGCGGAAAAATGTTTGTAAATTTTCCGCTAAATTTAGGAGGAATTTAGAGAAAATTTCCCGCTAAATAGGAGGGGGCAAGAAAGGAGGAGGGGAGGGGGAGGAAGGGCATTCCCTCCCATCCGTACTCTCCCCTACTCGCCCTCAAGAGCTGCGATCTAATTCGGCATTACTGATAATTGTAAACGCTTTTCATTTTTGGAGTGAGGAAAAAACATCGCCATTTTTTGGGGGACACCCTGCAGCATTGTCAGACATTCTAGCAACGTGCACGTGACTTTCGAAATGGGTGCGCGTTTCCCCTGACTATCAGCGAGACCGCATTTCACTAACCTAGACCACATTCCACTAACCAAATATTGACGAAATTCCACTAATATAGACTCTATATCAAGGGTTCTCAAACTGGGCTCCCAGGAATTCATGGGTTTCGCAGAGTACCCTCAATAGCTCCCCGAGCTCTCAAATTTCCCCGGTCGTTCGTCTCCCTAGTAAAGTTTTCGAGTTTAAGCGCTATTTTGTAAGGTTTGTGCCATCCGATAACACTCCCTATAGTATGTGTCCTACCGTTCACAAGATGTGGGGGCTTTTTACTGCGGAGCTGTTAATGGCTTGTTTCCCCAGGATAGCGTCCGGTACAAAATAAATGTCGACACCCGTGGCCGACACAACACTCTGGTTGCCGCCGTCGCTCATAGATGGCGGTAGCTGTCCAGAATCTTGTGTTTGCCGGTTGTCTGCTTGTCGCCGTGGCGGCAAAACTTCGCAGGAAGGAGAGCGGGAAAGGGAACGAGCGGCGATGTGCGCAGCAGGGGCCCTAATCTGGACACTTGGCGAGAAAGACGGCGAGAAATTTGACGGCTATGATTGGCCGGCGCCAAGGTCAAGTGCGGCATCGGCCAATCACAGCCGCCAGATTTCTCGCCGACTTTTTCGCCAAGTGTCCAGATTAGGGCCCCAGGGCGAATGGTTTCGCAACCGCCGCGAGGTCGCTATCGCCTAAAATTCCACTGCGTCAAGCGCTTCATATTTTTTTTTTTTTTTGCGAAAGAAGAGCAGATCGCTTGCCTGGAAAGACACCTCCGAGAACAGAAGCTACAGCCCCGCTGCTCTTCCTTCACCAAAGTGGAAAGGCTGAAATTTTTTTTTTATTACTTGATTACATCAGTGCCAGCGCTTAACGTTTCCCAACGGTGGCAGCGATCTCTGTGGTGGTCACCTCAAGTTCGGGGGGCACATTCACAGTGCCGAGAGCGGGAGTGGTTCCTCAACAATCGAAGAAAGAGATATATGCGTTTTTCAAGATGCAAAAACTTAAATAACCAATCAAAAATTAAAAAAAATAACGCAATACAGAGAGGTGGCGTTTCTGTGCTTGAGTCGCATACTTTGGCGCGGCTTTACCTGTTTGAGGGGGCAGATCTTGGCCAGCTTGGACTGGGACATCTCCTTGAGCAGCTGGATGACCGCCGTTTTGACGCTGTCCATGTTCCACATCTCTGGGTTGCTGGGGATGCTGTCCCATGCACAAGAGACAAACGAAGTCTCTGAACGGAGAGGCCAGAGGGAATAGTATAGAACCTACGCGGAGCCCAAGTTCGTCTGCTTCTTTTGCAGGGGTTGCGGTGGCGTCCGAAGGCCGAGCTCTGATTGGTTCTGGTCGAAGAATGGTGGGTACACCCCAAAGCAAGCTGCCTCGAGGTCTACCCACTATCCTTCGTATCAGATCCAATCAGAGCCGAATGTTTTGACGTCCCCACAACCTTTGCAAAAGAAGCAGACAAACTTGCGCTCCGCATAGCTTTGATAGAAATCTCAGTGATGCCACACTGCATCCCAGGCAGCGCAGACACGTTGAAAAGACGTCGAAAAAACGTCGATGACGTCAGTGACCCCATGTGCGTGCAAGTTCGTCTGCGCCTCGCGCACCTCGAGCGTTTGTTTATTCCCAAGTGCGTCCGCGTGCCTTTCGTTTTAACTTCTCCCGACGTCGACCAAAGACACGGCATCTCATGAAATGAATCGGCTTCGAACACAGTGCATGCAACGTCACTTGGCTACCCCGTCATTGGGCGTTCTCTCTGCTTTCTCTGTCGTGTTGCCCTTTGAGTGGGGCTCCTTGCGCTCCCGCGCGCCAAAGACGCGTTTTTGGAACAACACGGGGTTTGGCAGGTCTCGAGTATCTTGTCGCTCCGCGACCAATGAGATTGCTGCTTCGGCCGATGAAAATTCGAAAGGGACGTAATTGCGAAGCGAGAAACTTGAACGCGATAAGCCTCGTCCCGCGTTTCTGTCAGTGCGCCACCTCTCCGAATCGGTCCGGTTAGAAGGGACCGTAGAAACCGGTGCCTTAACTTGTTGCGCCGGGATTTACTGCAGAGGTGCTCAAAGCTGGTGCATTTATAAAATGAAAATATAAATTCACAAAACCTCCAAATTAAAAAAAAAAAAAAAAAGGTTTTATTTATGGAAACATTATCGGTAACCTTTTATCTCGAAATCAGCAGAAAATCGTTGTGGGGTATTCTGGCGTTTATTACGACAGAAACATTGGTTAAATGGAAAGTAAATAAAAGATACTTACCCGTTCTTCACTTCATTTGGCCCAAATAAGCGCCACAGAAACACATATCATATTTTAGTGAACATGCAAAGTATAAGGAAAACATAGTTTTTAATTTTTCTTGATTTACTCGTGTGAGTCAATCTTTCCACAATTTTAGCGAAAGCTTCCACCAACTTCAGGCACGTCTGTAGTAAATGCTAGCGCGATACGTTAAGAACCCGATTTATGCCGTCTCTTCAAACGGCCATCGATCCCTTTGACCCAAGCGGTAGAAGTATTGGTTCTATATAGATCTGAGACAATGACCTAAAACAAAAACAACCCGCTGGTCTACTGATTCATAGAGTGATCCCTCTTCTCCTCACCGTTCTGGATGTTCCATATCGTGACGCATATATAAACATAAAACAAACGTACCAATGTTTATGGTTGTGCATTTTGGAAACATGGCGTCCCTTAGGAGCAGATCCAAGCTGATTACTAATCTCGAAATGACAGCGACATTCACTTCGACAGCGACGAAGATAGCACCCGTAACAACACCATTGAAGCGTGCACTATGTGTCGATTAATCGGAACCCGCGATTAATAATTGTTAATACAAGCTACGAAATTAAATACTACGAAGTTAGACAGGGTTTATAATAAAGCTGTTAGATTCATCTCTAAAGCCGGGGCCACACTGCTTATACATAGACAGTGCAGACATCAGTCACCGCGATATCTGCGGTTCGAATGCCGTGTGCCAAGTTTCTCCTTGAACTCTTTGCTATGCGGCATTCGAAGCGCAGATCTCCGGTTGACTTGAGTTCGAATCTGTTTGCAGATTGTCTTTTGTGTGACGTATAAGCAGGGTGACCCTGGCTTTACACATACGGGAGGACATCAGTTACACATCTAATGCACAAAGCTGGCTTTCCATATCTGACGGGAAAAAAATCGAGTATGCGGACTAAAATTCCTGCACCGAATCATTCATGGACATTATAAAATTAATCACAATAATTATATAACTTTTTCTCAGGGCTATTCCACGAGAAAAAGGTAGAGATTCTCCATAGTCTCATTTGAGTATCCCAATAATTGTTTTAAGTTTACCTTTTTGCCACGAACGGTGGCAAAGTGGAACGGGCTTCCTAGTGACACGGTTGAACCACAGAGTTGTTATAATGTGCGCTAGGGGTTCAAGTGGCGCTAGTGTGCTGACGCCAATTGAAGCAGACAGCAACCAGTCGAAAATTGACTTCGGGTAATGCATTTCTATGGGAAAAGGTGAGTGCATTTTTCCCTGCGCTCGATCATAAGAGCAAACATCCCGAATAATTCCTCGTACTAGGTGCTTGGAACATTTCTCAGTCAGGCCGACGAAATAATTAGTCAGTTAAGGCGTTTATCTTTCAAATTCATTGCATTAAAAACGGTGCTAAAACGGCTTTGTACGTGTATTTATGTGTACTATCGGACACGCTTAGCGCGAACACGACGTTGGTGCATTTCAGCATGAGGGATATACGTGCCAAACAAACGAAGGACATCTGGAAATTAAGGGAAACGGCAAGAACTACCGTAACTACCCGCGCATGTACTGTCGTGAGCAAAAGTCTGGATAACACGGGAGCACCGACCGAATTGCATCGCCGCGCTCCCTGACGGCGCGGCGCCTGGTGCCGAGACCCGCGCAACGCGCACGCGCGTCCTTTCTTATCTGCTGACCCACACGTTCGCTCGCTTCAACGCGATGCGCTCCTGAGCGATTAAATGGGCGCTAGGTGCCGCCCCGGGAACCAAGATTCCGAGAGCCTCGCTCGCCGCTCGGGACGAGCTCGCGTGCTCCGTGGCACGCGCCGTTCGCGCATATCTTTCCCGCGACTCGGCAACGCGTTAAAACTGTCGCTTCCCTCCATTCGTTATTTTTAAGCTTCCCCCTATATTTGCCCCGGCTACAATGCAAACAGCTCCTGCTCAATGTTTTATGCACGCGTTGTAAAGGGTCAAGAAGCCAAGAAAACAACGAGAAAAAAAACATGGTACTGGCCACAAATTCTCAGCATGGTTGTTCGCGAAGTGGCCTTAAAATGTTCCGTTTGAGATCAGCTGTGACGATTTGTACCGGAAGTCATAAAATAAAGCGGCTATGCAACGATTTCCGAACAGTGGCCAAATAATTATAGGAGTTGTTCTCCGAAGTAAACAGAAAAGCGATTTAGTCTGTGTGCCCTAATTATAATTTTAAACAATAGCAAAGTTTCAAGTTTCCGGCACCCCTCAACTCTCTAAATGACGTGCTAAGTGACGTCGACTTGAGAATGCACCGGTTTTCGTGCGCTCTCCTCAAGGATCTTTACTCTTTCTCTTTCTACTGCTCTTCGTGAGGCGTTGAGCAGCAGCGATCCCCGCGTCACCGTCACGGCGCGTTTCCCATGGCCGCCGCGCACGGCTGCAGAGGGGGAAATATTTCCATTTCTGTTTTGCGATTACACAACAGAATTGCAACATTTTGCAGGAAGGTGATGCTTTTTCGATTCCTTCTGACGCTATCAACCATATAAGATTACAAGCCTCCCAAACTGAACCAGCGCCTCTTTTTCCTTCCGTTTTATTTCTTGTTTTTTCTTGGGAGGCGGGTTGAATAAATATTTCTTTCTTATTTGGCGTTTTCTTTTTGCTCGTCATTCACCACTTTACCGCGCGTGCATGATTGATTACTCGGAAGGAAGCCCAAGGCTGCCTCGAGTACGCGAATACAAGTTCTACGATTCATTGTGGCTGCATCAACATAAGCGACAGTTTTAACGTGTTGCCGAGTCGCGAGAAAGATATGCGCGAACGGCGCGTGCCACGGAGCACGCGAGCTCGTCCCGAGCGGCGAGCGAGGCTCTCGGAATCTTGGTTCCCGGGGCGGCACCTAGCGCCCATTTAATCGCTCAGGAGCGCATCGCGTTGAAGCGAGCGAACGAGTGGGTCAGGATATAAGAAAGGACGCGCGTGCGCGTTGCGCGGGTCTCGGCACCAGGCGCCGCGCCGTCAGGGAGCGCGGCGATGCAATTCGGTCGGCGCTCCCGTGTTATCCAGACTTTTGCTCACGACAGTACGATCAAAATAAATAGAAGGCCAAGTAATATATTCCGATTTTAAATAAGTACCTCTTTCTTATTTCTGCTCTGTGCGGACTTCTACGTTCAAAATATCACAAGCACGATCGAAATCTTTGAGAACAAGTGCCCGATAAAAGCTGCCAGGCAGAGAGAACAACACGAAGAGACACCTTTCATAGCCCACGTGCTTTATTATCTACGTTTTGAATGTTTTTATCCGCTCATGCACGACAGGGTCATTTTCACATAGTGACAGGACTGGCATATTAACAATATACAAGCGTCACCGGAATGCTGGCGAGCCTTGAACACACACTATATTCCTTTCGATTGTAATTTTGCTTTGAATCGTCGCTTGTTTTTACACACGTGCGGCGGAACACACATTTGGGATTGAAATACAGCGAAGTTAAACATCGTTCACTAATAAAGAAAAATGCGCTAAAGCAATTACGCTTTTACAATGTTAAGGTACATACTATTCGGTACGACCCAAATAACCTAAGTGTTTCGTTTTTTTTTTTTTCTAGCGAAGAGACAAAATGCACGCGCGTTTTCCCATAGGAATGCACGGGAGCGCCGCAAAAGTAGACTGGTTGCTGTCTGCTTCATTTTGCGTCACGGAAGTCGCATAGACACTAGCGCCAGTTGAACCTCTATAGCGTACATTATAATAACTATGGGTTGAACCACTGATCTCTATTATAATAGAGATCAGTGGACTGAACCACTGATTGCGCATGCATCCCCGCTCCGCGAGTGCGGCCACCGGACGGCCATCTTGCATCTCGAAAAATCGCGTTCTTGGAGCGTTGCGGAGGCTGGCGGCAGCGTGCTGAAGACACGTGTTCTACTCGATCGTCGTCATTCGCTGAAGAAGTTATTTAAAACCCCATCTAAGCCGTGAGACTTGCCGTTGAGAACACGTCGACGTTTTTACGGAAGCGCAGTGCCGCAGGGAAAAGACACAACTCCTCGAATGCAAGTTTCGCCGGTCTCGCGTCACGATCAAAGCTTCCTTGGCACTCCGAAATGCTGCGTCCCTGTGCCTTCGTATACGCTTAGATTTCGACCAAGAATTGATGCCGTGTGGATGTTTTGCGAGAGCATTGTGCGTCTTGTGTAAACTGTTTGTATTTTCTACCAATTCTGTGCAAAGAGTGTTTTTATTTCTGGTATGGTTCTTTGTGAACTGGTACTATTTTTTTCCCGTTCTATACCCACCTGCTAAAATTTCCTTGTGAGATTAGCGGTATTACTCAATAAATTAACCAATTAATTTATAACCCTACTTTTGTAACGCCATTTAATAACAATATAAAACTTATATGGCCTTTGTCTATGATGTGACGGTCAGGATTTTGCGGTCGTGATCTTGACGACCTCGACTGCGAACGAGTTTGGCGGTATACAGAAAGAGCCAGGTGGCGTTGAAATAGCATGGTGGAAACCTGAAGTCACCAGGCGTACTTCTGATATCATTACCCTTAGTTGTGTTCGCTTCGACAGAGCTCCTCGATATGCGCTTAATGTCACAACGGCAGCCATTGCGAGGCCACATCGCGGGCGATTGTTACGTCACATCAACGACAATTGTGGTGGCGTTCTTGCTGAAAGCGCATGTTTCGCGCCATCGAGTTCGTGCTACTGGGCAACTGGAACAAAAACGACTCAAGATTGCTTCGCGAAGCTCTCTTACATCGCTTGCCTTATCCCGGTGACTGTCCTTTCGACTGCTGCGAATGCAACCGACACATGTGTGAACCAGTCTTATCATCGTCCTGCTGTGCTACGCTGAAGCGTTGATCGTCCGACTTTAGATCATCCAGATGACAACTATTTCCATTTTGATAGGCGCAAGTGCGCCCCCTACAGCACATGAAAGTTGCGAATGCCGATTTTATCGATGCTTAAAACACGCGCCAGATTGAGCCGCCACGGCCGAATTTTTCTTGTCTTACCGAGATGTCGAGCCAGTGAAGCGGGCCTTGACAAGCCTCCACAAAGGCCTATGCTGCAGAGAAGGACACTGTAGCCCCTAAAGTGGCAATAACCTGTCCTCCTGTGGTAATGAGGTGAAGCGAACGGAATGAGAGGAAACAAAAACTGAAGGCCGGTTATGGCGGCGGCCATGCACAGTTGCCTGAAAGCGTCTTTAAGTGCCTTCGTTCCGGAGTCCTTCCAAATGAGACTCATAGTGAGCTCTTGGCCAACCATCGAAGGCCGACCACGGGGAAACCTTCTAATCGCGCATATTTCCAACAACTAAAGACATCACGAAGCCATGTCACGATCCCGGCGATTGGTCGCAGATATGCTGTATGGCGAAAAGCACGAGCGAGCGTGAGATGTCGCGGTCGTCACGGCGTCCCCAACTCCCGGCTGCCGAAATTTCCATGGGCCGTGAAGCTGGAGAGCGACCTGCAGCGTGCACAACAGGTATCCACATCCGCCACCGCTGATGCGACGCCGATCAGGATCGCGGTCGGCGACAGCACGGCACTTTTATAACGTCATCAGGCGGAAGACGTCGAGGAACCACTGTTTGAGACGCAATTCACGCACCAGTGGGAGACGCGTTCCCAGCTTTCTGTGGTGGGAATGAAGTCGAAAGCTGCTGCCACGCAGTCGTTTGACGCTGCATGCGCTGTGTTCGAGGCCTTTCATACCGGCGTGCGGTCGTGTATCACTACTGCGTGATGCACGTTACAGACCCCAGGCTGGCGGTTGCACTGCACTGTACAGCTGGGAGACTCGTCGCTCGTTGAGGAAGAACAAGTTCTAGGCTGTATGAACATACACACACCCCAATTTTTTTTCCAGGCCGATTAATTTGACACCATGAAATTTTTACGCTTTCGTTGTGCGTCTGTCTGCCCCTCCCTCTTGCTTGCACGTGCGAAACGTTTTTTTTTTTTTTTTTTTTTCTGAGAACGGACCAATACACGCACCTTTAGTTTGCGTGTAATACGTCACCTTACTTCGCCGATACAGGTGGGTAATAAGATACTTCAAACTTTTATTCTAAAATTAAACAACGCAGCGATCTACTTTTCTTTGGTCTTTTGCCGCTTGTTTGGGAGCCCAACTTTTTCACACGCAAGTCGGAGCGAAGCCAACGCTACGACCCGATGGGGAGACAATCAAGCGGCGCCAGAAACGCGTCGTCACGGCTCTCGTTTCGCATTTCGGCCACCCACTTCTCTACTTCGCATCTTTCCCGCCGCAGGTGCGTGGCGTCGCGTCGCCTCCAGTGAAGTTGCAAAGGCGAAACAGTCCCAGTGTCTTTCTTTGGACAGTAGTGGCGAGCGTACTATCGTCCCTCGTCGTAGACTGTCTACGTCGTTGTCTCCCCCGAGGACAGACTGCGCTACGTTCTGCCACGTATATACACGCGTCGGCAATAACTGTTGCCCCGATGTAACCCAGCCTTGAGTCACCGAGAACAGTCCGCACTGTTCCAGTGCACGGAGGGTCTGGCTTCCGTGTCCACACATCGTAAGCAACCATCTTCGCAATGATTACGTTGGGCTTCTTGTAGTGAACTGCCTCAAGTTGGTCTACAGCGCGTCTCCTAGATAGACATGCCTAGGAATGTGCAGCAGTACGAGGCTGTACATATAAGTAGGACCGTTCTGTCACGTACTCACCCCACACCGCGTATAGACGGTCACAACTTTCCTGTTTCTTCTCTCCCAGTGCTTCGACGATCAGAGCACAGCGTACTTACGGTTCGGATCGCCGTCGACAGCGATGATCCAAGTGAGGAGATGAAACCTACTTCGAGTAGCGGCCACGCAAACACGCCCCCAACAACCGCAGCAACGTTGCGCAAGACTCGTTGCCAGCCCAAAGGTCAACTGGACTGTAGCTATCCGTTCTTATAAGGCGTCGTAAGTCCGCCACCAGCTCAGACGAGTACCTCGTGAAAGTAGGGTGACACGAGAGATCATCTTTAACAGTATAGATGACATCTGGAATCCGTTATCGAACCAAACGTTCCACCTGTGGCGAAAGTATTTCAGTAATAAAATATGATGTCGCCGTGTGTTTCCCTCTTACCTGCATCCATTCTGTGCGCAGTTACACGGAATAGTATTCTTTATTGTACGTTTTGATCGCTACCCGAGCCGCCACAAGGTCCGTCAACTCTTCTGTCCTCGCCCACAAAGGGACGCAGTAGCGTCTTTCCTGCTCAGCACACGGCCCTCTCGGACCACCCGCACGACGAGCCAAGAAAAGGGGAGAACACCATCCGATAAAGAACATTCGGTTTTATTAGTAACCGCGAACAAAAAACAGGTCAAAATAAAAGGCGAAGCAGAGAAAACCACCTCCGATAGCATGGGTCGGTTGCTTCCTCGCCTGTTTGGTGGGGACTAAGGAATTGCAGAGGGTGCGCTCAACCCGCGTACACAGAGCGTCTTAAAGAGGCCGGCAAAAAACTTTGAGTATACTCTCTCTCTCTATGGGCGAGGAAGGGCTTGGAAACGAGCCGAACAACACGGCGGCACCCTCCCCGCCTCTCTTTGGATCTGCTTCAGTTTCGTAGTTATAGCTTGACGCGCGAGCTTGAGCTGCGCCCAGCGCCATGTCCCGCGACTTGTAGTATCACAATTACTGAGGAGGAAGGCCCTAACCTTCCTCGAGACGGCCCGCGAGTGAGGTCGGAACACTACGCGGGGGCACCGACAGGAAACCGTACTCAGCTTTACCGTCACTTGGCAAAGGGACGAACGCTAAGGCTCCTTCGGGCCAATCAGGGGAAGCATGTGATAGCCCTTGCCAGAAGTACAAGGGCGAAGGCAATAACCCCAAGCGAAGAAGAAACCCTCCTCTCACCCTCTTTTGCGTGTCTCAGCTCTCCGACGCACGAATCTCCCTCCGAGATTAGCCAGTCACTCAAAATTCGTACAGAAGCGGCTTTCTTCTCCATCACCCGTGGCTTCGACAGTACTGTGCGCATCTGGTAAGACAGAGTCACGTGTTCCCTTCCAACGTGCTGATTGGCTCACTGGCACAGTAGCCTTCGCCGTTTGCAAAGTTACGGTGAGACGGAGAACAGTGACGCACGGTCAGCAGCCACCGAAGCGCCCCCAAGCGGCATGGAGTGCTTCCACAGTTCCTTGCGTGCCCCCCCTCTTCGTAGTGTCTTCGCCAGGGTTTCCTAAGGCTGACCGACCGTGTACGTAGTTCACCGGTTTTTTTGTTTTTTTTTTCGTCTATACAGAGCGGTTGCACCATTTAGCGGATTTGCGGTCGGAGCGCCGCCATATTGGGTCCCCACGAGGGACCAACAATGGCGTCTGCGCGTACTCCCTGCACGAGTCTCGGAGTTCTACGCTTCAGTTATTGCTTTTGGTACGTGGCTGTGCGACGCGTTCGTGCGCGCGCAGGACGTAACTCCGCCTTTCCCCGGTTAACCGAGGTTAGGGTAAGGGCGGCGCGGTACACTACAGTCGCGTACAAACGTTGCAGACTCAACGTCCCGGAAACGGAAGTGACGCACAACGCCACGCGTGGCGCCGGTCTCGCTCTATCTCGCCGGGGAAGAGATCAGGATGGATCGACCCAAAACTTGCCTCCAAGTTTACATCAGAACTAGAAAAGGGTGCCCCGCTCAAGGTGTCGAATCGGATTTGGACTTTAGGAGCCAGAGACTCGTTTTTGTAGCCAATCATATTAGAAAAGATAAATGTGTCGACAAAAATACTCCCCCCCTTCCGTGACGCAAGAATAATGCTACTTACATCCTGAGTGCCGTGGAGACGTCATTTCTCTTCGGAGAATTTCGGAACAGGGTCTCTCCTACAGTTTAAATGTCGCCAAATATACCGATATCGTAGGATATCGTAGGCCGCCATTTTCCCACTTAAAATTTTAGAAAAATTTAATCAAATAACGGTTAGTGCTGAAACTTTGGCATCTGGTTCGAATTGCGGCGCTACACGTGGGCGGAGAAGGAGAGTTCAGTATCGTGTAGTTTATTGTTGCAATAAAAAAAAAAGAAAAGAACACTGCAATTTTGTTTAGTGGTTTGACACCCTGTAGATTGTCTGATAGTCGAGCTACGGTCGAGCCTCGCTAAGGCGTGCCCACTGTTGCGAGACTGGCGCCCACACAAAGCACGTTCCATCCACGGTGGCCAGACTAGCATTTGAAGCGTGGCTGCGTGCAAAACCAAGCATGTCTCACCAGGTAGTTGAAGACCTCATTGATTTCTACATTTCCGCCCATCCGGTAACGGGAGCGTTGAGTCCATCTTTATTGTACGCGACTGTACCGCCGCGGATCGAGTCTTCCGGATTTAGGCTTAACCGTAGCCCGGATAACTCTATTATAGCTGGCGCGGAAAAAAAAAAAAAAAAGAAATCCCTTATTTACATTTTTTTTAAACAATATACAAAAAGAACCAAACCCGCGTGTGATGGGCAGTATCATGAAAAATGACGAGGAGTTTGGTATTCTCGTGTATTTTGTTCGTTGACGGCGCGCCAGTTAAAAACAAGCAACGAAATCTCCCGTTTGATTTTTGCGCACACGATGTAGCCTCTAAACAAAACGCACTAGGATAAGTAAAATAAAAAAAGGAGGTTTATTGGGTATTATAGACTATGTATATAATATATATAATAATATAGTATATGTTTATATAAAGGGATGGATAAAAAAAATGCCAAAGGAAAACATAGGAGGAAGTTCTTGTGAGTCGAGGTTGTGAGCAGAAAAAAAAGTTGACGTCACACACGCGGTCTTTGGAGCGAGCAAACTGAGCACGGCGACATGGCCACCTGCCTACTCTACGCCACCCGTTTCTCCCCCCCGAGTTACCCGATCTGTTACCGAAACGAGCCCCTACCCGAAGCCACTGAATACGCCGCACTTCAGAGCAGACACAACTTGGCGCTTAAAAGTTAAAATCATGGCTGCCAGTTGTCGGCAGCTTTGATTTGTATATGTTAAATCGTAGGAAACGGTTATCCGTCTTCCAGAAATGTTGAAATGGTTCCCGAGCTTTCCGACGCCGTATCCGAAGCTCGGGAAGTCGCATTGTGGAATCGAAACGACCGCCAATGGCGGCCGCTCAGCGCTGGGCACCAAAATGGAGGCCCCCACAAGAAAATCCGGAAGTGATGTGCCGATGCTCAAGCGTAGCTTATCTAGTGGCTCTATCCTACCCCGTAACAGCCGATACAAACATATTAAAAGATAGAACGCTGGATACAATGTCCTAGGACGACACAGCTTGGCCCTTGTTGGATTATTGTCTATACTGCGCAAGTAATCGCTGTTAAAAAAAAATCATTACGATGCACTTATTTTCAGATTTACAATACACGTCTTAGTATTAGTGTTTTGCCGGTAGAGGAGGCATTAGTAATTTCCGAACCGTAAGCGGGCGTAGACCAAAGTTCGAAACGTAACGAAACGATACAGACACACACAAAAGACAAAACAAACTACGTAAAAAAAAAAAGCTGACTAGGATTTAGGAGTCGTGGTTATTCGCGGAAACTACCGTGGCCAGCTATAATCCCAAAAAAGCCGACACTGACCGCAGCCAGGTAACGAGACGACGACCCAGAACCCCACGCTCGCCAGTGTGGCCAACCCATTTAACGAAACAAGCTGGGTGCAAGAAAATAAAAATAAAACGCCGTAACGATGGGCTTAGCATTCAATCGTTCCCGCGACCCGCTCAGCAGCGGCGGAAATTTCATTCGCCGAGGTATTGCGTTCGGTGGGGTTAAACGTAAGCGTTAAAAAAGAGTAGGTGTGACTGCACACCCATAGCCTCCCACAGGGGATATTCGTGGGTAGCCTCGTTGAACGCTGTTTTGTTATTTTTATTTTCGTAGCGCAAGCTCGGAACTTTTGTACGAGACAACTTTTTTCGACACGTGCGCAGTTTCGATCGGCGCACATGGTGCGAGACCGCACCGCCGGAACGAGTTGTCCCCAAATATTGACGACTCCAGCGAAACCTACGGCACCTGGCGGCAAGAACAGAAAGCTGTGGCGGAAAGTTCGCTCACCAGCCTTCTCGTGCGAATCAAATATTCGCAGCGTCTGACGGTCTAAAGACGAAGCAGTGAAAATAGGTTCTAAGAGCACGCGACGCAAATCGCCAATACCTCCCATTGATGAACTGTCGAGAACACAAACACCCCGACTGGTAGACAAACGCGAGCATGCACGTTCAACGTCCTTAACACACACACTCTCGGGACCGTTTCCGTGGTAGGACGATAAATGGGAATCTAGTTCCGAGTGTGCGCTGCGAACAACGTACAACATTACGGCGCCCCGTGAATACCCCCTCATAGATGCCAACAGCATCATAATGTAAGAGGCTATGCACAATAAATGGTTAATTGGTAGTATACAACATTCGACTCGCGCTTATTCATTTTTTTTTTTTTCGTCTTCAAACAATGGAGGCATTTCCGCCAACTACAAAGGAAACATCATCATCATCACCGGTATAGGGAATGTCGCCTGGCCAGAGAACGAGGGCCGAGTAGGTTTTCTCCCCACTTTCTGTTAAAAATATAGAGCAATTATTAACTTTCTTTTTCTTCGCCGGGGGCGTAACGTCATCTACCAGTCCCTCTCTCTCTCTTCTCTCAAGCGACGCGCACTTTTTTTCAAGTTATTGCACATCCGCCGCCCAGTGTGCAGCGGCGGAGTTATTTTGTATATTTTACGAAAAGCAGCACGCTAAGAATTAATATTACAAAAGTTTTCCACGCTCCGAAAAAAAAAAAAAAAATCGTAAATTGACGAAAGGAACGTGCGAGAAAGAGCCCCCCAAAAAAGGCTACTACGCTTCAGAACAACGACACTTCCCGTCACCTCGCAGCTTAAAATCATTGTTGTTAGTTATGTTGAAGTTTTAGCTCGAAATCGCAGAAGGCTGTTTTTCGGTCACCAAAAATGTCAAAACACAGATCGCGGAGTAGAACGCTGCAAGCAGCCGCGCTTCAAGAGCTAGTCTAGCCACCGTGGGTGGGAAAACGCTTTGTTTGGGCGCCAGTCTGGAAACCGTGGGTACGCCTCAACAATGCTTGACTATCAGACGATCTGTACCCATACCCAGCCGCAGAGAGCCGTACTTGCAAACGTCTTACATACGTTTGCAAGAGACTGGCACCTAAACAAAAAGTTTTCCCATCCACGGTGGCCAGACTGGCTCTCGAAGCACGACTGCTTGCAAACGTCCGTATTTTCCCCGTCGTAACGACCGCCATTTTTCGCACCCTTCTGTACCAAGGACCGATATGGCGGCGCCCACAAGATCCAGGGAGGGAGTGCCGATGCTTGAAGTGTAGTGTATTTTATGGCTCTAAAGCGGAAAAAATTTCCCTATTATTATAGAACCTTTTGCTTCTAGTAAAGACTATTCGAAAACGAGGAACATGCAGGCGCAGGAGGTAGGCATTGTGACAAACAAAATATTAGACGGCGGTGATGGTGGTGGTGGCGCTTTTGAGCATGAACAGGCCCGGGATGAAAACGTAACTACCCGGACGTGCCTGGTTGCCAGACGAAAAAGCTCGGACAAATGACGAACCGAATGGACAGGGGGATGGCATACGCTTAGCCATAAACGGCAAACAACAACGGCTGACTCGTTTTTAAGGGGGGACACCGAAGGTAGTCTCAACAAGAGTCGGATGCAACGCGATGATAAATCATTTTCGCGAAAAGTCCGCGGCTTAGAGCACGCGGAATTGCAAACCGAAACCTCGCAAAGGACCACGGGATACGCTGCGCGCGCCGCCACAACAAGACCATGGGTCGTATCCTGATTATAACCTAATTGGAACCTGATCAGTGTCTAGAGGTGCCTCAGTTAGACGTTTGACCCCCAAAAAAATGCAACTTGGAAACGAACTTCCGCGCGTCAGCTTCGAAGAAAAGAACGACGAGCCGCCCTGCCAGAACCAGTTGAATAAGAAAAGGAAATGCCCTATATATGTTCTCCCAGAGTTGCCATATCCCTAAACTACTGGAACATCCAGCACTCTAGCCATCCCCCGGTGCACGCGCACGAACAAACAAGTCTGCACAAAAGCGGAACTTGAAAAACTGCCCGAGGAACTGGTCAACGAAAATCGGGAGCGAAAGCTCTTCGTTATTGCAAGTCCCCAAACCCGCCGCCGGGACGGTTCCGACGAAGAAGGGGGCTGGGGTCCAAAGTTCCCTCTGCTTCACTCGTTGCATAGATCTGGAGGAAGGGGGTTCAAACTCAACGGCCACCGAAGGACGCTAGTATTGCTCATAGATGGCGCCACATCTGATTGTCCACGGGCTTCGGCGTAGGGAAAAACAAGGACCCACGAGGACAAACGGGAGCACCAGGACCAGAAGACGCGAGATACAAAAATAACGATGGGTTAACGTGAGTCCACGGTCCAGCACAGGTTTCCACGTGACTTCGCTCAGGTTGTGTAGATCTAGTAAAGACATCTGGGAGTTTTTGTAGATGGTTTTCGCCATCTCGCAACGGCTCTCCACAACCTACTACGACACCCGGAACTCTACAGTCAAGGCCATCGGCGCGCAGGCGCAGTAGCGTTTTTTTGTTTTTTTTTCGTTGCGGAGGGCTTAGCGGAGGGGGAAACGCGGTCTACGAAAACTCCCTATTGAAGCAAATCACTCGGCGGCATATACGGTCGAGATGCTCGCTTTTAGGCTGACTGGCTTCCGAGGTTTCTATTGCGACGTTTTGCAATCTCGGCGAAGGCAGCAGTTAGGGGCGAGTTTTAGTGGACCGTTTCCTAGCTCCGATAGCGACACGATCCGTTTGCGCAAAGGCGTCGGTGAAGTATCGGGTATCGGAACGCGAGAACGATCTAATTGAAAACTCCGTATTTGGGTAGGAACATCCCCGCACGATAACATAGGGCCAAGGAAGACCAATATAATAGGAAAGGTGGCTGCTTCCATAACAAATTTTGGTTTTTAAATTAAAAACAAATTACAATCGAGGATTCGTTTTTCAATTTTGCCTGCGAAGAACGTCGGTGCTTGCAGTCACTAAGGGCTTTTTGTAGATCGCTTCCGCCGTCCCGCAACGCTTACGCGACAAAGACGGCGCTGTGCGCGAGCGCGCTGCTAGCCTTGCGTGACAAGTGTTGCAGAGGGGGCTGCGGGACGGCGGAAAGAATCTACCAGAAGTCCGCATAGACTGTCGTAGAGTAAGGACAGCGGGACAGGCTCGTCCTACAAAGCCCTTCGCCCTTTCCACTTTAGCAGAGCGAACGCTCGAGAGGAGGAAACAACCAATCATGGTGAGCGGAGAGCTTCGTGGGAGGGGCCTCTCCTCGCCTTTTTCGGTGAATAATAACGAGCCAGAAAAGAACGTACGCCTTTAAAAGGTCGTCGGAGGAATGGATGATCCGACCCGTCTTTCCGTTCTCATTGAGTGTAAGAGCCACGCAAACACCGGCTACGAAAGAGCCTTGGTGCCGAATACCGTTTGATTGGGAGATACCCGGGCAGGAAACGGCTGGAAAAACGCTGCGTCATGGCAGCCTCTAATCAACCGTTGTATTACGGGAGGAACCGTCGCCTAAGCATCGCTAAGGTCCCGCCGAAACCCGCGTGGACATGGCTTTAAAAGACACACCGAACGAAACGAAACACGCGATTGGTGGGAGGTGTAAAAAGGGGGCGAGGGAGGGAGATTATGGAACCGAAAAACGGTGATTGCAAACGCCGAAGAAATGCCGCGAGGACGCGCGTGTGTGTTTGTGTGTCGCGGTTGGCGCCCCCGAGTCAACGAGAGTGCGGGGGCGGCGCCCCTTTGGTTCTACCGAGAACGAGAGCGAGAGAGCGAGAGGGCAGCAGCAGGCCCAGTGTGACTAGAGGTCCGCGCGAGCACCGTAGGGGGGTCACTGCGCGGCTGCCGGGGGCGACGACCGCGCCGCGTCCTGCGGAGGGGACGGGGCGACCCGCTGGGGCGGCGACGACGACGTCGTCGACGTCCCCCGAAGCCCGGAGGAGGCCAGGTCCGACCCGTGGCTGACGGCGGCCTTGAGGGCGGCCTGCAGCAGCCCCGCCGAGGCCGCGGGGATCGACGGGGTCCCCGTGGACAGCCGCTTGCACTTGGCCCTGCGGTTCTTGAACCAGAACTGCACGTTGCGGGGCTCCAGTCTGGGAAAGCGCTTGCGGTACGGCGCCCCGTTCAGCTCGTCCGTGTGCCGCACGATCTGCGCGTGCGACGGGTGCGTGTTGGCCGCGAACCAGCGCTCTAGCCGCGGCACCTCGGTCACGGGGTCGATGAAGGTGCGGTTCCGCTTGCGCCGGTCGTCCCGGAGCGACGACAACGGCGGGGTCGAGCCGCATCCTCGGCCGGGGTTGCCGCCGCCCTGCGAGCAGGGGTCTTCGTCTTCGCTGTCGGCGGGGCTGTCTTCCCCGCCGCCCTCGTCTTCTTCCATGTCGCTGCTGCCGCCCGAGTCCCGCGGCTCTTCCTTGACGGCGCCGTTGCGGTCCCGCCCGCGCACCGATAGGTCCAGCGTCGCCTCGGGACTCGGCGGCGGCGAGTCCTCTTCGTCGTCGTCGGGGCCGCCGCCGCCGCCGCCGCACGAGTCCTCGTCGCCCTGCAGGCCCGTCGCGAAGCCGTTGGTCCTCCGGAAGCTCGCGTCGTCCGAGTCCTGCGTCGAGTCCAGCGCGCAGTCCCAGGCGGGACTCCTGAGCAGGAGACCGTTGCCGCCCGCGGTGGCGGCGGCGTCGCCGTGGACCGAGCCCGGCAGCGGTGCCGCGTGCGGCGCCGCCGACGCCGACGCTGCGTGCGGCGCCGTCGAGAACAGCTTGAGCTCGGCCCGCTTGTGCGCCGCCCGCGCGTTCTTGAACCAGTACACGACGTTGTTGACGTCGAGGGGCTTGCGTCCGCGGCGCGAGTCGAGCGCGTTCAGCTCGCGCACGTACTGCTGGATCGTGAGCCTCGACGGGTGCTGGTTCTCCGCGAACCACCGGTGCAGTTTGGGCAGCTCGAGCTCGGGGTCGAACGAGGTGCGGATGCGAGTCCGCGCCGACGCGCTCACGTGGTGCGCCTGAAGCCGGTGCGCGGCCGGAGCCGAGGTCGGAGCCGCCGGAGAGACCTGGGACGGCGCCGGTACGACCACGACCGTATGCGGTTGTGGCTGCGGCTGTGGCTGCGGCTGCTGCTGGGACAGCGGCGGCTGGGACAGCGTCAGCTGCAGGATCCGCTGCTGCGGAGAGTGCTGCTGGTGGAGGTGCTGCTGCTGCAACTGGTGCTGAAGGAGCGCCACCTGTCTGCAGTGCTGGAACACCTGGTGCAGGTACCACTGGTCGAACTTCTTGCGTGTCTCTTCGGAGATCTCCCACTCGGCCTTGCCCTTGGTCAGCGCCGCCAGCGTCGTCTGCGAACACACATCCGCCCGCAAGGCACCGCTTCGTACTCTCGCCACACACCAAACTGCGCGAGACTGCACTTTACAGTAGGAACCGAGACTGCACTTCGCTTCAATGCATTCTTACTGAAGCTAACTTTGATTTAGCCTTGAAAAGTAAAGCGTTACACGGCGGCTACGGTCCAAGAGAGTTGGCCGGCTGCCGAACACCTGCACCGCAAGCTTCGCCGACTATGCAACACACATTCACAAAAAAAAAAAAAAAAAAAAAGAATACAGGCAGGACAGAAGATTCCGAAATTCTCCGAGAAGACTTCACCAGCTGCGAAAACGAGAAAAGTGTACAAAAGAAGGACGTGGCTACGCTAGGCACGGCGTCGCGTGCCAGGCTGAAACTGGAGTTCCTCAAAACGCAATTCTGCAAATGGCAGTTTGATCAATGACTCGAAATACAACTGCGCATTTCTTTTTCTCTTCAAATACATTTTTAAGAGGGATGCATTGTCTTATCTAATCTTACTTGGGCGCGATGCCTTGGATGCGCAGTTTCATAGATGGAAACGTTAAAAGAGAATAGGCCGGCCTTATGACAGTTAGCCGATGTAAGTCCATAAGCAACGAATCCATCCAGACAGGCGTCTCCACAGCTGTGTCCCCTGCACACCGCATGCATGGCTTTATCTGGCCATGCTAGGGAGGTCCTAGACTGATTTATTCTTACGCATTCTACGCACTTTAGGAGCGCTGTAGTCGGTGGGCGCATACACAATGCGACACAGATTTAGCTTCAACGAGGGACCACCTGTATTTCCAAACGTTCCTTGCAAACGTGGATCATTTTCATCAGAACTACTAGTGTAATGAAATAGACAACCAATATATGCGATGGAATATGGTATTCAGCACTCGTGTGCATCCGTAAGATGCGACAACGTGCCTACGTCGTGTCCGGCCATGAACGTAAGCACTCTCCACAACAAAGAAAGGAGCTCTGTTACAGGTTTCAGTTGAGCTAGTTGGTACATACATAGAAGTGTACTAAAGCAAAAGCTGTTAGTCAGCGGTGCTGTCCTGTTCCGTCCTTTGTTTCAGTAAATTCAAGCTAACCCTTAAAAAAAAAAAAAAAAGAGGTCCGATTATAATCAGTAGAAAAAAAAAATTACAACTTTCCTTAGGGAACAAAGGTACATTCTATCTCATTAGTCGGCTCCCGAAATCCGCGTCAAATCCTGAGTTCCATAGTTCGCGATGAAACGTGACGATAATTCCGGTCATCATTAAGTTTCCACGGTCCGTGTGCGCATGTCCAACCTGATGTTTTGCGCACAATTTCTCCTGACTACACCCCGCGATGTGAAGGGCAACGAGTCCTTTATTAGGGGGCATTAGCGCACACTACGCACGTCCCCTTGGCAAGCAATGGCGTTTGATCTCTCAAACGCAACAATGTAATCCTTCAGGCTGAGCAAGACCGGACAGGGGATGAATTGCCCGTAATTACTCGCGTCGAGATCTGCTACAGAGAAGAGTTTCACGAGTGAGCGTGGCGCTCCTTTGCGAAAGGTGGCACCGCCATAAATTTAGTCAGCCCGCACACTTCAGGTTGTCTGTGGATCACGCGTGGGAAGCATCGCGACTCACGTGACACTACTGACCTATTCCATTGGTCGCTTCAAAATAAATCGTCAGTTTTTTTTTTTTTTTTTTTTTTAGCGCGCCCAAGTGCGACTTTGCGAGCATCGCGTGCAGCGTGGCACTGTCGAAGTTAGGAGTGTTGGCCGGCTGCCAAACCGTTTTGCGCATGTTGGCACGCGACGCGCGTCGAAGCGTTATGCGAGCCACCCCACACAACGCTCCCTCGCCTGTTAATTCTCAGTGTCATCGTAAGAAAAAAGAAAAAGAGAAGAAACAGCGTCGAAGCGACGTTTTGAAAAGACTCGGCGTCCCGCGCCAGCAAGGCGGATATTGAATCTCGAGCGGCCGCTGCGTGTCTCACAACATACGAGTCTGCATATAATAGTTTGATCGATACATGAATATATATACACAGCTGCAATTTGTTCCTTCTCTCGAGAATGCGCGGCGCTTAGGACGGAGAGGTCAACGGCGCGGTCACCTGTACCTGGTCGATGGGGCACCCCGAGCTCAGGAGTAGCGAGTGCGACTGCGCCAACAGCACTTGGAGCAGCTTTTCTTTCACGTCGTTCACCACGTTCGGCTTGGGACGGCTGCAACGACCAAAACACTTCACTTGGTCCCTTGGCGCTATCCCCGGCTTCGAGGGCACTCTCTGCCGCCACACTGCCCTCTCGCCCCCACTCTCTCGCTCTCTCTCGATAACAAAACATTCACACAGAGAAGTAAGAATGACCCGGGGACGCTCGACCGTGACGTGACGGACGCGATGACGGACTTTATTCGAAACCGGCGGAAGCGTTCGCTCGTTCGACTCAAGCCTTCAGCTCTCCGTCCAGCGTGTCCGACAGACTCCCCCGGGCCCTGGGGGACTCTGTCTCCGAGGAACGGGAGCTGCGGGTTTGGCCGCCGAAGCGCGAGAACCTCGCCGATCGCTGACCGCGAGACCGACCGACCGACGCGCGAACGCGAATCCGCGAGAGTGAGCGAAGCGTTTCGGGCGCGACCGGGAGCGGAAGAGGGAAGGGCAGGTGAGCGAGAGGCAACCACCAACCAACGTTCCGGCTTGAGCACAAACCTGGAAGGCAACGGGTGTAAGGTGACACGTGCCCAGAGCAAGAAAAAAGAGATTCACTTTTGAGTGATCACGCAGGTGAGAGGTCACACTGGCGGCCATGGATTGCGGCGTGGCTGCGGCAAGCAAATAAGCGCAGACAATCTCTAAAAGAACGAGGGAAACAGAGACCCGGACAAATTCGTTTGAAACAACGTCTGACAACCACTGGCTGGCATGATATCGAAGATGGACTTTATGCGTGCAACCAGCACACAATGACAAAGATCGGGACTCCGTAAAAGATGCATGCATCTTCCTCACGTGGCATGTAACAGCTGCCAACCTGTATACAGTCTGTGGGTCAGCAAGTTAGCTCGCAACAACCGCCACTCGGAAGGATAATGTGCCCAACTTAGCCGATTATCCTTCCGGGTAGCGATTGCTGCGAGCGCAGTTCACAAGCTGCTTGCATTAGCTTGTATCAAATGCAACAAAGAGTGAAAAAAAAAAAAGAAGAAGTAAAGTTTGGAATATTTGTATACGTAACTCGCGTTGTGGCGGTGATGGCGAGACCAAACCGTGTTTGAGAACACGACATCGTTACCTTCACCCGATAAAAATATAGCGCGTTCCACTCCAGTTTATGGCCCATGCTTGTGCTATACGTGTTCGAACTCGGCCACCCCGGCGAAGGCACAACGTTGGCGTTGTCCGCGACGAGACATTCCGTCTGTCTCCGTCAGCCCCACCCTATCCTCCAAGCTGGACAGTGCGGTGGGAGCTCTCGCGACCATCCTCCCGCCCATACTCATGCGCAAAGGAAGGCGGTCGATTGGTCCGGCGAGCCAGTAGCTCACCACCACGACTGTCAGCTCGGGGACGAACGGACGGAGCTGCGACGCGATAAAGAGTTGGCGGGGCGTACCTGTACAGTCGTATCCTGAGCGTGGCCACCTGGACGAGGTCCGCCAGCATGTCCCCGACGGTAGCCTCCGGCAGCTCCGTGATCTGGTCGAAGGACAGGGGCTTCCAGTTCTTGATCTGCATCACCCCTGCGGGAAAACACCGTGCGTGAGCAAACGCTCCGTCCGCGACGTCGACCAAAAAGAGAACGGCGGGGCGTGTGTCTTTCGAACGTCCGACCTCGGGCACGCGCTCCGCGGCTTCCGTCGTGCTTCGGTTGAGGGGCGCGAGTTGCGTTCGGGGTGCACGCGTAACTGAAGCTCCTCCCTGACGCTGAATATTAACGCGCCAAGTCATGTTTCTGACGTCACGCACGGGCGGCGGTGGCGCCTGCCGTACTATCGCACAGAAATCAATCCCGCGAATTCTTTGGCGCTCCGAAAAGAACACCTCACTGCGCATGTGCAATGCCTTCCGATCGTGCGCGGACAATCCCACGTGCCTGTAAGCGATGCGATGGTCTACGCACCTTTGCTTTTCACCTAGGCGAAAACATGCCGTCTCACTGGGATGCATATCCGCGACGTCTGATATTCCGCGGGGGAAAGCTACTGCGCATGCTCCAAGCTCCCTCCAAAGATGTACGGCGATTGCCTCTCTCGAGTGCATTATGGGAAAGTTGACAGACTGTATTTCTCGAAAGGCCCGTTCACGCACTGGCAAGTCCTTAGGACCGCGTGCCTCGAAACCGCTTAAAACCTCTTACGACGAGAATAGAGCCGTGAATAGAGTCCGGTCAATGGGAGGAGCGGCGAAAGCGGCCGCGCCGCATGTGCCCCCCATGATGAACATGCGACGTAAGAATAAGCTGGGATGATGACCTTGAAGGATTCGCGTAGGACGGCCCAGGTACGTTTCGTTTCTGGATGAGACTGAGTACATATCAATGTATAATTGTAAGAGATTGGTGAAAAAGGGGAGTTTTAAGTTGCTGAGCGCGTTTACTGAGCCAGGAAACGTGACACTAACATGAGGCAAAACAATAATTGTGGCTCGTGGTTGTTCAGAGGGTTGCCAATCATCGCGCCCAAGGTCAATGAAACAATTTCGGCCAATGACGTGCCCTTGTTTTCGACCTTTTCTTTTCGACCAAACTCTCCGCATATACGACTCTGTACGAGAGAACGCACTGGCGCCACCTATCCGGTAGCTGTAAAACGTATGGCGGTCTCGCATCTTTTTTTTTTTTTTTCGCGCATCATTTTTTTTTCTTCACTTAATGTTATAACTTTTGTTAATGTTATAAACGACCATTTCTCACAGGTAGTACGCACACTTGACCTCGCAAATTCTGCCACACCTTCGCTCTAGCCAAATGCAGTTCCAGGGTAGTCTCATAGATGGTGCCACTCTGCTAGAATGTCCTCTCTCGCCGTGAGAGATTCATCCCGTCGGCACTCCGGCCACCACCAAAGAAGAAGGAAAGAATCCCCCCCCCCCCCCTTTTACCGGGACTCACTTTTGAGTGTCCTGCAGACTTGCCCAGACGTCGGTATTCTCCCCGTAACATATTACATAAGATTAACCCGTCACTCCAAATGTGCACAAAAGCTGCTCTCCCCTCTCCCTCTTCCGTGGTGGTGCGATATGGATGATGTGACGTCAGTGCAAGGCGCATGTTATACATGTTTATTGCACCGAAAAACACGCACGCGCGTGTTTTTCGGCCTTAAAAGAGTTACGACTTTAGGCTGCCATTAGCCGGCTCGCCGGTGCGCGGCGGGCGTTGGCGGGCCGGACCACAACCTGCCGCGGTGTCCGAAGCAACGACGTGCTCGGCCTGCTGCCTCGTCGCACCTAAGCGTCGGCCAAAGGGGGATTAGGAATCCTACCCGCCGCCTCGGCGCTTGCCCAAGCAAGATAATCTCTTGGGCGGGGATCCTTAAAGCTGCATACCCTCGCGTCCTATGCCCCGCTCGCAGAAAAAAAAAAAAAAGAAACTAATAAAAAAGAAACATAATCGCGATTACATCTGTTCCTAAATTTCAAGAACGCCACTCATGCATAACCAATGAGCGAGCCCACGCAAAGCCGGATCGGCTTCGTAGGAGAAAAAAAAACAACACATAGAGTAAAGCACAAAACAAAGTCACGTAGAGTACGCGAAACTATGGAAGAAAACGCTGCGCGGGTTCGTCAATAAAACCAACCAACGACGAGAAAGAGCAAAAACGGCTTCGGCGGCGGCGCCGGCGGCGGCGAGGACGACCAAATCCGCGAATAATAACGGAGGGGCGCCAAAGCCGATACTTATGAATGCGCGGATAAGCAGCTCCGGCTCCGAGAATTACGGCAAGAAGAAACTATCCGCCAACACGAGACTTGAGAGGAGAGCGAGGGTGCCGAACCGCGGGTCGCGAGCACATCGGCTCCACGCACGCACAAACACACACGCAAAGACAAATAAAATAAAACAGGGAAGAATGGAGACCCTCTTACACCCGATATGTCCGCTTAGGACGACATATGCATACACATATGGGGATACAAACAACAAAATTAAGGATATATCTTTCCCGAGCCGCCCTTCCGTGGTATAGTTTTTGTTTTTGTGTGTGTGTGCCTTGTTTTTCGCTGGTGCACGGTGTTCGCTAGTGAACGGGGATAAAGTCCCCCCCTTCTTCCCTCTTTTTCCTGAAACAAAAAAACAAGAAACAAACAAAAAACACCAGCTCGTGTTCACCTTTGCGAGCCCACGCGGCCGCTAGCGCGCGCCTCCGAAAATGTGACAGGATTAAGGGATCAATATGCGTTGCTAAGTGCGGGTCACGCATATAACACCGGCGGCAGCCGCGACGGCGGCCTTGCCCGGTAATCGCGAACCTGGAGAAGGCGCGCGCATACGCAAAAAGAAAACGAAAAAAAAAAAAAAAAAACACGACCGGAAGCATCAACATCTAGAGCCAATTTTGATCGCGCATCAGCGCTCACATTGCCGTGTCGCTCGCGTCGCTATACGCCACCAGGCGCGCGCGCCCGAGCTTACGCCATCTTGGATTTTAACGGCGGTGGCGCCACCTCGCGACCGGTCGCGGAAACAAAACGGAAGGCAGGATTCCCACCCCCACCCAATCCATATATATATATATATATTTTTAATCTTTAGGGAGGCTGTTTGTGTAGTCGCCTTTCGTCGTTTTCTTTCGCCTTCTTGACAAAGAAGCGGGAATATGCGCGCATAGCGACGAACCGTACAAATTAAACGCAGAACACAAAGAGCAAACCCAACAATCGTAAAAAAAAAAGGGTTAAAAAGCAAGAGGATTGGCTCCGTCTCGGAGAAGAGCGCAAGCCGGCTTAAGAATAGGGGGGGGCGCTGCGTATGAATATTAAAGCAAAAACGGGGGCGGAAAGCGGGGGCAGGGGGACAAAGAAAGAGATAAGACCATTTTTAACGCGAATTTGGCTTTCTCCTCGCGGCCGTATATGCAGATGCGTTCCCACCGTCTTACATTCGGGGCAGATAAGTCGCTCTTATTTTTGCCTTTCTTTTTGCGCATTCCCTAAGTAGCTCCAAACTTTTTTTTTATTCTTTCTTTCTTGTTTTCCTTTTTTGTCTCTTTCGGGAATACTGTATAGTCGCCCCCTACATTATATATATTATATATATATATAGCACACATACGCGTTTTTTTTTTTTTTTTTTTATCGTTGTCTCCCGGGCCGCGGGCTCGGCGACGACAACGAAAGTGGAAAGAAAGAAAGAATTAAAGAAAGAGAGTCAGCGACGAGCGAATTACGATGTCGACTTACTTTCTCTTTTGTATGCCCGGAGTCGACGCTCGCGCCTCTGCACCTTTTGACCCTTCAGAACTCGTTCGCGTCCTCACACAAAACAAAAAAAAAAAAAAAAAAAAAAAAAAAAAAAAAGGGGGGTGCCCACTTTTACACACAAAAACGACAACCCCTACCCAACAACAACAACACCAACAACGACGACAAACCTGGCCGACAGAATTCCCGAAACGCCAACACAAACGAAGCACCAACAAACGACAAAACACACACACAAAGTCCCCTCCGCGGATAAAGGTACAAAGGGGTCCCACACTGAAGAGGTTCTAATCCTCTTAGCATGCCCCGTATTTCGAAACTCCACCCCCCCCTTCTACTCCTCGTCTATATCCCCTTTAGCTTCTCAGTGCCGCCTAATCCGGACTTAAATAAAACATGGGAGGCCTAATCTAGTCAAGAGATTATGGAACGTGCCGGCAGCAGCGACGAGCACAGCGAGCGCGCGTGCTCTCTGCGCTCGTGCGCGGGCGGGTTTACCCGTCGTCCTACCCCCATCGAGACGGCCCGTTTTTGCGTTTCACCGTCGCCAGGGGGCCTTCCTTTGAAGCCCGGTTTTTTCGCCGCCGCGCGCGTGCGGATCTACGGCTATTTTGTGCCCCTGCACGCTTGCCTCGCGTAGAAACTCCGCTTACCTCTAAGCTGACAGTGCGACGGGAGCTACGGGCTCGCCGGATCAATCGACCGTCTGCCTTCCATCACGTGACCTCGCTCTCTGCACGAGGGTACGCGGAAGAGCGTGATCACGTGGCCATATACGGACACGTGACAACGAGCTCGTAGCTTCCAGCGCACCGTCGGCTTAGGGGTGAATCGAGTTGTGCGCTGGGAGGAAAGCGGGATGGGGGGTTCGCTTTAATCTCGTAAGGCTAAGCCGACGGCGGCCCGACGAAGATCAGCCTTCTTTCTTGCCCGGTGGGAGGATGGAGTCGTGCTCGTGTTCCGAGCGAGCTTGGAGCGAGCCAATCCCGTTAGAGCCCGGGGCCCGGAGCCCGGGGTCCGAACCCATCCCTGTTCCCCTTGCCGGGATTAAGGCCCTCCCTGCGCGTGGTCACTAGAAAACAACCAAAACACACACACACACACACACAAAAGTGGAATTTGCTATGCGAGTCAAGAGACAGGTGAGGTGCTTTGGCGGTTCGAGTTGCAATATCTTTATATATATATAATTTTTTCTCAATCAAACTACAATATCCTTTTTTTTTTTTTTTTGCCTGGTGTCATTGAGGTGGCCTGCTTTTTTAAGTCGACATATTTCAGGGCTCGTATTTCGCCGAACTCCTTTCTTAGATTACAGCGATTGGTTCGGGCTTAGTTTTGCAACACAAGTCACCGCAACATCCGTGGTTCGAATGCCGTGTGCAAGTTTCTCCTTGAACTGATTGCCATGCGGCATTCGAAGCACGGATCTCGCTGTGACTCGCGTTCGAATCGGGATGCAGACTGTCTTTTGTATGGTGTGTAAGCAGCGTGACCCCGGCTTTAGTTTCAGGCGCTAGTCTGCGACACCTAGCCCAGAATCATGTCTCGCCCTTAAATTTTAGCGAGCATCACTTCAAAAATCTTGATGGAAACTGTCGCTGATCCCGAATCAACGGAAACGCCTTCGTCACCCGAAATAATAAAAAACAAACATTATTTTTTTTACACAGGTAAGGCCGAACGAATTGTTTTTATTAAAGACGTCGCGAACGTGCCGAGCTACGACGGGACTTGTCGGCACTGCGGGCGACGCAGCTGGGAAGAGAGGAGTGTTGACACGCGACCCAGAAGCGCGGCCTTGACCCTCCCCCTCCCCCTTCCCTCCCCCCTCCCCCCTCCTTCCACGACAAAGCTTGAGGGCGAAAACCGAAGCGCCGATGTATTGAAGACAGACACTCGTCTTAACGTGCTGAGTCTACGCTGAGTCATCCTTCTCGATGTGCTGAGTCATCCTTCTTAATGTGCTGAGTCATCATCTTAGTTCGCTTAGTCATCCACTTAATTCGCTTTGATTGCTCTTACTTCTTTTTAATTCCTGTCAATTCACTTTAATTCCTTTCAATTCACTTTAATTCCTCTTAATTTCTTTTGATTTCTCTTAATTCGCTTTGAGGTCCTTCTTAATTGCCATTGACTACTTTTACTTCTCTTTAATTACTCTTAATTCGTTTTAATCCCTCCTAATTCATTTTGATTCCTCTTGATTGGCTTTGTCATCCTTCTTAATTTCAATGCCTCCAATTCGCCTGAGTGGTCACGTAAACATTTTGGTACTTTTCGTGTCGCCGACGTGTTACCGCTCAAGGACTTTGAAGGTCGACTGAACGATGAAACATATAAGGCTTTGACCTTAAAAAAATTCACAAGTACCTGTTCGGGGACGTATAGTCTCGTAATCTATCCTGGAGCATCAGCCATTAGCACGCCTTTTGACTCACTGCAAACCCGTTCCAGTGATGTCAGCTGCCCGTATGCAAAGCTGGGCTTTATTGCTGGCGGCGTACAATTATCGTTGAGTGTAAAGCAAAGGCAGCGCTGTCGGAAATACTGGTGCACTCTCGCGGTTGCCGTTAGCTAACGAAAAAGATGTTTCCGCTTACATACATTTCTTGTCGGTTGTGTATGAAGTGCCGTTATCTGTTGCGAAGATCCAGAAGTTCACACGCACGGACAGTGCGCTATCAAAAGTTTTGCCATACAGAATGCATGGTCGGCCGACGCCTGTATAACTGACAGAGAGTTGACGCCGAACTTCGCCCGACGACATGAACTGTTTCTCGACGAGCAGTGTGTCACCTGGGGTAACAGAGTGATTATTCCTCGCCATTTACATAAACAAATGCTGCACGTTTTGCACGAAGGTCATCCAGGCACGACACGCATGAAAATGCTCACCCGTAGGTAGATATATCTACGGTGGCCCCAATATGCGCAAGACATTGAGCGTGCTGTCAGAAGTTGCAGCACCTGTCAGTTGACGCAGAATGCTTACCAGAGGGTGCCGCTATACAGACGTGCGGTTGACGGACCCACAGGTGGCAGCGAATTCGCCTAGATGTTGCGTTCACGGACAACCAGTGGCTGTTGGTGCTCGTGGACGCACACTCAAAGTGGGCGGAAGTGTTCCTGATGACGTCAACAACAACAGACAAGACCATCGAAAGGCTGCAAAGTGTCTTCGCGTCGTATGGACTTCCGGAAGAGGTGGTAACGGACAACGGCTCTCAGTTTACCGCGAAAAGGCTTCGCGGACTTTCTCAGCAGGAACAGAGTGCACTACCAGGATGCCGCCCTGCATCGAGTGGGAGTGCTATGCGGGTAGTTCAGACAGCCCAGACCATTAAACGGGACCTGCTGCGACAGCTTCTCGACGAGAGAACAGGGGACGCCAAGAAAACTTTGCAGCACCGAGCGTATGCAAGACCGTATACGCAAGAGCAAAAAGCAAGACCGACGAAAGAAGAGGGTCCTGGAGATCTTTCCAAGTGGATGAGCAGGCGTTCGTTCAAGGTCTCCGTCCCGGTGAAGCAAAGTGATTGCCCGGAGTCGTAGAAGAGCGGTACGTGTAGCGCTTACACTTTCATTGCCCGTGTGGGACACTGACACCGGGTTGTGCATGTAGACGGTTTACATCCGCGCATCTTTGAAAGTGCTGAAACAGTGCCTAGAGAGTTGCAGCCTAGGGCGATGCCGAGTTTTGTTCCAGACTTTGTAAGCATCTGTAACCAGGCCTCCTCTGACTACGGCCGAGCCCCTGCGTCCTGAGGTTCCCCAAACTAAATCCCCTGGAGAAGCGATCCTCCACTCCAGTGGGACCGCAGTCCGCTCCCAAGGTCCACGCCGCAGTCACCGTAGTATTATCCCGCGCGCGGTCGCTTCAGGGACCGCTTGGCGCAGTACTCGTGCATGGAAGCCACCAGATTGGTACCGACCATAACTATTGTGTAACCCAAATAAGAGGGCAGAAGTGGTTTATCTTGATAAAGCGCGCGAGGCCGCTCTATATGTCGCATGCCCTGATAACGGCGGCCATATCTGTATGTATGCGCTGTAAGCACGGCGGCTTCGGTTCTTTTCTACGGCGATGCTGGCCGAATAAACCATGTTAAGCCAACGGCTCTGCTTCGTCCACCGCGGCTACAACAGTCATTACCCCGTACTGGTGGTCAATCATGGGCTATTTCTTCTAGTTTTAGCCGAAAAAAATTCGGAGGTGCGATATGTATAGTGCAGAAGGTATACGCGCTCAGAAGCAAAGCCATTATAATGGCGGCTGATGTGAAGTCGGTGCAAGCCGTGTAAAGGGGGGGGGGGGGGGGGGGGGGGGTGCAAGTCTCACTCACCCTTGGCACAAATGGCTTCCGACGGCGAGTAGCCGAGCTTGGTGAGCGCGGTACGGACGAGGTCGGCAAACAGCGCCGCGCTGGGCACGATGGCGTAGCTGTCCACCTCCACCGAGGGCTGCTGGTTCTCCGTCTGAGGGCTGGGCACGCGCTCCACCACGCAGTGCACGGGCAGCGACTTGCCTGCATAAGCACACGCCACCGGCGTCAGGCACGAGGCAGAGCCTTACGCCACACAGTGAGGGTACGGCGCTGCAAACATACAAATCTGAATAAACGCCCACCCCGCGGTGAAGATTGAATGAGATGTGTATAGTGTTTCAGTGGCTGCCTGCATGTCCCACATATAACCAGCTTTGCTTTCGTAGCACGTTTGTACATGTGTCTGCAAGTAGAATAAATACATTATGAAACAAAAATATAGGGTGGGCGATCTTTCGGGGGTGAGCGTTTATTCGGAATTTTACTATCAAACTGCGCCTTAGAGTTTGATACGAAAAGGTTGACTAAAAGTCCGAACGCAGCCGACGAGCTAAAGGGACCCATGTCACTGTGGCTCTTTTATGATTGGTTCAGCGATGATACAACTCGTACAAAAGCATGGCACACACCATGATGGTGCGCTTTTAACGCTGTCTGATCGGTCCCATCAGCCCGTAGCGTCCATCAGCTGCGTCCGAACTTAAGGTGAAACGAAATATAGTACATTTCGAACTTTGTTGGCGTTCGCGATAGAGAGTGTCACCGCCGCAGCAGGACTTCCTGCAGTGGAGAAAGCGCCTCACAACCATGGGCTCCAGAGTGAGCGATCACGTGACCTTGGCGACAACCAATGCTGTTCTCGTCCGAAGTCGCGTTATGAATCTCGATACATAAACGCGGTATTTAAACACACTGAAAGTCTGAAACGCGTATTCCACGTAGGGGTCTCGGTAGGCATGATTACCTAAATAATGCCGCAATATTGTAATATTATTACTTACTAGCTTAGGTTATTATTATTATTATGATTATTACTGGTACCCACTCAGAGTTCATCGACGAACATCGTTGGACTTTTCGAGGACGACTATACTCGGTGTAACTTTAACACCTTCTGATGGCTGTAATGAACACAGACACCGCACGTCGCACAGTGACACTGCTCGAAACGCGTAACAGACGTCGATGTCGTGTTCGTGCTAACGGTGCCTCGCGTTGTATACTTACGCGACGTGCGATTGGATGTCCAAAGAACGCGCTACACGTAACGGCAAAAGATTTCGCGTTGTATCTACGAGCCGGTTTGTAGCCAAGAGCGCCAAACTTATTTATACTTTTCGTCAGAAAACGACCTCTCGTGACCGCTTACGACCAGAGACCATACTGGCGCTACCTGTCGGGTAGCGCTAGAACACATCCGATCTGCGCATATGTTTACCCGTGATCCTTTCCCCGTGGGTTTGAAATAACTCTGACAACGTTAAGAGCGACCATTTCTCGCAGGTAGCGCGTAACAAGGTATCGTAGCTGTGCGAGTCGGTGCCCGATCAGAATGAATAAAACAGTGTTTATGAATGTCTTCTGTTTTTGTTTTTGCGTCCTTTTCGCTGTTTTTTTTAATTTTATTTTGAGAGTGCGTAGATTTGGTTTCACAGATACCGCAAAAACCTTAAGTCTGGTCATAAGTAGGTCGAAAGTTTCTACAGAGCTGTCCTATAGAGGGCGCCTGTGTGACTTCTACTACATTATTTATCAAAATCTTAATAATAATTAAAAAAAACAGAAAACACGGCGACATTGGGGTAAGAACGACTTGAAAACTGCCGAGAATTTAATGAATAAATATAAATCAATGGGAAAAATAAGAGGAGGTGAACCGCAGAGATGGTCAAATTACTTTGAAAAAAAAATTAAATTATATTACTAATTACAGGAAAACTACAAAAAAGTAATTGAATTACATTACTAATTACTTATATCGAACTGAAAAAAATGTAATTGAATTACATCACTAATTACTTATATAAAAACTGCAAAATGTAATCAAATTACATCACTAATACCTATATGGAAACTGCAAAAAATGTAATTAAATTACATTACAAGGTACCGCAGACTGAAGTAATGACATTAAATTACAATTACTTTATATTACTTTTTCCTTTTCAGTACTTTGAGGCAGTAATTTGTGCTAATTCCCTAGCAAAAATAACGGTTTGAAATCAGTCCGGAAAGTGAAATCCGGACTAAGATCAAACCGGAGTCACACCGGAGAGGTGGCTTCCGGTTCGCACAAACCGTGAATTTTCATATCCGGTTCAAAGTCAAATTGGAGGAATTCCGGAGAGGCGAATTCCGGTTCGCTCATACCGTGATTTTCCTAATCCGGTTCAAAGTCAAAGTGGAGGAATTCCGGACACGCAAATTCCGGTTCGCTCTAACCGTGAATTTCCTAATCCGGTTCAAAGTCAAATTGGAGGAATTCCGGACAGACAGATTCCAGTTCGCACAAACCGTGATTTTCCCAATCCGCTTCAAAGTCAAATTGAAGGAATTCCAGACAGTCAAATTCCGGTTCACACAAACCGTGATTTTCCTAATTGGTTCGAACAAACCGTGATTTCTGGAGTCCGGTTCAAAGTACAATTGAAGGAATTCCAGACACACAATATGCGGTTCGAACAAACCATTTTTTGTCAAATTCGGTTAAAAAACAAATTGGACAAAGTCTAGACTGAAAATATCTGCTTTGCACAAACCATACTTTGCCATATCTTGTTCCAAAGAAAATCGGATCAGCCGCCTGATGCCGAAGACTTTCAAGCGTATGGTTGAAATATCAAGTTGCAAACAATCCATCCCGATACCGTACGTACGGGCTGCTGCGTCGATCAAAGCTCAGACCGCAGAAGACAGCCAGCTGATATGCGGTGCCAAAAAGGAGACATCACAGCGATTTTTGTGCAAGTCATTGCCATCTGATTCCATCTAGAATTTTTATGCACTCTGCAATACTTATTCATTATTATGCTTAAACAACGTTTTGGTATTTTTTAGTTATTTTTTAAATAATTGCTTGATAACTGTCAAATAATTTTTTTATATAATTTTCTCCACATAAAAACAAACAAAAACAAGAACTAATTCGATGCCACAGCTAGATGTACACACAATCGGGAAGTGTCATTTCAGTATCTTTGACAGCTTTCCTGCGGTCTCCTTGTTTATGCCCGCATGCTGAACATTCTATTATGGTGCACATGCAGGCAATTTTAGGGGCTTTTATCAATTTAGGTACGCAAAGCAGGGATTTAAACCGTAACCGAAACCGAAAACCATTTAGGAACGAACATTTTCAGTAACCGTAACAGAAACAAAATTGTTATTTGAAATTAAAAAAAAAAAACACGTAACCGTAAAGTATTTACCGGTAACTGGTTTTAACCAAAATTAGCCGAAAAATAAAAAATAAAAAAAATTTCTCATGTATGACTTGGAGGACGGATCTTGAAATATTGTGGCAATTTGACAGAGTTACTTTCAGCGAGTGGTGCATCTGGTAATACGATTTCCGTTCAATCTAACTTTAGGATTAAGGATACTTGGTTGGAATCATTAGTCGTGCTTATAATAAAAAAAGTCTATTTCTAAATCTATGACGCTCCTACATCGCTACATGTGTCAGTACGTGTCGCCTTCAGTGTAATAACTAATAAGTTAGAATTCTCAGATGTCCATCCAATTCGGTTCTATCAAAACCACCAATGTTCCTGTCCTGACATGCAGTAGCCAATATGAAGAAACGAGGTAAATTGACTGTCATGCAGAGCTGGCGGAAAAGAAAACATAGTATTCATTTAGTCTGAAACGTCGCTGGTAACGATTTTGAGACAACACAGAAAGAAAAAAAACAATGTGACCGGTTTGACATTGGCGTTAAGTGTATGTTTCATATTAACCGTGATCCAGAATTTATCTGAACAGAAAACAATGACAAAAATTAAATTTATTTTGTGAAGTGAAAGCTAATATATCCTTTGATGGCCAGTATTTACATGGAAGTTCAGTGACTGGCCGGCATCGGCGCTTTGGTGTTCAAGCTGGCGAGCCCCGTCATGGAAGATCCGTTTACTGACCGGCATCGTTTTTTGTTTTTTTTTTTCGTCCTTTTCACTATGAAGTCAAGTCATTGAGATTCTGACAAACTGTGGCAATTCATGGATAGCGAGTGGAAATGTTTGCGTTGATCAATCCTTCCTAAATGACTGCCGACGCTAGGGTATTTTATCCCAGTATGGCAAGGCTGACGTGTTTTATCGCGAAAACGCAAGAAAAAAAAAATACGGCGAAGAAAATTAGCTGCAGAGAATTTGAGAATGTGACCGCCTACGCCACGAAAAATAAATTTTACAACGCTGAACATCACTTTTTTCAGGAAGCTAGTTTAATTTGATGTACTATACTTAGGGTCCGGTGGTATACGCAGGTGTTTGGCCCTGATAAAAACTAAAAACGGTATAACGGAGCCTAAAAATGAAGAAAAAAAAAACGTGGCATGATTGAGCACGCGCTTTGAGTTACAAAAACAATAATAAACATTACTTTCCAGAGACTAGAAAAGTAAGAGATGTGTTTATTGCTTATGACGCTACGAAATTGAGTGCGAAAATATGCTATTTCAGACAGGAATCAACTGCTTTCTGTGGTAGTTACGATTATCTAACAGAAATATTTTGAACGTTCCCATAGCCAAACGATATCTGTTGCTTTGATAAATTATGTTATACGACATACCGCTCCAGAGGATCGCGAATATAAAAACTTATTTCTTTAACGCAAAAAAGCGAGAAACACCACTGCATTGTGGATGTTCACACTGCCGGGTTTGTGAATGTGACCCCTTGACGCTACGAAAAATAATTGTTACAACGTTGAACGATGCCGTTTCTGAAAGATAGTTTAATTATCCGTGCTGCACTTGAATCTCAGGAATAAAAACGTGTCTAGGCCTAATAAAAAAGTAAAACTGCGGAGCGCAACCTGTATAAATAAAACCTGGCGGCACGCGGGGGATAGCACTGATCTACGAGAACAAATTAAATACTACTTTCCGGAAGTCAGAATATTAAGAGATGTGCTTAATTAATACGTAGCGCGCTATGAGCTCAGCTAAATTACTGCCTTAAAATGACGGTATTTTTGATTCGACAGCGGGTGAAGATGGCCGCTTTCAGACAAACTTCAGCTGCATTACTGTGGCAGTTTTACCACTTACACATTTTCCCATTTTGCTCGCAATATGCTCATTATTATTACATTTCTTTCTTCTTTGAAAGGGCTTGTACTGTTTGCCTACGGTTATGAATTATCCCGGCAAAACAAGAGGGCCACGGTTTGTGCTTTGCAACAATTCAAACTTAGGCTCGCACTTTTTGTTTTCACCTTGTCCGTGATTATTACCCTAAAGAACGGTGCCGACGACTGCAAAAATATAGAAAATATTTAAAATAATAAAATCTAATACAGAAAGGTGAGAAAAAAAATATTAAAAAATATAAAAACTAATACAAGAAGGTGAGAAACAATATTTTAAATAATAAAAACTAATGCAAAAAGGCGAGAAAATAAATATTAGAAATAATAAAAACTAACACAAGTAGGCGAGAAAAAAATATTTAAAGTAATAAAAACTAATACAAAAGGTAAAAAAAGATTTAAAATAATGAAAACCAATACAAAAAAAAAAAAAAAAACATAAAAAAAGGGTGTTTTCCGGGATTCGAACCAACGTTCGCACGCTCTGCAAGATAGCGCTTTAGCAAACTAGGCTAAAGTTGCCCGGTTATGCAAGGATGTTTTCTGGAAAGATACATGTCTGCTGAAGTCGTTTCGAACTCTTGTACTTACTTTCGTATTTAATATTTTCTACGTATACAGGACTTATTCATAATATTATGGCAATAATGACGTCTGCAATAATTTATTATTGCTGTGTCTTATATGAGTTTTATAATGCGGTTTGCTTATCCTTTTATTTGAAACGTTTTGAAGATACGAAAATAATCTCATCGAATCAACAGCCTATGTTTCGCACGGTTTGCCGGCCGTATCGGCCGTATCGGCAGGTATCGGCCGTGTGCGTTTGAATGCCTGCGTTCGCGACCGGATAACGGTTAAATTTCCCGATTAGTCGTGATGCGTGGAGTTTGCTTTAGTTTCAAACGTGTCCGAAAAAGACGGAAGCGACTGTGAGAAGTGGAACTTCGTCAAATCGGCTCAACAGCGAAGATCATGGTACGGGAACCGAAGTAAGTTTGTTTCTTTGTTCGTTAGGGCTAGCTATTTTTCCTGCGTTCAGAAAGCTTGTTATTGTCTGTAGATCGCTTGCTTTTACCAGTATTATTAATTGTGCGTGAATGGTGTTATGCAAGGCTGTTTTTCTTCTTTTTTCCCCAATGCAGAGACTACTCGCTCAAGGTTCATCAGTAGCGGCGGAACTCTTTGGGAGACCGGGGGTGCGGGGGTGGGAGTCAAAGCGGATGGGGGAGGATTGCCTCCCCAAAGGCCGGGTCCATATCACAAGAGCGAATGACATTTTAGCGAACGGCGACATTTGAGCGAATGATCGTTTTAGCGAATAACGGGGGCGCGCGTTAACCCATCCGTCGCGCTGCGCTTTACGCCGCTTCGCGGCGACAGTCTGCGGGAACTCATTACAAAAATATAAACTCACTTGGCCCACCCGAAAACGCCGCTTCGCGGCGTCCGGCTATTCGCTAGAGTGTCGTTCGATGAAACGCGGGCGTTCGCTAAAACGTCATTCGATCAAGTGAGTGCCTCCCGCCGACGACGCCATTGCATGCGGAGAGCTGGACCCCACAAAAAGCTTTCTGTGTAAGTCCTTTGTGTTTTTACTCTTTTTTTTATTTGTGTGTTCGTTGTTTCACTTTTTCTTATGATTTAGTCCGGGTTTCTGTTACTTATGTGTTCATTATTTATTAATTTTTTTCTTTATTAAGTTTTAGTTAAAAATATGATGCCCTCGTCATTTTCCAGTCCGGGAAACGGTGGTGACCTCGTCGTGTTCAAGGAGCAGTAATGAACTTTTCATCTTGTATTGCTTCCGGCGAACAATGGTGTCTGTGCGTGTGTGTGTGTGCGACGTGTTGGTCACAAGGGATGATTTCGGGACTGAACGGAAAAACAAGGCCAGCGAGGAGCGACTGGGGGACTTTGAACATCGCACGGTGCATGGAAGGACTTCAACGACGAGGCTAGCAAGCAAGCCCATGGCAAAACTGCTGTGCTCGACCGGAGAGTTGAATCAGAACTTTACCCTGTGAGTAAAGATCAACGACTTTGGAACTTTCGTATAGTTTACAGCTTAATTGTCGCCTTCCTTTTGTTTTATTTTAATAGGAGTCTGTGTGCTATTACATTTTTAGTTTATTTTAATGGTTGTTCGTGTGATATTACTATTATTTTTTCTTGAACGGCGGAAGTGCTTGTTTGGAATTTTGGCGCTTTTATGTATAAAACTTTTTTTGCAAACCATATCTGTCTGCTCCCTCGACAACCAATCCCGCCAAAGGGCTGTGACTTTCAGACGTCGAATGATATGTTACAGTGTTTGCTAACTAGCGATCGCCTGCATTTGATTTTTGTAGCATACATATTTGTCGGAATTACAAATTTCGAACCAGGCCACTAAAGATTGGTCAGTGGCCTATTCTGCCGATGTATCTACGTAAACACACGTTTGGCAGTGTGGGATAGCAGTAAAATGTATATTTTGTGGATATTCATAGAAATGCATTATATGATTCCATGTCTGGACCTGAAAGTATGGTACCTGCCCCATGGCAATAATTTTAATGTGATGCTAGAAGGAGCATCACATGAAAATTGCTTTATATGAGGTGGGTACCCTATTTGCCAGGCCCAAACACGGGATAATATAAAGCAGTCTATATATGGTATATAAGGAATTGGGCAGATGTGGTCATATCTGCCCAATTCCTTATATATCCATATCTGTATTTTCATTATAAGTCTAGATATGACATTTTTGTAAGGGATGGCTTGTAGCATCAGCTGCAGTACATCGGAAGGTGAAACAGTAGGTGTGTCACTCTATTAAACTACTTCTATTATATTCAGGTGTTGCCTGATACGGTTTAATATACGGTTAGACCCACTCCGGTGAAGCTCTACGGATTGGCCAGATACGGTTCAGCTTCCGCTTCGACCAATTACGGTTGGGTTTCCGGACTGGGTATTTCCGGTTCATTTACGGTTTCTAGAAATCCGGTTTGCTTAGGGGCCCATATGACGGATTAAAATTCCGGATTCAATCCGGTTTATTTTTAAACCGTTTTTTTTGGTAGGGAATTGTAATTACAGTATATGTGCCAATATTCAGATCTTGCTGTTTACACCGCAACAACCTTACGCACCTCAAAGTGAACCATACTGAAGAGTCGTATTGCTGGAAAGCACTACATAAGTGTTAAATATGATAAATAGCTTCTTTAGATCTGACTCAAAGATAGTCGACTAACCGGTTTCGCTATTCATTCAACGCTGAAGGTCCTTAAAAGTGATATGTTTCCATCTTCCTGACTTAGAAGATGTTATAGTTCGTGTCAGCTTGTTAAGTCAGGCCATGGGAGCTGGTTGTTACAAGGAGTCGTCAGTTGAAACGTTTCCGTTCCGCCTCGGACGCCAGTCAAATCCTATTCTCTCAAGAGCACCAGTTGACGTATTCCAAGTCATTCTTGTGAAGGACTAATCTTCCCATAATCCCGAAGAGACCAATGTATTGCGCGTTGTCACACAATAATGGCTGGATGTTTGCTATAGTAGGTTGCAGCTCAAGAAGGTAGGGCGAGGGAACGGAGGGCCGGGGAGGAGGAAGCAGACGGAACGCTAGAGAGAGGAGGAGGTTTCCCCTTCTCCTTTCCAGCGTTCTGTCTGCTTCCTTCTCCTCGGCCTTCCTTTCCGTCGCCATACCTTGAGTTGTACCAGACTACAGACAGAAGGGTGTCCAGCTGAAGAAAGGGATGAGGCGAGCTTCCTAAAATGTGTACTTTCCCAGCAAACGGGTGGTGATATCGGCTCGTATACGCGTATTGCTGAATAAAGTTCCCAAACCAAGGAAAGGCGGAGAGGCATACCGCGAGCCGAGCTCTTCGTACAAGGCCTTGCCCTCAGATGGCCGTAGTTTACTTGCTGTGATATCTATTCCACGACATTTCACCAGGCACCAGGACGTTTCACCAGGCTCTCAAACGAACTTTCTTTTACGGACAAAGGTAATTTCAATGGTATTGAGTAATTATCCCGAAATTACCGCTTGAAAGTAATTCCTTACATTACGCATTACCACAAAAAGTATTTTAATTACTGTAATTTCATTACAGTCATGGCATAATACTGCCATCTTTGGAACCGATGTAACAAGATGCGCGGGTGAACACGAACATAACTTTATAAATAAATAAACGTCAAGGCCGTTCTTCGCCGGCCACAGCGGAGCGGAGGCCGAGCACGAAGCAGAGTTGAGCTCGCTGAGCAGAGCCGATATGTGACCTCCGAAAATACAGAAAAGCAGAAAATACATTGAAAAAAGAAAAGAGAAAAAGAAAGATGACGAGGGGGGAACGCGACTAGGCCAAAGATTAGGGCAAAGCCCCTTCGAGCTGTCCGGCCAAAGACACGTCAGATCATACTGCAAAAAAACAAAGTCTAAGTAGAAAAAAAAAAAAAAATACATACATAGTAGTATTAATAATAACGTATAAAAGCAGCAAGAGATAATAATAATAATAAAAAAAGAGGTCAAGTCAACACACGAGAGAAACCGAAGGAGAGGGTTGGTTGCTTGCTTTCTTTCCGGAGCTCGCTCTGGCTATCCCTCGGGGATTAGCCAAAGCCAAAGCCAAAGCGAGGAACAAAATAATAATAATAATAATAAAAGGGTGAGGAGGAGTTTGCGCCTGGGCGTCCCGATCAAGGGTTGGGATAATCCTGGTCCGAGGACGGAGAGTGGCAACCATGACATAATGTAAAAAAAGAAAACCCAAGAAGAAAGGGGAGAAAAAAATAAATAGAAAAGTGTCTTCAGAACGGGACATCTAACAAAATCAGATGTAACTATAGTTTCTTTTCTGTTTGTTTGTTCATTCCTTGATCTTTGTTTGGCTTCGTGGATTAGGTTAATCCGTCAGTCGCATTCAGTTGGTCATGATTAGTTTTTGTCATCTCTATTTTTGCTCGACGGCGATCAGGCAACGCGATTTTTCGCGGACAAAGTTAGCGTTCTGAGGGATCTCATCGTTTGTACGTGAAAGGGTTCCCGCCACCTGAAAGTTCGTCGGAGTCAATCATGCTGAACCGAAAGGCGGAAGGTCAGAACTGGCAGTGCCAAACAAAATTCCATCTCTGCGCAAGAAAAAAAAAAAAAGAAATCTTACCGGCCTTTTTGGAAGAAATAAGCAGTTCCATAATAATAATAATAATAATAATAATAATAATAATAATAATAATAAAAACTAAAAACAAATAATAAAAAAAAGACGGACAAGCACACATTATATTAATAGTGCCTGTCCTTGTCCGTTTTTGTTTTTTTAATTTGTTTCCAGTTTTGGGTATTGCGTTGTGATATTAATTCAGCAGGTCGCCTGCGTCAGTGTCTTTCACTTTAATCATCCGTTCTTTTTACTTTCCTCTTTGCATGACCATTTCTCCTCATGCGAAAAGAAAAAAAGCCATGTTTTCCTCCAGTGGAGAGTAAAAAGCTGCAGAAAGCGCGACTTGAGAACTATCGGCACGCGACCTGTGACGTCACCACTTCTGTCGCGTGACGGGATGGTAACGTGCGGTCCTCGTCATCACACTCAACTGTAGCCCTACGCAGTCTGTTTGATTTCAACTCCCGTTACTTTTAATGCTACTATGACCACAGAGAGGATTAGAACGGCAGGGCGTCCCCCCACCCCTTGCCTTCAGCACGCGCAAGTTGCCTTCCGTCGTGCTTTGGGTGAGCGTTCACGCTAGGGATGCCGCGAACTTTCTTCGAATCGAAGTTTCGACTATCGAATCAAGCGGTTCAAAAGATTCGAAAGATTTCGAATTTTCGAACTTTCTATATTGTAAAATTCGATGGAAGTCGAATTTTCGAACTTGTTAAACTAAGAAGTTCGACGCTTTTCGAACCGTCGAACTTATGACGCTAAAAAATTCGATCCTTTTCGAACTTTCGAACATATTACGCTGCAAAATTCGATGCTTGTCGAACTTGATATACCAACAAATTCGATGACTTTCGAACTTTCGAACTTCTTGCACTAACAAATTCTCGAACCTTCGAATTTCCTACGCTAAGGAATTCGATAATTTTCGAACCTTCAAACTTATTTATCAAGAAAATTCGAAATGTTTCGAATTTTCGAATCCTGACGTGTCAAAAGTTCGACGAACTTCGAACTTTTAGGGTAAAAGTTCGACGTTCGTCGAACTTCTAAAGACCGGCGGACGGTTTCATTTGAATTCAAATAGTGAGGTACATTCGAAATTTTTTTTTCTTTCGAATTTTTACATGCGGTGCTGCGTTCCTTACGAAAGACAATGCCGTTTATTTCAATGTTCTGACGGGCTTAGTTTTAAAGAAATAAATTCCCGAAGGGGCGAGGAAGGACGACAGTTTTTCGACGATTGTCGTTTGTGCCATATTTGAAGCGCGCTATAGCCGAAGCTGTTTGTGGTAGAGATGTTAAACTTGTTTAAGAATGATCTATGTATAGCCTAAGTAAGAGTCGTCTTAAGATGTGATTATTGTTAGTTAAGATAAGTTTCTAAGAAATGTCCAAACATTATCTATGGGTAGTTATGCCCTAAACAATGTATTTTTTTCGTTTAAGTTGTTTAAGGTATTGCATTTAAATTAACACTACAGCCAGTACATTACATTTCTATCTGCAGAATACAAAATAATGTATTTATTGTTTTTTTCACGTTCAGGATTAAATTAACTCATGGGAGAAGATATCCAATATTGTTCAAGTTCAGTACGTCATTGAAAAATAAACATTTGTTTTTTCGCTTCAGGTTCTTGGGACGTGTTTCTTTTAGCCTGCACACATTTTGGTAGGAGAAACTTGTTTTGAAGTTCTGAGCTTCTGAATATGCAAGAATACAACACTTCCGTCGAATTCTTGATAGTTTTTTTCTCTTCAGCTTTTTACCCCGCACTAATTGTTATATTTATTTTTTAATTTCTTTTTATCAATGGCACAGTTATTCAGGCCGAAAAGACATAGCTGTGAATTTTCGAACCACTAAGCATGTGACAAGTAGTGCCTTCTGACAACGAGTTTTCGAGAATGACTATCTACTAGATCTTTTATGCAGTGAAGAGCGACAGTAGCTATACATATGCATAAATAATTTCAGATTAAAATAAGCTCTACCGTGCCCTCTTTCCCCGTATTGTTTTCTTTAACAGTCCGAAATATCTGGAAGGGGGAAAGGGGGGCTGCAGCGCCCCCCCCCCCCCCCCTTCCCGTTTTTCTTCTTCCGTCGCCTATTGTATGGTAGAACGCTCCTCGGCCTCGAGTTGTGTCGGCTTCTGTGCTTTTTTGCGAGGCGTTTCCTCCGTCCCGGAAAATAAACCTCCAGGACAATTACAAACTTAATTTACTATATGTCAGCGTCACTCGTGCGGTGTTCGATCGGATTACTACCAGCGTGCAACGGGTGGGGAGGTAGTTTGCCAGGTCGCTTTAAAGTTTTTCTGAGCTTCAACTTCCTGCCCGGCCCTAAACGCTTCGAACTGGATGAGTATCGTAAAACAGTGTGTTTGTGTGATCACTACTGTGTGATACACGCGAAAGACCCTCGCCCCCTCCCCTCCCTCCCTCCCTCCCTCCCTCCCTCCTCCTCCTCCTCCTCCTCCTCCTCCTCCTCCTCCCCCCCCCCCCCCCCCCCCCAAACCCCGGGGTACTGATCTATGGTCACACGTCACTCTGCATCTGCACTAGCAAATATTCCACCATATCCGGGACACTCGTCGTCTCATTTAATTGCCTGACCCAACTTCGCGGAGTCTAAATATCCCACCCTATCTTTTCTAAACCTGATTTCGTGAAAAACAGTGCGTTGCGAAAACATTATTTGAAACTGAAACTGTAGAGGAACATGAAAACCGGACTTCAAACTTTAAAAAACTTGGACCTAAATGAAATTCAAAAACTTCGATTTTCTTTTTTTAATTTGGCGTTAAAAGAGAATCGAAACCTTCGAACTTTTCGAACTTTATGTAGAAAGAAGTTCGAAATATTCGAATTTTTCGAACTTTATGTTTATACAAATTCGAAGCGTTTCGAAATCTTCGATTTTTCGAATTTCAGATTTGAGGAAATTCGATATTTTCGAATATCTCGAATTTCGAAGTTCGGAAAGCTCGAAAACTTCGAATTTATCGAACCTCAAGTAAAAAAGTATTCGAAATAATCGAACCCGAAATTTTAGAAACCGTGACAGCTTCGAACTTTTCGAATTCGAAACTCCACTGTGATTGAAAGTTGCGAATTTTTCGAATTCGAACCTCGGTCGGTACGACAATATCGAAATTTTTCGAATTCGAACCTCAGTTCGCTTCGAAAGTATCGAAACCTTTCGAAATCGAACCTAGGCTGGTTCGCAACATCCCTAGTTCACGCTCAAGGCTCATGAGACGGTCGACGCGTTATCCAAGTTAGGAAGCTCGTACTGGCGACGGCCGGGGCAACTAAAGGAGCTCCCTTGCGTTCTTGGGCATATAAAAAAAATACGGGAAGTTACCGCTCCATAACGTAAAAAGAAAAGCGCCTTCTCCAGGCAAACTGACTACACGGGCTATCCACAGAGTACGCCAGGTCCGTCGCAGCGCCAACGAACGTTGGTCGGTGTTTTCCGCGTTTCGCGAAGGTCCGCGTCATTTTGTCTCTCAAGTATATACGGCCCCGTAAAGAAGGCTTGGACCGACGGATAACGGACGCTGCCGCACTCTGAACGTGAGACCAAAGTTGGCCGTTGCATCGATTAGAAAACGGTTTCCCAATCTCGATCTACCAAAAAAGAAAAAAAGAACGCCTAAACCGATCCAGGCTCGGCTCTCGTGCCCGTTTTCTCGCCCGACAAAAAAACGCGAGGGCTTTTCTAGGAAACGATCGCGAGAAAGTAGAATGGAAATGAAGTTGGCACTATATCCCTGTTCACTCCTGAGCTGACAGTGCGGTGGAGGCTCCGCATCCGCCGGACCAATCAAAACGCTCCCCCATTCATCACGTGACCCAGCTCTCTGCCTCCCCGCGCACGAGTATGGGGCGACAGCATGATCACGTGACGAAAGAATCGACGTAGGACTGGTCCAACGAGCGCCTAGCTTCCGCCGCTCTGTCAGCTAGGAGGTGAACGCAGCGTAGAGGTGCGCGTCGCTATCCGCCGTGAGCTGGAATAAAAATTCGCTAAATTCGAAGCTCTCGCAGCCGAGACGCCCTTAATCCGCCTCGCGGCTTAATCCGGGATTAAAAGAAAAGCTCCACGCCTTTCCTTTCCCTCTCCTCCGCTAATCCTCTGTCTCACCCTTTCTCTCGCTTCCTTTCTGGAATCGCGGGGCTTCTAGCCAAACCTTAAAGCTCGTTGCCGAACCGGTGCCATTTTATCGCGTTCATTTCTTGGTCGAAACGACCGTCTGGAAATGAATTCGACTCGGTCGCATGCGAGCCTTCAGACTTCAAAGGAAGAGAACAGGCAAATATTGTTAAGTTGGCCTCCGCGTGTAGCCACAGTTCGGTTACTATACAGGGTTTCATCATATCGTTTTGGGACCCGATAAAAGTAAAGGAAAAAGAGAGGAGGGGGTTAAACCAAAAGTAGAGACCTTTCCATCACAGTAGTTACTCGACCGGCGCACAGGGAACGCTGGTCGTACTTCCTCTTCGTACCCGATACAGATACCTTGGTGTTACACTGACCTGTTCCGAAGATTATCTACCAGAACACCATGAAAATCTCAAGGCATCGGCACTAAGAAAGCGGAACATGCTGCGTCGAAAACGTCTTTGGAGCTGCGACCGGTATCTAATAACTCGAGAACTTTGGAAAGCGGTCGTTGTACCAGGATTGACTTTCGCCAATAGTGTTACGTGTACACCCAGCGAGATCCGAGAATACATTGAAAGACGACAAAGAGAGATTGGACGCCAGGCACTAGGATGCCACAGCAGGGTTGCCAATCAACTAGTTCAAGATCTCGGATAGTCCTCTTTCGAGGCACGTGAAGCCAGAGCAAACTTGAATATTATGCCCGACTTCGACATATGAATGGAGACTGCTGGGCGAGGAGAACTTTCGTATACCTACATCTAAAAAATGTACACACAACGTGGGGGCGACGAGTCATTCGACTTGGGACAAGGTATCTTTCCAGAGACACCTCGCATTGCTCGAAAGTTTTTCTCATTTATTAGATCGTCTTGGGAGTCCGTGACACTGACACTCTGTCCAGTAGAGACCAACTCGTGTTTACAAACGAATCCGAGCGCCCCTAGTGGACGCCCCCGGCTCCGCGCATGCGCGATGAAGTGTGGGCAAGAAGCTCGCCGTCGCCCACAAACGAACCATTGAAATGCGATGTTGTCGGCGTCGGTGTGAGTCCCCGTGCTCTTTTTCGCGTTGGAATTGTTGATTCTACGTCATCCTGGCAATGTCCGTCTACTTGAGCGGCCTCAGGGAAATTACTTCGGCTCGTTACACCGCAAAACTTGGCGTGAATAATGTGACATGGGGCGATTCATTCCGCGTGGACGCCGCAGAATGGATGCTAAAGCCTGATTCGCATGATGAGATTCCGCTCGCAATTTTCAGTCGCGACGTCGCTCGGGCTGCAAAAGCGTGAACCGTAGCTGAGGTGGTCCACGTCATTACTGTAAATCGCAAGCAGAATCGGACCAAGTGAATCAGAAATAACACGTCGATGATGGCCACTGCTTACAATGATCAACATCTCATTGTATCTACTGTTTACACCAAGCCTGCTTACCCCAACCAACCTTCAAACTTAAAGGTCTTTTAATGCCTGCACTTACTTCCTATCGCAATTACCGAGCCAACGTTTGGTCTACGGGCCGGTGTCGTCTGAAACAGCAGACGACAAGCAGAAACGTTTGAAAGAGCAGACGACAGTTCTTACGATCAGGTGACCGTTTCAGCCTGAACACGCACTGAACGTAGTCTGCAGGTTGTCCGTACAACGTGACGGTTTTCCCGCGTTCATGTTGGAACAAAACAAATAAATTTGATGACCACAAGTATCCGTGAATTCATCCCAAAGTGCTTCCCGCCCAAGCAATCGTGGTCCGACGGCGTCTGCACGGCTTCCCATTTTCAGGGCACATATCCACGTTCTTGGACGAACCGAGCACATGAAAACTGACCTTCAAACCTTTCTCGACTCTTTTGATACAGCCCCAGTCACGGCGTTTTGACAAGAAGGCAGGTTTTTGTCCGGTTTCTTTCAAAACAACGCAGGAATGCACGACGTCTCGCATGGTGACTTCCGCAAACAGCATGCAGACCGGAAGTGCGCCCGACGCGCCACCACGGCGCCGTGACGTAACAGAGTTGAGTTCGTGTACACGAATATTTATTTTCCTTTTTTGCTTCGTAAAACCCACTTCAAGCAGACGGATCATTTTATAAACATAAAAACTGACACAATTGACATTGTGTCATTTTATGTAGTACAAACAATAAAACAGTGGGAGAGGAAAGGCAATTACTCGCCGCAGCAAAATACCCGTGAACACGTGGTAAGGCGCGAGTACACCACTGAGAAAACAACAGAATATTGTGTTGTTTTCGCCTCTCTTAAATTGATACCCGCTAGTAAGAAGTCTCTCTCCGTTGGTGCACTTGATGCTGGGATATGGTATGCACGCACTTCGCTACAGGAAAAGGAGGTTCGGAAACTCGTGTAGGCGCAAGTTCCACCACTCCAAAGAATCAAATTCAATCTCCTCATTATATACTTGTAGGCGTTCAAGCCTTTTGCAGGCTTTTTCGACTTTTTGTGGCTTGTACGTTTTGGGCTTTCTTAGCCAAGTAACGTTTTCAAAAAAGAACACGCTTCCCGGGTTCTGTACTTTTTCTATGCGGACAGTATTTTTGGCGAGATAGAACGTTCTAACGTGACCTTTGGTGAGAATCAAAGATTTATTGAAGTAAAGAACAATTTTCTTCCCGATTGGCACCTTTCATCTAAGGAGAGTAGTTTGCTTCCGCAATACATTCAATGCTGCACCTTCAGTATCACTCACTTCTTCACTCTATAACCCGCGGTTGTGCACGTTTAGGGGCCGCGTCGGCTAAAATGTAGATCCGGACCCGCGGATATCCGCATCCGATCCGGATCCGCAGCCCCTGACATCCGCATCCGATCCACCGAATCTGATTCATTTTTATCCGCATCCGCCAGTTGACTTCGTTCATATCGTGACCGGGCGGAGTTGGGAACAAAACTCGTATTTCGTATTGGCTTGAACTCCGGATTCGTCATCGGCTAAAGGCCCGTTCACACTCTTGCGACCGAGTACGACCGAGTACGACTGAGAGAGACGAGTTCTCTTAAAACTTGTTAAATGTTTTTAAAATGAGGGAACAAACTGGCATTCTGGCGCCATCTATGCGGTGACCCTGGAACTGCATTTCACAAGAGCGAAGGCTTTGCGGGATTTCCGAGGTCAAATGTGCGTAATACCGATAGAAAGGCTCGTTTATAACATTGACAAAAGTTTTCCGAGCCAAGAAAGAAAGGATAATGCGCGAGAAATAAAAAAAAAAAAATATGCCGGACCGCCGAGTTTACACTGCTTCCCAATAGATGGCGCCAGTATGTTTTCTGGTTTAAGAAGTTGTAAGGAACCTAGGTTTAAGAGGTCGCAAGAGTGTGAACGGGCCTTAAGACTCCAACTTGGGTATCGGCTTCGGCGCAAGATAACACTCTCGGTTTATAGCCTCAATTAGCGGGCGAAGTTCCGCCGTATTTCGCCACAGTTGCTGAGAAGAGGAACCGCTTGACAAGTGAAGAAAGCAATCACACACACACACACACACACGCAAAAAAAGAAAAGACGCTTTTTAAAAACATGGCTAGAACGGAATTACGATTATGATTATTGTTATCCTAATGCGACGCGGAATGAAGACTTCGCTTAACTTCTACCGCCACGCGTTTGTTTTAGGAGAGAAAAAAAGAATAAAACATATTGTTTTATTCTATTTTACCCTCAACCACGCGCCAGAAAAAAAAATAGATAATTTGCTCACGTCGTTGGCAGTGCATAGAAAGAACAGGGGGAGGGGGACAAAACATTCAAACTTCTAAAACGAGAGAAACTGTCGATTTTTTTTTCGAGCCCGCTTTCGTAAATAATAAAAAAATGAAATTAAAAAAAAAAAAAAAAACGAGTACAATAAAACGAAAGCACACACAGGCGGTCGAACAGCGGAGGTGCTTGCACGAGGCAAAGCGCGGTGAATGGAAATACCGACCAAAAAGCAAAACAAAGAAAGGCAGCGACACGGCCCGAGGACAGGACAAGAGTTGGAAGAGCAGGCGAGCGAGCGACCGAGCGACGGCATAATTCATTCCCAAAATGCAGCGGAATCCTTAATCCGCGACTTAATCCGGATGAGGCTCAGAGGACGCTCTCATCCTTTCTCTCTTTCAATTCCGTCTGTCTTTCTCTCTCTACCACTGAGCGAACGCGTTCCCTTCTTTTGTTCA